>NC_054064.1:31377368-31677868 GCF_017639655.2 Falco naumanni | reverse complement strand
TTTACACAAGACACTCCTGTTTTGTGTTTCTATCAAATTAAAGCAGACTTTATAAAGTGTAAGAAAAGTAATCCTAACAGCTACTTTATTTCCTCCATTGCTATTCATAGCAGCCGTGCAAGAAGTCAACAGTGTACTACACAACAGCACAGGTTTAGTGGCAAGAGTTTTAACAGGCTGGACAGTCAATATACATTGAAAATAAAACATATGCCAGACTGAACTATGGAAATCACAGGAGCCAATGGATCTGTGTTGCGTTACACTAGCCAGGAATCCAACTCAATAGCTGGTACGAATATATACCAAATAAAAACCAACAACAAGCTCTGCTACATAAATAGCATCTCTCCACACTGGCATACTACCCACCAGCAATTGGTCACTGAAAGAGAACTGAAAGCGTGCTTTTGGCATTGTCTTGAAAAAATGTGACTGCCCAGGAAAACTAGATCCAAATGCAGTCCTGCCCTTGCACAGACAGTCGCTCACAATATATTAGAGAGGTTCAGTCTATTTAAGGCTTTTTTATTTCAGGTACTTCATCAGTTCTGCAGATTGGTGTGACAGCACCACAACAAAGACCAGGGGCTGTAAGTTATAACTCTCTAACTTGTAATGTTAAAATGAAAATGCCATTGGGGGTACCCGCTCCAAAAATGCAATCAAACTGGCAATAGCAGGTAGGGGACAGAGTTCATTCTCTACAAGATTTTGTCCAAAATCTGACCTCCAGTCCAAGTGCTGCCTTTGGGCTCCTCTTTGGAGCAGGGATACCGCTTTCGGTTCTATGATGGAGACCCCCACGCTTGGAAGTGAGTGCTTCACACGGTCCCAGATCTTAGAGCAGGTCAGCACTTCACCAGCCTTGGCTTCCAAAACATCTTTTTCCCTCCAGAGGAAATTAGAAGGTTCATTCTTGTAAGATTCATAATATACCCTTTAACTAACTTGCAGTGAGTAACTCAGGAGATTGCTCACACAAGCCATGCCTATGTTTAGAAGGTGAACACCCCCAATTCCTCTTGGGGACAGGAGCAACACAGTTTTTAATACAACTCTCCCAGGCTGTAAAGTCTGTAAACAAGTTCAGATAGGGACAACTGATGTCTACCACCAGTTTCTACAAGCTGTGGACCAGACACGTTAATACTACATTTGTATGTCTCACCAGAAGACAGCTCAGAAAGTGGTTGCAAGATTCACCACACTACAAAGAGGTGGGAAAACATAAAGGTATGAAATTTAATAATCGGAAGACATTTCAACTTTTTTCCCCTCCTCTGTCACCCTTCTTCTCAGAAAGACAAGTTGTTCCACAACCATCAGAGCAAACAAAGCCTTGTTTCCTGAGGATTTGCATTGCATGTCTTCATTCCTCCCAGGACAACATCCTGCACTTCTCCCCCAACTCCTTTATGATTCATCTTCCCCTTCCCTGTGATTCCTCCCTTCCCGACCTCTGGCCCTCACATCTGGAGGGGCGAGAGGCAGCTTGCGTGTGGCTACTTCCAAGCTCTGCGCCTGCTGACAGACGCACCGGACAAAGGTGAGACTCCCCCTGCCAGCATTCCTCCTGGGAGGATATGGATGGGGGTGGTGACTCTCCCTACTCAGCCACCATTTTCAATTAATAGAAATAGGAGCTTGGTGTCCTTGAGGGCTTTTATCTGTCCGTCATACTAGAATGAAATGAGCCAGAGGGATAAGTTTTATGTGAGCATTACCTACAGCCAACATGGAAGCTATTGCAGAAACCAAGCTAAAATATGAAGAACTAAACAGCACAGCTGGGGAAACCACTTTCACTTCACAAATTATCCCAGTCCCCAAACTGTCGCAGCACTATCCAAACTAGCTGGCTACAACAAGGCTTTTACCTTCACATACCAGGTTAACTTCAAGAAGTAGTGCCCACACCTTGCCCCAGCACAGCCACCAATCCCCCACAAGGTTTCAAAAGTTCATCTACTGTCCATGCTGTTTCTCCATCCTCTACAAGTCAGTCCACCCTGCTTCTTGCCTTTCCTGGTCTCACCTACATCCAGAGCACCCTCTCCTCTGCTTCCTCCAGAGCTCCTCTCCCCTACCCCTTGGAGCTATTTAACTACTTAGCAGGAACCAGCCACAGCTGCACATTATCCACATCAGCCAACCCACCGCCCTTGAAGCCAGCCCACAGCTGTATGTTATCAATGCTAATTAACCTGCCTTCATTCCTCTAGAATTCCTCTACACCAAAGGACTGACCAGAGCGAGTCCCCAGGTCTGAATTTAGCAGCCTGTAGCATGCCCTTTTCCTGCAGCCCACCAGTACCTGTCTCTTTGAACAAAGGGAAGAGCACACAAGCTTTTCTATGCAAATCCCTTGAAGGACATTTCCCTGCTCCAGGAAGCATGGGGATTCATGGCTTAGGGGAAGGGCTATACCTTAGAGCTTAGAAATCAAGGTAAATGGAGCTGCATCCACCCCGGGTGCAGAATGGCAAGGGCTGGTCTTCAACATGCCAGCAACTTCAAAATGTCTTTCAGTGGTAACCTGACAAGGTTGTGTTTCAACAGGAATATGTTATCTCTCTTTTCAAGGCTGGGCAGGACACTTCCTAACAGACAACGCCACAAGCCCTAACAAGTGATTAAATAAGTTAGGTTTGGGTTGTGGTTGGTTTTGTTTTTTTTTTTCTTTTCTGTTCCAACATTTAAGGTCTGTGCTCCCGAGTCAGCTGAAGCAAAGACTTTGCTCCAGCAGCGCTGATAAGGACCACACGCCCTCCCAGGTAGAGCTCACAGGCAATGAGATGGATGGTAAGGCAGATATCACTGCAGAAGTAATGGCTTCACCTGCATCGATGCCAACAGCACGTTTCTGCTGGAGGAACAGGATCAGCGTGGAAGGAGCCTTTGCCACACAGTGGGCTGAGGATGGTTTATGGGGATGGCAGAATGGATGTGGTTAAAATTTTAATCAGGATGACATGTGTTGTTGACATATGGCAATGCACCACCATCTGGATTCAGAAACAGACCTGGGTTTTCAAGCTGTTGCTGGCCAAAGCCAAGAACATTGCTGAGGTGCTAGGTCAGACTGGCTGGGAAGGGTTCTGCCAGCAATCCCTCTTGACACAGTATTGCTTTCATTAAAGCAGCCTGCCTGCCTACCCATCTGAGGTGAAAGAGGGATAAAGTCCATGAAAGGTGGAAGAAACAGTGAGAGAAAAGGTCAAAAAAGGAGTTGAGCTAGTGCACCCTCTTTCCACCCTGCTTCAGCCTCTGCAGCAGCATACTCAGGTTACTCAACTGCAGTCACTCATTTTGTGGTCTTGTAGGGTAAGCAATGTCTTCGGCTCTCGGCAGGAGCACTGCAGTTCAGTGCGAGGACTTTCTGCCTGCCTCGCTAGCAGCAGGCATCCAGCGCGAGAACAAAGCACCTGAGGTTCAACTCACTTAACCATTTGATTTCCACGGCAAGCCAAGCATGTGCTAAGTTACCTTCAGCCAAGAGGGGGAAGGAAAATGTAAGCCACGTTTCTATAGACTGATCTAACAAAGTAAGAAAAGCAAACGAAAAAGAAAATTCCAAGACAACTCTTAAAGGCTTAAAATGTCAAAGCAGCTAACATTTTATCCTAGCAGAATTCCTCTGGGATTAGCTTGGCTTTCCAGGCATAATAAAGTGTTTTACAGTTCCTTTATTTTACCCATCCCATTTCTCTTTTTTATTTGCATAACACTCTCATCAATTAGTGCGTCTCTGTTTGCTCTCAAACAAATCCAGTGTTCATGGCTAAAACTACAGTGCAAGAGAGACACCCAATAAACTCCTGCTTGTCGTGAGCCGTTGCCTCATTCGCATCTGATATGCCGCTCATTTGGAAGGGTTCGACTCTCGGCTTCACTGACCTGAATGCAAGTTGCAGGGGGTAAGGAGGGGGGCTCAGCATCTCTGAAATTTGGCTCCAAATCATTATGTTGCCATGAAACGTGCCTTAGCCTAACAAAAGCCATGGATTTGGAAATACCGAGAAGCACTGCACTGCATAGCGACTTACTCCGCGGACAGAGCAAGGGAGCGACTCGCAAGCCAGCTTGAGAACAACAGCAGAAATTCCCCTTTCCTTCAGCAAAGCCAGGCTTTCATCCTCTGTCTTCAAAGGGATTACCTATAAAATTCTCAGCTACAAGGCTTGTGTAATTTCAGTCTAACTCCAAAGAAACAGTAGAAGTGATCTAGAGTTCTCATGTGTATCTTAATAAGACACCATTCCCCAAATGCTCCCCAAGAAGAAACTGAGATGGCACCATTACCTTCACCTTTCTTTTGTGATGCTTAATGTTTGAAAACTCCAAAATCCAGGGCACATGAGAATGAATTTATGATACGGGAGGCATCTAAGTGCAAGCCCTAAGAACAGCAATGCAATTAACAGCTAACATACGCACATATTCCTCCTTTTGCAATGCACGAATATAGCTATATTTTTAAGTTTTGTTAAGCAGTATTATATAGGACAGATCCCACATAGCACTTTCTATTATAAATTTAAATATGAATAGGAATCACATCACATTTTATTCTACTTCAAGTTCATTTTTGGAAAGCCACAAACAAGTTGGAGATTAACATCAGTCATCCCAGACTTCAGACAACACTGCTACAAGCTGGGAAGTATAGATATTAAATCACCAGTTGCAAAACTATTAGCTAGTTTGGAATGCACATACATATTTTGTGCATATCCACCCTAAAAAGCCATAACGTTATGTTCTCCATGTCAATATAAAATTTGCAACAACTCCCTTTTAGATATTAATTCCAGTGAAATAGTTAGCCCTAGTGCCTGGAGAACACAATATTAAAAGAAGTATTTTATTTTTCAATCTATAGAAAGAAGAAAACTATTCCCTTGAAAAATGTTCCCTTGATATGTTTTGTAAATAGGTTAATACAATTTGAAATTAAACTTGATTCTGTGGCATGATATTATAATATCAGAAATACATTCCAGAGGAAAAGCTGGCATTAATCATCGATTCCAGAATATAGTTACTATTTCACCGTAAAGCGGGAATGCCCACAGACTGTTACACAGTCCACACAAACAGGAAGATGCTCACCACCCCAAAGAGTTGCTGTCAACGGCTTAACTAAGCGTTGTGAGCACCCTTCACCGCAGGCTGTGAGAGCGATGCCACTGCCTTCCATCGCAGCTCTGGAGCCGAGCCGTGCAAGACTCACGAATTCACTGGCCGCGCACACTCGGAGTATGAAAATAAACAAAGCATTTTCAAAGGCTCACACAAAAATTTAGATGGGTTAAAAGAAGGTTAGTTTTTTCAAAAACCCTCTAAATCCCAACCTGGCACTCTCTCGGATTTTGTTTAAAGCTCGGTAGAGAGAACACCTCTTGGAAAACTGAGAAAGTGATTATGATTCTCTTTTGCCCTTTGCTTCAGTGATCACAGGTTTACCCCAAAGTTGTGTTTTACTTCTGATATTTTACAAACATAAAAATCTCAAAGAAAACAGAACTGGATGCATTATTCACTCAGCCACCAGCCCTTAAATATCACTTACCAAGGCATAGCCACCTCACCTTTCTCCTCAGACACCCACACCCCCACTTATCCACTTTCCTCCATTTTAACCTTGTGTCAATGTTTTCTATCTTGTTTTTCCTTTATCTCGTTCTCTCTGCTTCCCTCTCATTCTTACTACAGTTATTACTTAACCTTCAGGTACCCACTTAAGCAACCCACCAAATAGCAATAATGATCACACAGAGTCAATAGTGTGGTACGTAATCACCTTGCCTACTGTGTTAATGTCAGTTATCTTTTGCTAATGTACATGACATGCTTTATCTTTGCAGAGTGGCAAGAGTGAATTGCTGTTTGTTTGGGATCAGCTATTGTTACTGCACAATTCTTAAAGTGGTTTTTCTTTTTAAGTAAAAAAAGAACACATTAACATGTAAAAAAAACAAAAGAGAAGTATTACAAGATTCTCCTATCACATCCAGGCAAACTCATCTCTGAAGATGATGGAGTTAACACTGGTCCAATTATACTCCTGTGACATCCACACTTAACAGCTTTAACTGTGCCACATTATTGCCTGGATACTACACAGAGACAGGGCACATCACTTATAGCCCCGCGTTTCCCTACAAGTTGGGTTTTTTTTCACCCCTTATTAACTGGTTTTTTGTCGCTTTGGTTGTTTGGGTTTTTTGTTGTGTTTGGGTTTTTTTTTTTTTTGTTGTTGTTGTTAGCTCTCTTATTTGTTTAAAGCACCAAAAGCCAGGTCTTTCCTGGGGAAGAGCACACCACGCAGATGGATGCACTGCAAAGCTGGACACCGGACAGAGAGGATACATTGCAAAGCTGGATGTTCCCTGAACCCTATGTGCCAAAATGGTAACCCAAGGCAAGCTAGGTCTCTGGGTGTAAAGCTCCTGTAATTTGTATTAATGTCTAACGCTCTCCTGGCCGTAAAGCCACAGCTCCAGAGCAGGCGTGCCGAGTCCCAGGTATTTCCCTGCCTGCTGGGAAAAAGGTTTGCTCTGAAAAGCCAACTGTGGGGCAGCAGCGGACCCTCTGCGGTGCTGCAGCTATCCAGGGAAGTGGAGTGGTTCCGTCGTTAACACGGGAACTGTAATCTGCATAAACAGATTCTCAGAAACGTCCTCTTACTACTTTAGTTCACTTTTATAATACCACAGGTATAACCACCCAGCTCCACAGAGAGGAACAAGCCAAATACACCGAGGGAAGAATAACTTATTTTACATTTCTGAATCCTGTAATGATATTTGCTCTGAAGGTCTCCTATTCCCTCTACCAGAGACGGAGAGGGAAAGAGAAAGAGAAAGGTAGCGAGTGTGTGGGGATACATGTACACAGAGAAACACACGCATTTAACATGATGTCAAACCTTTATCTGGCCTTAAAAAACTGGCAGAAGGGTTGACTTCTTTATAGCGTTAGACCATTAAAGCTACAAAACCTCAATTAAAAAACTGCCAGAAGATTTTTTTACTTTGTTCCAGAGGGATATAAAACCAGTTATGAGGAAAAAAAATCTGCTTTTTACATGGAAAGTCCAAACCATAATTACTGCCACACTTAATGTTACTGCACACCAGGATGACTCTAACTCCCATATCATTATTTTTTATTTACTATTTATTTTGCATTTTCTATTCTCTACTTGATAAGGCATAAAAATTCCAAATTAAATAATATAACACATCATTAATACGGTTTATTTTCCCTAAGGCCACAAACACACCAAACCAGTTTGTTTACCCTTGGTTTACTCTTGCCTGTAAGCATTTCGGAGCAGGGACAATAGGAAGGAGTGGTGCACAGCACAAGCAGCATTCAACCCACAACGGCACCTCATGTGGCTACTTGCACCCCTCATGTGAAAAATCTAGCATTCATATTCCTGAAAATAAAATAAAGAAAAAAAAAAGGAAAAAAAATATATTGTAGGCTAACAAGAAGACACAGGCCCTTTATTTCTCTTTGACAGGTCAAATCTGAGATAAAGCGCGAGAACTGTGCATGCTCTTATTGTACTTGCCCTCTTTCGACAGATTTCAAGACCCAGCAAGGTCTCTGGTTTAGATCTTGGTGTTTATCTACCATAGCAGTATCTGTTTTAGGAATATACAAGGTTGATAAGAAGGATAAATCCAACGAGAGCACTAAGAGGATAGTAATCAGCCTATGCTCTGATGGATTTTGATCCGTTGGGGGGGGGAAAAATCAAGCTGCCTCTATGAGATGTAGATCATAGGAAACAAATGAGGGTAGAAGAGGTTTACGGCCATTACATTCTCTGGAAAAATGCAATCTCAGGGCCGGGGAAGGTCATTTCCCATTCTTTGCAAGCACATCTACGCTCGGCGGGCAATGGCAGCCAAGCCCTGGCACAGTCCACCCGGAAGCCTGCTCTGCCTTCCCACCCTGCGCAGTCCCTCCAGGAACGCTCTCCCTGCCTGGTCTCCCCATGGGCAGGAGGAGCAGAAGATGTTAACGGACCACTTTGAAACCAGAACGTTCTCAGTACGTGTGGGCACATGGTGTTTCGCTGATGCGATGGGCATACTTGTCCTGGCTGGCTTCCAACTCTTGTAATTACATGCTGCTGACCCAACGACCCCTTGCAGTTTCCATAGGCTGTTTTAGTTTTCACTTCCTATTGTGTTGCTTTGCACTTTCCAAGAGTTGCCATGTGTAGCCCCAGAGACACCTGCATTTTGCAGATGAAGCTACAGAACGCCGCTTACCTTCTCAGGTAAGCTTAATTAATTTATTACCATAAAGTTGGTGTGGTGCTAGGAGGTGCTACTACAGTGTAAGATCAGCAATGACAAATCCAGGTAATGCTGGTTATTTGAGGAGGAAACCCAGTATTTTACATAGGTTCTCCTTCTTTCGGAGACATGCCATGAAAAAAAGAAAAGTTTTTTTCTGGAAAGACTTTTTCTGCTGCGATTCCAACCCCTCTGGTGGCCCCAGTTCAGCGTCATGCAGCCCTGTGTGCTGCCTTTAACATGTGTTCGTTTGTTTTTCAAGGTGATAGGCATTAAACGAGAGAGTGGGATGCAATGAGGCAGGCTGGGGATCTGCTGCAGGGAAGACAGGGTTAAACCAGCCCTCACTATAGAGCATGTTTGAAGGAAGTCTCACAAAAGTAATTTTAACTCTCTCCGTCTCGCTCGCTCCCTCCCTCTCTCGCTCTCTCCTCCCCGTCTTCTTCCCCCCTTCGTCTTCCCAGTTGTACATTATTCCCCGTTCTTTACATTGCGGTTATATTTATTCCTTGTTCCATTGAAGCCATATACTAAAAGTGCTAGTTCCAAGCTTCTGCTGCACAAGGGGAAAGAAAGTAAGAGAGAAAAAAGAAAGAAAAGGGGGAAAAAAAAAAAAAAAAAGAAAGGAAAAAAGTGCTGGTATTCAGTTCCTGTGAGCTCTTGCTCACTTTGAGCACTGTTCCTATTACACAATAATGTGTTATTTTGTTGAATTTTGGCATCCATCTAGCTTGTCTGGTCAGGAGCCAAAAAATTAGAGTGTGTCAGTCCACCAGTTCCTCTGCAGAGAAGCGCTCCCCTCGCCCAGCGCGTGCTCCGCGCTCCTGGCCCCAGGCCAGCAAGGGAAATCCATTTTACATAAAGAACGCACAGAGCTCAAGTGCTCAGAGACTTTTTACCTACTAAAATAACTTTATGGACAAATGCCAGTCTGCGAGACACATGCGGCAGAGAACATTTGGCACCAAAAACAAGGTAAAGCGCTCCGCAGAGGTACCAAAGTTTTTCAGAAACGAGGAAATGGCTGTCAGTGCCGTCGTGGCATGTCACGTGACTTGGCACCGCCCGCCCCATTGGCCGGCCCCGCAGCCGAGGCAGCCGCCATGTAAGGAGCAGAGAGCTTCGCCCCTCGCTGCATTCTTAAAATGGCGGACCTGCCGCGCGCCCGGCGAGGCAAGCCCAGCCCCAGCCCCACCCCCAGCCCCAGCCCCAGGGCTTTTTTTTTTTTTTTTTTTTCCCCCCCCCCTTTTTTTTCTTCCCCCCCCTCCTTCCCCCTCCACTGAAGTTTTTATAAACCTTTACAGATTTGAGTAGAAACAGATTTCTCACAACTTGCTCTGCGTCTCAATTTCACAGCTCAGCATACACTCAGGCACTGTCAAAAGCTTGACAGCGTTCCAGGGAAAATATTAACTGTAAACTTTCCAACAGGAATTGAAGGCACACACGGCTCCCGTCAGGATGTCCCCTCTGCCAAGCGCGGAGAAGGCAATGTTTTCACAGGTTTCCGCCACAAAAGCCACCGCGACCCCCAAGACGGTCCCGCTTTGCCGCATCATGAGTGCAATTAAGAGGGACGCCTCCTCTCCGGCGACGAAGCATGCTGCGAGCCTCATGCTCGCAGGCCGGACCCATTGAACACTGCATGCTCTGATGTATAAATATTTGCCTCTGGCTAAAGTTCAAGCAGCCCTCTGTGGCTGCCAGACACAACAGAAAACCAACATCCAAGGGAAAGTGTTTACTGCAGCACTGGCCAAAGCAGTGACTGCCAGCGAGCGAGCCGCTCGCCTCGGCCCGGCCTGCGGGCACTTATTGCACAGCACCTGGCCAGCCGCCACCCCGCCGGGGAAATGGTTAATTTACTAAATGTGCCCGTTCATTCGACCTCGCCTGCATGGACAGTCTGCCATGAGGGTCCAGTGGCATGAGGGGAACGAGTCCCCTGCACGGTCTCAAGGAGTTAACCCTTCGTGAAGTGAATGTCCGTAACGCTGCAGGTTAGCGCAGCCGCTAGCCGGGCCCTGATGTCGTGCGCAGGCACAGGGCTGGAAGGAGACGAGAGGACAGCGGCAGCATGCGGGATGTCTTTCAGCAGCAAAAATGAATAGATTTTGAAATACACAGCGCTATGCAACACTGCTTAAGGGACACAAAGATACATTTTCTCACCCCTCTCCCACCCTCCAAACCAAATGTTACCAAGAGGCTTCACCAAACAAGGGCAGTTAAATCCAAGTAATTTGACTCGTGAATTGTCAGCTTCAATATTCATAAAATCGGTACAGGAAAGGAGGGAAAAAACCACAACAAACGAGGGGAACCCTACAGCAGGCCTGGCTGTGCTCAGGGCCGTTATCATTGTGGTCATCCTTGAAATACACCAGTAATCGTAGTGTTAAAACGCAGCAAATGAACATGCCAAGGCCCTGCACATCTGACTCCTTCGTGCCATAAATCAAGCAGACTTCACTATGAAGAAACAGGAAAAACTGTATTTTGGGGAAACGCCTCAAAGAAAGAAAGAATTACTGAGAAAGAGTTATTAAGGCAGGAAGAAACGAAGGAACGAAAAAGAAGCAAGCAAGCCTTCATATTATAATTTAACTAAAATGGGAAGAGAGGGATACAAATAATTATTCTGGTGCTGCTTTTAACATACACATTTAAGCCACTGTAATATTTGACTTTTGTCACAGAGTGTATCTGCTAAAGTAGATGTTACATAGCAAGTTACATAGTTTGCTATAGCTCTAAACTGGAAAAAAATCTTTACTCCTTATTACTCCCTTAGTCAAGGTTTAAAAAGTTGCAGATTCACTGTAAACCCCCACATAATCTATTGACTAATCCCATTTTCTACTCCCTTTTCTTATTAAATGAGGGAGTTAACAGAGAAAACTTGATGCAAATTTGAAAGTTAATGAGAAATTTTCTTATTTAATATGAATCTTAACAACTCCACTCGCCCTGTCCAAGCTGATGGCAACCCGCAAGCGGTGGGTGATGTCAGTGCCATCAATCTCCTTTAGACCTAAGAAGCCCAGCACTAATAGTATCAGGACGGGCTTCTAGGAAGCCCAAACGAATCATGTGAAAGAGGATCACAGAGGAATGTTCTGTTCCCACTGTGAACAAGACAGAATTAACTCTGAGATGCTTCCTTCTGCTGCCCTGTTTGTCCGAAAGGTCAAGACGATTAGCTCTTGTATACTCGGAACCGACCGTCAAAACAAAATGTATACTAACCCTTCATCTGTTTTAAATAGACAAGAAGACACACTTGGGAAGAATCATTTAAGATGTGTTTAAGGTGTAGTGAGTTACAATTTTTTATTCTGCTTGTTAGCTGCTGTGCAACAACACCTGCCTGTTAACTTTGTTATTTCAAGAAGATTCAAGGAGGTTGTTTTGTGGGTTTTTTTGAAACACAATTACTTTTTCCTGGTAAATATAAAGAAAGAAACAAAGAATGCGGACAGAAGAAAGCAAGCCTGATGTTTAAGTCATCATGCATTTAAAGCAACCCACTACACCGGCAAGCTTAATTCATTACAACAATTATTCTATCAGGTGGATTTCTATGGAAATATATACGTTGTTTACCACAGTGAAGATTCCTTTACCAGTCGTACCTTTGAAGTCCAAAGATTAAAAAGCAGATACACGGAAAACATTAAAATTGTCCAAGTGCTTTGATATGGTGTTTGTCTACATTATGCTGAAGAAAAGGTACTTACCAGATCTTAATTGACTATATATTTAAGAATGATCATAGCAACATATTCAGTGTATTACCAACGGGTATGAAATGTTACACCCAATAAATGTTGTGTGACACGTATCTAATGGGTATTCTATCATGTTCAAAGAGTATAAACCAAATACAGGAAAAAATTTCATCCAATTGTATCTTTTTCATTGAGCATCAATGTAAATATAGACTGAAGCAATCAAAATGCTGGAAATATAAATATTCCTTTTAAAGCCACTGAATCCATCACTTTACTAGGAAAGGCTTAGCTATGTTATTTGCAATTCCCTCATTGCACAACAATGTACATTACTGTCTGTAAGCTCTAATTTGGCATGGCGCATCATTAATGACCTGAATGGTGGCTGTTTCACACATACATATTTAATTACAACAGCTGAACAAATTACATATTTATGCTTTATAAAGGGGATTGCCAGTCTAATTCATTTGCTATGCATGCAGGTACAGGGCTCCATCTGCAACAGCATCTGCACAACAAGAGCTAACAATTATCCATTGTAAGTGAGTGAGTGTATCTGGTGAAACCTGTAAGAGATGCAATCGTATTAACCACTTCACTGCCTACAAACTAGTATTTTCTCAATGGACCACAATATTTTAAATAATTTATCAACAATAATACTACTTTGCATTTTCACAACATCCCTCATCTGAACATCTCTGAGCACTTTATATGCTATAAAAAATTAAGCCTTAAACACTCCTGTGAGGGAAAGTAGTTCTTACCCCAACAGCATATATGGGGAAAGGAAGGCACCTAACCCTGAGGGCGGCTGCTGGTTCCTCAAAAGGCACAATAGCCTTCAATGGACCTATGCTGATTTACATTATTTTAACCTATGATCTTGCCCCATGTGAAAGGTGAGACAAAAAAATCAGCAGCAAAGAGAGTCAGTTCTCCGTAAAATTAATACAGTAGTTTAAGCCTTAGAAGACTTGGCTTCCATGGCCTTTTGATCAAGCTTAAAATTATTATCCACAACCTGCCGTCCTTAATTGTACAAAAACTCTTACTGAGTTATCTAACAAGCCCTCCAAAACATGAATAATTATTTCTAAAAATTCATGGAGAAATGGCGAGAGATCAGAATACTGGAAAAATATAAATGTGATACAAATCTTCGGGAAAGAAGGGAAGAGGCAACCTTGGCAGCCCAAACTAATGTTTACAGAGTAAAAAATTAACAGAACAAAATCAAAGCACATAAGGGAGACAACTGAGCTGCCTGAACCAATTAGTATTACTGTTTTAGCGCAGATATTTTTTGACAAACGAGATATATCTATGGTGTATATCAAATAGAATTACAGTATTAATAGAACAATAGAAGTTGTATATTTAGATTCTGGCAAAGTACTTAGTACAAACTCTCATAAATCTCTGCATGCGCTGCATTATTTTGACTTGGTTCTGAAGTAACTGTATGGATTGAAAACTTATGGTAATGTATGAAAATTATGAACAATCACCTCATGAGTTGAACCTACTCGTTTAGTGAAGTACTCCAGGGAAAGGAGGTAGTCAGAAAGAAAGCCCCGTCTTCTTTAAAATCTTTGTTAAAAGCAAAGTAGGAAGGGAATGAAATCATGCATAGCCACAAAACAGATGTTTGATGTACCAGAAGAACGGAGAAACAAAGAAAGGTGCTAGAACTTTGGAAGCAGTCTGAGCACAAGATGAATTTAGTTTCAGAAAAATGGACAGGCACAAGAAGAAAATCAAATAATTACAGGGACAGAAAAAATGAGGAAATACAATGTCAAAATAAGCATACCAGTGACAGCAAAGAGATGGTTATACAAGAGCTTGCAGTGTTGCAGGGCAGTAGGAAAAAGTCAGTGAAACTTTTGGCAGGTCCACCTTTTTTGAGAAGTGGAAGGTTTTTCATTACTTGGGACATCTAGAAGGAGATAAGCAGTGCTCTACAAGAAAAAGGCTATGTACCGACAAGACAAGATCAAACACGTCCTTTCCACCTCTGATTTCTTTGGCTTTACAGGAATGTTAAATAGCTTGAGAATTTTCACATAATAAATATATAATAAATCTAAGGATCAGCCTAAGTATAGGATTATGGAAAATTATTTCAACTTCAATACCTGAAAGAGGAAGCATTTAGGAGTAAATGAATCAATAGTGAAGTTTCCCATTATCATTTACAGGCTCTATTTAGAAATAAATAGGTCTAAATAGACTACTTGGCATGGGGCAGCTGTAGGTCAACATTCTACATCAGACACTGTAATTTGCCATAAGTGCAGAGGTGCTCATTAATTACAGGGAAATTTGAAAGTATCCCTCAGGCCTGTGCTGTAGCTGCCAAACTGTTCAGTGAAGTGCAGGCACCCTCCAGGAAGTTCTGGTGCTGCTGCTGCTTTAAAGACATGATTGGGCTGTGCAGCACAAAAGATCAGCTGTCCCAGGATGGATATCTCAATTGGAAAAGCTATTTTATCGAATTAACAGCTATGGTGTTCTGTGAGTGCACCAAGTGCCACAGCTGCTTCCATGTCAGCATCCAGCATCATCTGGATCTGCTGGCCTCACTGACTTCCCTAAAACACACTTCTCTGGCTCTCCCTCAGGCAACACAGCAAAAAAATGGGACAGAACACCATTAGAAAGAATAAATAAAT
Source organism: Falco naumanni (assembly GCF_017639655.2). Classification (NCBI taxonomy): domain Eukaryota; kingdom Metazoa; phylum Chordata; class Aves; order Falconiformes; family Falconidae; genus Falco; species Falco naumanni. Next base: position 31,663,129 of record NC_054064.1, on the reverse strand, counting down.
AAATAACTTAATAAAAAAATTCTCCCTTTTTAGGGCCGTGAATGGTGGAATAGGAATTCCAGACGTCTCCTTCCCTCAGCAGGGCAGCTCCAACTTCCTCTTGGCCCAACCTGACTGATATTTCTGGATCCTGGCACCAGCGAGTGACGGAGGGAACTCCACACAGCACCGAAATCCTGGGCAAGCCAGCACATAAACTCTGCACATCTTCCCTGACGCACGCAGCTGTATCCTCCGTGATACATGCACGAGCGGTGTTGTTCAAAGGTTTAAACTGCTCAAAAAGGAACTAAAATATATTTATTTTTCAAAAGGGGGGAGGTGCAATTGCTTAGTGGACACATGCCAGGCAACATCTCTGTAATTACATTTTGTCATGTTGCAATGTCTGCTTTTTCTACACCCTTAATTAGGCAAGAAAAATCAGGAGAAAGATCATCCCAATTTCTTCTCAGCTTCCTGGGTTAACGTTACACAGGATCAACTCCTGTACCTAAATGCCCTGTCACAGTACCTCAAGTGACCTTGTCAACTCTGAAAGCTGGTCAACAATCCTCTTAATGCTGGGGAACACAAGCCACAGCTTTAACACCGCTGCCAGGGAAAGATGTTAGCAAGAAAATAAGACTCATTTATTGTTTATATTCCCCTATTCCCCTTTTAGACATGAAAGAGTCCAAAGCAACCCTTCATTAAAACTACACTTAAAAACAAGGCAGGGGGGAAAAAGACCATCACAAAATGAGGTTGCCTACTACTTGGATTAGATGGGAATGCATGCAGGGCTGGCAGAGCAACTCCGGGATAAGGCCAGCTCGAGTGCATGGCACCTGAGGGAGAATATTGCAGGGCAACAATCCTCAGCGCAGCAAGGTAGCTACCCCCAAGGATCAAACATCAGAGGCATGGATTTTGAAAGCCTGGTCTTTAATTTTTCAAGTTTTACCTTCTCCAAAGTAATCTCGATCAGAAAGTCAGTATACATGTTAGGTTTCACTTATTATTCAATGCTCCACATTCAAAACTAGAAGCTGATGACTCTTTATTAAAAAAATCTGCCTTTACATGATACATAACAAAAGTGCTTAGACTACTGCATCTACCATTTCTAAAGATGCAGTTTTCAGTTCTGGAACCACAGAAAAAGTTTTCTATTTATAGGAATAAAACTATTTTTATCATATATTTTCTGGGACAGTTTGTTTTTGTTTTGTTTTCTCTTGTTTGTTTTGTTTCAGCTAGTTGGAGCATTTATATAAAAAAGATGGGGTCAGTTTGCAAGTTGGTATAAATCTGAATACTTCAACTGAAAAGCTGTGATGTTTTTTTCACCCATTATGGGACTGAACCATCATTATGCTTAACTCGTTCTATTTGCATATCCGATTTTTCCATGCCTCATGCCATAATCACTCCTCTACGTAATGCTGCAATTTGCAACTGGAGAGATAATAACGATGTCATAAACAAGATTATAACTCCAGGTATTTAATAAAGCAACAGGAACGCAGGATTACAAAGGAACGACTAAGGTACTGCACAGAAATTCCTCTGGAGGAATTAAAGCTGAATGGAAAAAAAAAAAAACAACCAATAACTGAAAACAGATTTTTGCAAATTTTCCAGCCTTGTTCTTTAGGCAACCATAACTCTTTAAACTGTCATTTGTAAATTCCAGTCCGATACTCCCCAGACTGTTGCAGTGAGTGCCTGTAACTTCAGTAGCTGCTCTTGTGACAGCGGTGCTACTGCCGTTGTGTTTCTGCAACATGCAACACTTGCAGCATCACTGAAATATTAATAAAACACATATATGGGTGTCTAACTTAAAAGCTAACAAGGATTCTGGTTTTGCTGAATTGCCTGGAAATGTGAAGCAATCGAATCGTTTAGTATCTTGCTGTGTACACGTATAGCTGACAAATGTGTTAAGAGCGTCAAGTTCAAATGTCAGACGCTGATCCAGACTGGCTGAGGCCTGCTAGGTGCAATGAACCCTCCACCGAAGAAGTTTACTGTAAAGAGGCCAAGTTGTTCTCTTAAAATAGCCTGTGTTAGCTGGATCCAAGAATTACAGTCCCCTTGGCCAAAGGTGTACAGTCAGGAAGACTTCTGCTCCCTCTTGTCAGACCTTCTCGAGCCCAGAACAGTCATGTCTCTCTTAAATTAAGAGAAACAGCTTACAGATCTAGAAATTTAATGCCAAACAGGAACAGCGCCGAAAACAAGTCAATGTGGGTTGGTCAGCAGACTGTACTGGGGAAGACAGGAGCTTCTGGCATTTGCCAAGCCTAAGCAGCTGAGAAATTATCTTGGAACCAGGCTTCATCCCCTGCCCAGGACGGAGTGGGGCTGAAGCCCAGCCCCAGCCTGTTGGTGGTCTAGTGGAGGAGTGACGAGAGCTTCCAGGGAATACTCTAAATGAGCCCAGCCACCACTCCCTAGGGGTCAAGATGGGGAAAAAAATTCTAAAATCTCTCCCATTTCCCTTCTGGCAAGCACAACCCATCTTAGGCGATAGACGTTACAATTACCAGTGGTATTTCCTAGCATAACGATTGATCTATTAAATTGATTTGCAGGTAATATTCCTACAGTGCAGTCTCTTGCTAAAAGCAGCAAAAAGAGCCTCTTAGTAACTGGTTTGCTTTGTTTTGAAAACAATACAAATGCACGGCATTGTTTTAGTCTGAATAGATCCTATTTTAAAAATCTTATTTCAAAAACATATTTGCATTAACCTGCCTGTATCTGAGTCCTCCAGAACACATTTCCATTTAGCACACATATTTTGGGCTTTGCCACTTTCTGACTTTAGAATCAAGTTCAATGGTAAACTGTTATTTTTAATAAATTCTAAATGTTCCTTCCTTTCTAATAAGCACAAATATGCTGCCAACACACGGCTCCGATTCACAGGAATATTTATTGTGCTGATAATTGAACTCTAGTCATATGACTGAAAGAGGCTAACAAACAAAAAAAAAAAAAAAGAAAAGGCAAAAAGCTCAACTGTAATTTCTAGACATCTATAAATTTCTTATTCTTTCTGCAGAGAGGAAGCTCCCTGGGGCTTTCTGGATAGCCTCAGTTTTATTTATCACCCACTCTCTTCCAATCTATGAATGCCATAATTCTTCCTCTTGCAAAGAGATGAGCATGGCCTCAATCACACACTCTCCTTGTATCAACTAGATTTTGCTAAAAAGCAGTTATGGTAATGGAAAATACTGACGACCCAAGGCCTTGGTATCACTTTCAGTTCCTGTCTGCTAAAGAGCTCAAATCTGAGGTCCAAACCAGTCTGTGGTTGATTCTAACCATTGATGCTGCCCTCTAACTTGGTGTTTGGAAGACAGACGCCAGCAAAGGCATTCTTAAAATGATGTTCTAGCAGGACTGCTGGCAGCAGAGGTCATGGGAGGGGAAGGACATGGGTTTGATCACACGTTGGTATGGGCAGACCCTGTGGACCTTCAACTGTTCCCTGCGCTGTAAAGCTAGTGAGCTTGATCACAGTAATTTCTGTTCTAAGCAAATATAAATACAGTATTATTGCAGCTCACATATAATAATAAAAACCATCAGGTTCTGTCTAATCAAAGGTTCCTATGTTTCTGAACAAGCAAGTGAACATTTGCCCTGTAGTTCATTTCTTGCAAGGCACAAAAATGTCCACTTTCAGGCTCTTAAACAGCTTATTCAGCTAAATGAGCTCCAATTGGAAAGAGGTCATAAATTTTCAAGAAGATCTCCAAGTAATTTTAAATATACTTTATTATTTTCACTTTACTTTGTCAATGGTATTTTTATTACAAACTTAAAATACTTTTGCAGATTGATTTTATCCTTAGCAGTTTGGAAAATGCAGATTTTTTTAGTGCCTTAAACAGACCTTAATTTAATACCACTATTTTTGGTTCAATCACAATCAAATCTATGTTTATAATGCTTTCCTGTGTCCAAATAGCTTTCTGTGCTTCAGCACACATTGTTTAATATTTCTGCATTAAAAGAAGCTTCTCATTTTGCTCAGTCTAGGTGACTCTGCCAAGAAGTATTTCCGAGCATGAATAAGCCATGAAACATATATTCAAATTCGGATTAAAAATATGCATCTTTGAGCTTGGAATGAAGAATAAACACTTGGAATCAAAGCTTGGCCCTATTAAGGTCAATGGGAAGAGTTTAAAAGTGAATTGTTTATGATTAAGGAGATGTGGGTTCTAGTATCAGCTTTGCACATGATGCAGATTCCAACTACCATTGCCCTTTCTTCACCGGTAAAATGGGAATAATGCCACCCTGCGTTGTGGCAGATCGTATCTGAAAAACCAAGTGCTGTATGCATTTTAGAAATACAAGAGTCACATGAACAGCACAATAGTTCCAGTAATTCCTTGGTATTGCTCGGTGCCACACCAGGTAGTACAACTGAATCAAAGTTGCATGGCAACTTGTGAACTTTTTGATTGCTAGTTTGAGAAAAATTATGTGTATCTCATTTTTCACATTGAGCAAGGCTGTGTTTTTTTAAATGTCCAAACAAACTAGTTTTAGCTTTTAAAAGGTTTCTGAGGATGGGTAAAACTGTCTTGCATCTTCCTGAGTTACTGCTCAGATTAGGTCTCTTCACCATCATCTGGCGCATGGCTTTGATGCAACCGAGTTCTGGACACTCATTCACCTACTTCAGCTGTGCCAGTTCCCACTGACTGAGCAACTTTCCCTGAAAGTTTGTTTTCCTTTTACTTGTTCTCAGGCTTTAGGAGGGCTGCATTTTGCCTTTCTTCTCTCCTGCCAAACAATATGATAAGTCAAACCTTGTTTTCCAAACAAATGGAGAACATCATATTACCAAACAAGCCAAGTCCTGCTGCAAACGGAAAACACTGATAAGACAGTACAAAGAAATATTCTCAACTACTGGCCACAATTAAACTTCTTTTCTAATGAATCATTACGTCTCAGTGCACACACTGGAAAACATTGTCACAGCAGATACCACCAGATCTTCACTTGTCAGTGGCCTGAGGTAAGCTTGGCTATTCAGGTCCCTTCAAATCTTCCTGAGAAATTTCTGGGGCATCCTAGCTCGGGGCAGTGGTTTCTATCTAAATGACAGCCTCAAAGAACCGCAGCTAAAGAACGTTTCTCACAACTTTTTAAAGCCCAGCCTGCAGGTTTTGCCACTGCCCAAAGCCAGCTCTGACCAGATCTTTACAGCTGCCTAGACTGGAATCCAGAAAAACAAACAAAAAAACCCGCTTTCCTATTTTGCATGGGATTCTTCCGGTCTCTTAACAACATCCAGCTCTTTTTGTTTTATGTATGTATGCATATGTGTGCATTTATTAGTAGCGAGCAGTATCAGATGGCTTCATATAAAAAACCAAAGTTCACGCAGTTGCTTTTTAAGCTTCCCTGCATTAAGACACAATCAAAATGTTGATGATGTAGAAGAGCAGTGTCTAGGATGAGAAAGTTGGTTTGCCATGTAATCTGGAAACCACTCTGACTCCTACTTAAGCCCAGTTTCCCTTGGTCTTTCCTTTGTGGTCTTTTCATACTGTCACTTAAATGCCAACTTAGCTATGGTTATTTTAGGGATGTGGATGGATGCCTACATGTTCCAACCACCAGCTTCTCAAATGCAGTCAGAAGCCATGCATGAATCTCAGCCCCCTGGGATCCTGCAAGGTTTCATGAGCTAAAAGCACGCCTTGTTTTGTCCTATTTCATTGCCATGCTAGAGAGCCGTTAAAACTGAAATCATTGATACAATAAATTGAATCAAATTTGTGAAGTCCAGAGTACTACGTACTAAGGCACTGTATGGAAATGCTAAAACAGCATCCCTGGTGCAATACATTGTGTGTTATATTGATCAATTATTGGCCAAATCAAATATGAATCAAAAGCACGGCACAAAACACAACGGTAGAAAAGTTTGATAAGATCACCCAGTTCACCTCTGTGCCCACAGAATGATCCCTACAAAGAGAGTTTTAGTCCTTTCTCCTGCTTTCAAGCAACTCAAACTGAAGGGCATTTAATTTTACTCTTGGGGAGTACGCCACTTCTACTACATTTCTTTGATGGTATGTTTTTCAGTGTACTCCCAAGTCCCAACCTAAATTATCCTTCACTCTCCTTAGTGTTCACACCCTTCATATCATCAAAGATCTTTCACATCTCCTCCCTGAGGTGAGCTATACATATTTAGTGCACCAGACTGTGATAACATTATCCTCAATAAATAGCACATACATAAGGAACCCATTGACTTAGTGGAAGTCTATCTATGCACCAGGTTGTTAAAGAAATAAGGACAGGGCAATCTGGCCTTAATCTTCATCCATAAATCAGTAATACCAGATACACTCAGCCATTTCTCTTTGTTCTGACTTTCTGTGAGTATGGTTGTTAGAGCTCTGAATAACTGCAAATGCAGTATTTTCTAGGTAGCGAAACAAGCCAGGTGAGAGAACTGGTGAACCCCTCTAAGACAACCAGGTGCTGCCCCGGAAGTCACCTGTTGAGAGGACTTCGGTGGATTCACTGCCATTTTTAGTACATTTGCTCACATTCCTGCTTGTCCAAGGCTGCCTCCATGCCCCTGGAAGGTCACTGAGACAGCAGAGCTCCAGCCAGCAGGTGCAAGCTAGGGCAGATAACCATGGAGGGAGAATTTTCCTTATTGTACGCAGGATAGAAGACAGGGAAAAAACCACTTCTGACCCCTAAATGAGGACTGTTGAGAAGGCCAGCATTTAATGGTTTGTAAACACAAACTCTGAGCTATAAATGCATTGCTTATTCCCACTATAATCCCTTTTCAAACTGGTTCCCCTGATGAATATAAGGAGTATTGATTTTTAAACCCATGTAGGTTCTTAGAGACAATGCAGACTGACTTAATTATAATCAATAAAATTTACAGACAGCAATGCACCCAGCAGAAGCACTCCTACCAAAAAGTATGGCATAAGAATACTCCAGTTTCCCTACTGCTCTGCTAGAATATGACCTTAATACATATTTTATTATGTATAGAAGCCTGTCCATGAATCCATCAGAAGATCACCTGCATCTCCACAGTTACAATTAATTTGGTAGTGTCTACAGTTACCTTCACTTATCCTCAATGAGCAAAGGGAGAGGAAAGTTTCATCAGTCTTTATAAGAGCCACCACAAGCATCCCTCTCCTTTTGGATATTCCCCCATCTTTCAGTCTACTTACTCTCACCATCTCTATCTAAACTATCCCTATTGCACCGATAAAACACTAAAGGGCAGAGAGACTGAAGGCAAGATTTGCCTCACTTAAATGTGGTTGTCTAATGGGTGGGCACATCTCAAAGAGAGGTGCCTCTGTTCTGTGTGGAGCCAACAGTGAGAGCCAGGCGGTTGCGAAAGGATTTTGCAGGGCTGAAATGCCCTCGGGGAGTGCCTCTCCCATTTCACCAAACAACAGAACCAGCCTAGACAATCACATTAGACCAAGCACCCAAGTTTTAGACAGATAAACTTAGATGAGGTGAATCCAAGCACAAAATATTTGCCTGGATCACAGAATCTGTAGAAAAAACAGAGTGGAATGGTAATCTGACATAGTTCAGACTACAGCAGAAATTCCCAGAGTGCCCCTCTTTTCTTGCCAAGGTGGCAAAAATCAGTGGCAGAAGGAGGAAGAAAGCAGGAACCTGAATCTAGACTGGCTTCCAAACCTGCTTTCTTCTATCCATCTCTCCTCTGTTACCTTGCATCTGCCTGGACGTTTGACCCACAATTCCCAATACATGGCTACCCTACAGCATGTCTGCACTGTGCAATGAAGTGGTCTGTGCAGTGCCAAAATGTCTGATGAATAGCGGCAGCCACCCTCACCAGGAACCAGAAGCCATGCAGACGTCAGTACAGCACTGTAGCAGGACTATTTATGCCTGCTAAAATGGTTTTTAGACATAAGACGATACCAGCTCATGCACAGCATTTGGGTAACGAGCTTTCAAAATCCACACTTTGTGAAATCCGACCTTGTGGATATACCACTTCGCACCTTAAACGTGGCATGTTCCAAGGTAATAAATCCTATCTTGGCCTCAGCCATGTAATACCATCAACCAGACCCAACTCCTGAGATGGTGGCAACCATTTGATAGACATGGGGCCAAACACTTGCTTCACTGAGGTTACAGTGCCCAAATAAAAGCTTAAATACACTGAAAAATGTGGGCTGGAAGTACGCAGCAGAAGCAGTCATTTTTGCGCTCACTAGTTCTACGAGAAAACAGCCGGTCTGCTCTCTCCCACTAACTATTCTCTGCGAAATTGCTGTATTACTAATTACCAGTACTAAATTTGAAAGGAAACAATGAGTATAAACTGTTTGACCACTCATGTGGCCCAAAGCCCACCTTTCTGTTTTCTAAGTGCTTTTGAAACAGCTCCGTATTAGCGGCTGTGACTTGCTCTCCATGACAAATTAGCCGGTGTTGACAGCACAGGCTATCTCTAAGTGTTGAATAAAATCTAAGTATAAAAACAACAAGAAGATACCTTCTTTTGTAAATATCTTTCAGCTGGCACAGTAAATTACATTGATTCAGAAGTGACTCATTTCCAACGCTGCGCACATTAGCAGCCAGTATTATTCAATTTGAGATTTTAATTTATAACATACTCTTGGTAATGTACTCCCAATACATTCCTCACTTCCCTACCCTGTGACTGACAAAAGATGAAAGATCTTTACTGTATAAATATTTTATATTAAACCCTTCACTCTGCTGTATTTCTTCCATTGTCAGTTCCCATTTGCAAATACTATACATTGTCCAAAAAAGTGCTGATCTAGGCAAAGGGCATGTACTTGGTAGGCAGCCCTGCAGCTCCAGGAGCTGCTGCTCTGCTGCCAGCAGACTGTGAGCAGGGCTCCCTCCTTTTGGGAGTGAAGTCTGCTGGCCAAGGGACTTGGTCATCTCGGAAGCCATGCTGCCCACCAGCCCCAGGGGGGCAAATTCAGGGATGCAGGCAGGAGCAGGAGCAAGAAGCACGGCTGCGGCTTTGCAAGCAGAAGACGCCTGTGCTTCTGCTTTCAGACCCTGACCTGGGTGAGAACGAGAGAGTAAATGCCTCTTTGTAAAGGAAACATTTTACAAACTCTCTTGTCACCTTCTCTCGGGGTGAAACTATGTCAGCGGGCAAGATTAGATAACTTGACCTAAATCGTACTGGAAATCTGTGGCAGACCTCAGCTCAGATCTCCTGACATCCTGTCTTGCGTATTACTGACAAGACCAATCCTAATATAGTCGGAGAATCCCTTTCCAAACTGTTACTTAGTAAGGGCTAAATGCCACCATCAGACATCCACGGTAAACCCCCCCTGGCCGAGGCCAGATTTGGCTCCGATTTCTAACCTGAATCATAGGAGACTTCTAACCACCGGCTATGTACACCGCTTCTCCTGACACTTACTGCTATTCTTGCTTGTTAAGCACTTACTATCTAATCCAAAAATACTCCCTGTCCCATGAACTGCACAAAGCAGAGGTTATTTATCCTGCTCTGGGACAGTTTTTTGATCAAATTAACGTTGCTGATCATTGTTCGGTCCTTGTCAGGCTGCAAAAGGTCCTTTGCTCAGCTACTCTTACTTTCCGCGGTCATCCAGAAGAGTTATTTTGGGATCCTGCAGTCTAGACCATGCCAGTATTTCATCACTAGATTTAAGGCAGCACGTGTGAATGTGTTAGTGTTACCCTACTTAGATACATAAAAAATAATTTCAACTGGGCTAAATTACCTTTATTATCAACCCTGGTAATTCCACCGCAGCCATTTTCTTGACTGATGTACGGAACACTATGAAATGAATCCTCTGAGAAGAAGATGGAAAAAAACAAGACAGTGATCAATGGATTCAATTAGTTACAGTATAATTCTACCAAGATGAAAAAGATCAAGACGCAATGCAACTTCTCCAGTTCAGCTAACAGAAGTCATAGAGAACCTGCCACTACTTTGGGTTGGTGGGGTTTTTTTCAAACTCACTCTAACTACTAATCCGTGTAATGCAGAAGGAGAGGAATTACCAACAGTACTCAGCAAAATATTGGCAGTACAGAGAGGCTGTGCCACAGGTGGAGGCTCCGAAAAGAGTGTTTTAATGGACTAGATACACATTATGTCTGTATTTCTTCACACATAGAAAGCGTTATAACAACAGAGAGATTTCTCTAATGACAACAAAATAAAACCTTCCCAACAGCACATCCAAGCAAGAAATAACAATGCTGTCACTACGCTGTGGAAGAACAAATTCCTTTTCTCATAATTCCCTCCACGTTTCAAAACTCATGCTTTCAGCATCTTTCCCGCATACCGCCAGGAAAGCAGATTCCCTTAATGCATGGGTCATCTGAATTACACTTTGACTCCAAGGTGCAGGAACCTCTCAGCTCTGTGCTATGTGACACCTCCTTGTCACAGGGGTCACAAAACACAGGCACATCCCAGCAGCTGATGCCATTTGTGGTAAGCAAGCCGGCCGGGAGGCCATGGCGGGGCCAGGAGGCACGAGGAAGAGCATAAAGACACAGTTTAGTTAATCACATTATTAAGATCTTCATCACCGAGAGTACTTAGCGCATGGAAATAGTCAGTTTACAATATCGGAGCGGAGCAATCTGTATATTACGCCCGGGACATTACAGGACCGGGAAATATGTAAATGTCATCATCTTAAAAGATAAAGCCATGTAGAGAGTAGGGCTTTTTTGCATGTAAAGGAAATAAGATGAATGAATAAAGCTGATCAAATGATTAATAGAATCCATAATCTTAATCTTATTATTTCTAAAGAAGAAAAGGCTGTTCAGTTAAGAGCTAGGCGTCTCCATTTCATTAAGAACAATTATATTCCAACTGATCAAGATCTACACCGCACAGCCCTCACAGCAGACGCATTTTTATATTTCCTGTCATTTCAGCGAGACGAACAAAGTTGTTGGTGATTTGCGAGGCGAAAGCTCCGGAGATGGGTGTAAACAGATTTTAAACAACAGATCTGGCTGGGGTGATTTAGAGCCCCCCTCCCTCCTTCCGAGGAACACAATGCAAGGCAACCATGTGCTTGTTTCAAGATGTCTAAATCCCAGCCACGCTATCAATCTGAAAGGGGGAAGAAAAAAAAAAAAAAGATTTTATAAAATGTTTTCACACCCTGTTGGGTTAAGAGACAGTGGGTATTAATCCTATGGCTGCTACCCCAAGCTTCCTCTTTGTGGTCAGCAGAGAAGCTGTGTGGTTGGGTGGAAGGAGTCCAAAGGCTTTTTTTTTTTCCCCTCTCTCCCTTTTTTTTTTTTTTTTTTAAATCTGTGTTAAAACAAGAGAAAGTGGACCAGTTACACAGCAAAGCAAAAACCACAGCCAGCCCTCTCTGCTGTTGCTTTCCCCCTAAATGTGGCCTACAGCGATTCTGCTTTCCAAAAAAAGGTTTAATTTAAACCATACAGCGCTACAAGCTGCCACGTTTCCAAATTCCACATTCCTTTCTAATCTGTGCACTTCAGAACTGACAAATTCTGCTTCCAATGGTACCCAGACTAACTGTGACGAAGAAATTGCTGCTAACCCACCATTCCTTGACTCGATAAGGGACGCCAACCCCCCTGCCGCCTGCCCCCAGCCCCCGGATTTTTACTGAACTTTTAGAATTATCATATTTAAGGGGCTAGATTCATTATTTGTAAAATCTTTAGTTCACTTTTTACACAGTGAGGAAAGCATTTAGAAAAGCATTTGCAGGACTTGGGGCCGGAGCGGGGGTGGGGGAGGAATTTCCAGTCTGGGTATAAATCCACAAAACTCCCCAGATGACTTTGCAAGAGCAATTTGTACCCGCTGAGACTCTGCCCTCTGTGCCCCGTTTGCACAAGCCCACATGGATAAGGATGTTAGCTCTTCTCTGCCGTACAGCCCAAAAACGTGCGGCGCAGAAGAGCCTTCGCTCATCTGAAGTTGTGAGGAACACCCTCGGAGGGGAGGAGGGGAGCAGAGAGGATGTCCTGCTTTGTCCTCGAGCAGGAATGGCCCTTGGTGACACCAGAGGGATGCAAGAGGGGCCCAAAATTTTGCATCCCTGGAGAAGACCTGGAGGGAAGGGACCAAAGGCTTCAAGGACCATCGCTGCGGAGCCCCTGCAGCTTAGGGACAGTCTGCTGAAGGGTGACTGGATGTTACCCACATAACCAGCAACAGGCTGGGGGCACACATGCTGCTACGTCAGCCAAACCCCAGGCTGGAGAAGAAACAGCTCCGAGGTGCCTGGCACAGCCCGCTTGGGGTCCCCTGGGAACCCACGTTCCCACCCAATGTCATGCTGTGCCAGGCTGGAGGAGCACCCCGGCCACCACCGTCAGCCTGCAAACTGCTCGCCCACACTTTTTGGCCCGCAATGCATAAAAGCGAGCGTTCCGGGTTGCCCAGCAAATATGTTCATTTCTTTCCCAGGATTTTTTTGGCCCTCCTGCAGCTCTATGACACACAACCGTACGTACGACTTGTCAACGCAGGGTAGCAGCATTAGCCCTTCAGTAGCCTCAAGGCTCTCATCTTAACCAACGTTCAAGCAACGTGATAATTTCAGGGCACACACACAACTATTTATTGTATCTCCTGCAAACAACCTGCAGCAATCTGCTGCACACTGAGGCACAGGAGTAAGGAAAAGCGACTGGATGGAACTGCCTCTGCTGCAAGGAAGGAAGCGCAGCTCGTCTGGGCTCCCGCACCTGCTTTCTGGCGGGGCTGCATCCACCATGCAACTCCTCCTGCCAACCCAGAGCACAGGGAAAGCATATGTCACATCTCAAAAATCATGGCATTTTCAAACTTCTTTTTTTCTCTTTGCCTTCTGCTTTCTGATCCATTAAAGTGCAGACAAGGAACATTTTCAGGCTTTTCTCAAGAGTCAGAAACTTGAACTTTTCTCTTTTTTCTTCTACTTTTTTTTTTTTTTTTTTTTATGACAGCTGAGATGCACATGGAAATCTTTGGGTACCTGGGACCTTAAGGAAAACATCAGACTTTGAGAGACTCACCCTAAGAGCAACTGCCTGGTAACCGCACGCATCTTAAATCACCGTTTCAATCACCAAATAGTTCAGCTCAATGTTTACTTTCAAGTAATGTCAGAAGTCGAGTGTCGAAGGCCGGGTTCTTAGCCAGTATAAATCCATTTAAGTCACAGGCCCTTTCCCTGCTCCAGAATCATTGTGTTTACATTCAGACAATATACTCGACAGGCACCAGATGAGCGTTCTTAGCCTCAGCTCAATGATTTTTCTGGAAATGGAAAGAGCTTAGCTGTGGGATCCCGGCCAGGGTAGGAACTCGGGGGGTTTTTTTGAGGTTGGGATTTTCAATAGGAGCTGGGTCGCTATTTCCCTTGTGCTCTTTTGAAAATCCAAGCTGATGTTAATAAACTCGATCGGGTTTTTTAAAAAAGAGAAATAGTATAAAACTGGTACTGAAGAAAAAACTGTATTGTTGCAACACACGCCTTAACAAGGCGGTGAAACGGTCAGATTTAATACTAGCATAAACCTGAATTCTTATCACTATTGAGAGGGCAGTCCAATAAGGCCTTAAGTTTGAGTAAATGTCAGTCATTCTCGGTTGTCCCACTAGTAGTCCCATAATGGGATGTGCTCGCCAAAAATGGAAAGGAGGCACAGCATCTGCTTATGTTTAATTTATTTTTGCATTTTGGCGGGTTGTCCCGGGAGAATCAATGTTTTTAAGTGGATGCATCTTTTTCAGCCAACTTGCTGTCCTTTGCTAACACATCAAGGACATGTTCCTGGAAATGGAACATACTCCCGTTGAAACCAGAGAGGTACAGGTATGGCAACCTTATGTTTTTAAAATTTAATATGAGTTTTTAGAGTGAAATTCCCTCAGTTTCACTCAAACTGAACTCTAGATTCCCTCCTTTGAAAAAGCCACAATTCTCATTAGCAGGAGTTAACGTGTGTGGATCATGGAGAGTGAATAAATCCACTAAAGGCAGTTCAGCATGCCAGCTAAACCAAAGCATACTGGGCACTCATGTCCAGCTTCTCTGGATTTGTACAGAATCACTGACGGCTGAAACCGACCCACTGGTTTTAATAACTGCTGGTTTGAGCACATACCCGCCAGGGAACTAGCAAGCCTTGCAAAGGCAGGCAGGGCTAGGACCAAGGGCAAGCCCTACACCCCTGGAAGACCCTTGCAAGATGTTGGTCATAGCATGTTACGCTGATGGCAACGGTGTGGGTGCCATCAACTCAACACACAGAAGGGAATAACGCGTTCGTTTTTAAGGCTGGCTAAAATAAAGAGCAGAGGGGCTTGGTGCACGCTTCTGATTTTTGAATGCTGATTTCATTTTAATAGTAAGCTGCTTGTTTAAGAAGTAAAAGTGGTTCTGAAACACAAAGGTGCGTGGATGTTGTTATAACTAGAATGGGGCTGATCGCTAGGTTTTTAACAATTTGGTAACAAGAAAAACTGGTCACACGCTGGGACGTTTTATGCCAAGTCTCAGCCAGAGCAAAATTTTATGGCCAAGTTATAAACCCTTGAAAATAAGGGTTTATAATAGAAATGCTGACAGACCCTTAATTATAGCAGCACTAGCGGGCACTGTTGTAATAAGGCCCACATATTTTCCTCTTTGATCATTATTTATAGGATGCATTGGAAATCATCCCATTTACAACTGTATGCCCGCTCAGCTAGGTGGAGTTTTATCCATTAAGAAAGGAAAATACAAAGTCGGCTGCTGAAGAAAGCCAGGGGCTTTACCTCCCGGCGTTCCCGCGGCATACCAACTCCGAGCTTCAGGCAGTGACTAATGCCTTTACTCTGCTGGTTTGTATAAGAGGTTGAAGTTCAGGCTGGTGCAGTGCAGCATTCCCCAGGACCTGCTGCCTCTTTAGGCAGGCGATTAATCACTTGATCGATAGACCATATGATTAGGCACTAATAGCTGATAGGAGGAGAGAATAAACAACCATAAATTTGCTTTGTACCGAGTAATCCAAGTGTAAGAGAGGTCAGATAATGGCCACATAAGGTCATGTTGCCTAAGGAGCCCATATGGGAAAGATGGAAGATACATACATTTTTAAATATCTTCAATTATTATTGTATTGCTGGGCTGGATTTGGGCTGCCGGTGTGCCCCTCTCTTTGAGCACGGGCAGGCTGCCGTGCTCCAAAGTGGGCTGATATCAAACAGCGACAGCCGTTTCCACACAGAGAAAAAAAAACCCCAACCTCAAAAACCTCAGGTCGTGTGATGATTTTGAACTAAACATACATGTCAGCTGACGTGGGTGTAACATCGTCGACACTGGGAGGTCCAGGTCGTCAGCTCCAAAACTGCGCCGTGGCGAGGGATGGGGCGGACAAGGCAGGACCTGCGCCTCCTGCTTTGTTCCCGCTGTATCTGGGTTCTGTGTGAGATGCAGGTCCCAGCCCTGGTCCAGCCACCACCTCAGCCCGCAGCACCCAGGCAGGATGCTCGGCAGAAAAGCTCGCTTTCAAAGGGCCATAAATCTCCGGCTCCCCACCCTGTCACCCTCCATCCCTGCCTCCTGCCTTTTCTAACGCTCTCCTCTTCCCCTGCATAAAAAATGGTCTTTTCAGGACTCAAGATGTAAACCAGGTTTACAGCCTTTTTTTTGTTTTCCTCCTTTTTTTTCTTTTTTTTTTTTTTTTACAGTAAACGTACCCTTTGTCTATGGCAACGAATTCGAGAAGAAACAAAAATGGCTGGTTAAAAGGAAGAAAAAAATACTTCAGTCACCCCAACAAAGGCAAGGAGTTTACAAACCTTCCCTGTCAGCGCCTGGACACAGGCAAAGTACTTACTTCATTAAGCTGAAACAAAACTCGACCAGTAAAACCGTCAGCTCTGTCCGAGACAACCAGCAGGCCCCTTGCAGCATGTTCCTGATTGACCATCAGCAGACTATGTAAATCGCTTTTTCTGCCAAACAATTGTGGGGATAAATGCCCTCCTTTATCTTTGGGGCTATTTCTAAACTCCCCTTTCTCAATGACGGGACATTCATGGGCTGCAATCTTATTTTGTTGCTTCTCAGCCTTAGTGGGAAAGCACATTCAGGGCAGCCAGGCTCTCCTGCCTGCACTGATTCCTCCCTCTCCCCCCACCCTGTGCATTAACTGTGTGCACGGGTGTGTGTAACAACACATCCTCGCCTCTGAAACCGGGAGACGAGGATGCTGTTTGCCTCGGTTTTAAAACGAAGCTGTGCTTCAGATAACGCAGAGGCTCTTGAGTTTCAAAGAGACCGAGATTGGAGTGCTCCCACAATGTCAAGCAATTCAAAATCACTGGAGTGCTGCAAGGACTGTACGTACACTTGACTTGGGATTGAGCATACACCATGTAGACCTGTGCAAAATCACCACGGCACTCCATATGCCCTTTTTTCCGTTTTATTCTACAAGTGCATCACACCACAGACCATCCCAGTCACCCACTGCACCCACCTGAAAAGCAGCTCCTGATCCTCGTGCCGGTGCAGACAGGAGTTCTTCGGGTCCTGCTCTCCCCTGCCTTGCTTTGGGAGAAAGGCTTCTACCATTTAACACTCCTTACTTTGAAGGCCCTTCATAGACGTATTAAATTAAAGATGGCTCCTCAGTAATTTGGAGGATAAGGTAATCACTAAACCCCCAGAAAGCCAAGTGCTTGGGCCATAAGCTCAGTGATCTCCCATCACAGGGATGGACACCTTCTCTCAGCAATGGCTTTTAAAAACAACCACAGCGATCATAATAAAGTATCGGTTTGACCTAACAAGCAGGTTTTTATGTCTTTGCATACTTTTTAACTACAAAGCGTTTTCTCTTGCAATACCTACTCTTTTTTTCTTTCCAGCTCAGGTGACACCGTAGGAACACTCTGCTCAGAGAAGCATCCCTGGCCAGTCCCTCTGTCACTCCCTGCCCGGGAAGGTGCAGCCTCCAGCTACAGAACTAAAGGCAAGTCCTCCTCCTGAGAAATAACTATGGGTTTCACTTAAAAAATTGATTTCCTTTCCGTATCCAGCCCTCCTGGCATTATTTCTCCCATTGTACTTAGGCTGCACTGTGGGCTTCCTAAGAAACACAACTTTTATAACTATCAGTTACTCTTGCAAATAATATTCATGGGTGTAATTACATTTCAATCTGCCAGTGCAGTTGTCTGGTTTATCCAGCCAGTGCATCCTTAGCCATCTGCTCTAGGGTTTAATTTTAAACGTTAACCTAAGAGTAAAAGGGTGTTTCCCGTGATAAATTCACTCAGAACCATCCAGTACATATTTATTTGTGCCATAAATAAAGAGCAGGAGAACAAACTACAATTATTAACAAAAATATGAAATATTACTGATCTGTGTGGCTGGACTCATTTCTCTCTAACTAATCTTTTCTGTTTTCAGTTAAGGGTGAGAGAAAGGCTATATACCTTAAGTGCAGACCTCGCTCTTCCCACTCTTTACTCCCCTTGGCAGTTAAAGCAGCCGGAGCTGTTATCCTGCAATGTGAAATCTCACACGCTCCTCAAGGATACTGACATTTATTTAATTAATTTTCCTCCTGAACTTACACAGTGGGCCTGTATTCAAAAAGTGCGCATGAATAATGCAGATTTTAAAACCGCATTATTACAAAGGATGTCAAGTTCACACACTGTCAACACTAATAAACTCCCCAAAGTGCTAAAATCCAGGACACCCGTCCCCACCCTGTCCCTTCACCCCCCCTCGAAGGTGGGCTGGGCGATGGTGGCAGCCCCTGCGTCGTGCCCTGCCTGTCAGCAAAGAGCCTTCCGTGGGGCGGCGGGGCAAACCACCGTCAGGCAGAGGATGGGGAGCGACCACACCACCCCAGGGAAAAATACAACACTTGGGGCTTTCATACCCGCACAGACAGGCTTGACAGATCCCAAACCAATGTTTTATCTCTATTTGTTATTGCTGCAGTAGAACCCCGCAGGGCTGTGCAGGGGCAGAGGCGGCCCCGGCCCCTTCCCTGACCACTTGCAATCTAATTTAAGATACGGAAAAACAAGTGAGTGAGACAAACACTCAGAGGAATGGGGTAAGAGTAACAAGGTCACATTGCTATGCTGGAAGCTATTGCCAAACTTGCAAACTATCTGAAAGTTATTTATATATAAAATAATTAAAATCAGCTGTCCCATCCTGCCACCCTATCTTGCCATCGCAGGTTTGCTCGTGCCTCGCACGCCATGCAGTGGAATAATTTTGGAGCCGTGATGGAGGTGGCTGCAGGGACTGCAGCTGGGACCCGAGCAGAAAGCAGTGCACGCCACAGCATGGCAGTTGAAACGCCCTGGGCGCACAAAGCCACCCTCTCCCCCAGCATGGGCTCAGCTGGCATGCAGAGGATCTTTGCGAAGAGGATTTCCAGAGGCATGTAACAGGCGCAGGGGCTCTGGTAGAGCATCCCCCAATCTGGTGATGCCTCAACACCAACTATCAGTACTTTCAGAAAGTGAAACCCGTCTAAACAACCCAGTGAGCTGGATCCAGGAGCCGAATTTGATCCACACCAGTGAAAGAATAAAATATTCTCGGTGCCTGGCAGCTTTGATGCCCTTTTCCTGACTCCGTGAAATACTTTCACCCCAGGCATCGCCGTGCATGAAAGCAAAATGCAGCAGAGGAGTATGAATGCTTCCTAAGGTGTCTGCTAAAGCATTAATAATGTTTCAGACTTTATATTCTACCAGCATGTCTGAGATGCATTAACTACCCAAAGGACAGCCTTTCTCGGCCCAGCATTAGAGACTTACACCACCTGAAAATATTTGAGTCCCCTACACTTAGTACAGATGAAGAATACCACAAAATCCCTGGGTAAGATTCTGCCTTGGCACAGAGGTGTGGAAGCGCACTCAGCCCCACTTGGGCTGTGCATGGTTCTGTCAGACACAGCCTGGCCACCTCTCCTTCTCCGAACATTTCTAAAGCATCCATGATATTGATATCATATGTTTGGAGCGTCGGAGAGTCAGGAGAGGGGGTCAGACCCTGATCGTGGTAGAGATTAGAAGTTCAAAGGATTATTCCAGGTTCCCCAAAGCCTTTGAGATGCTCACATGAAGAGCGTTATCAATAACACAGCCCCGTCTGACACTGTCATTAGCACATTTAAGGAGGCGCGTACAAATACTCTACGTGCGCTCAAGCAGACATCTCCCTCACAAAAGCGAGGATGGCACTTCAACATAGCAACGACAGCCGTCAGAAGGGGTTCTCCTTTCTTCAGCTTGCGTGAGCAGAAGAGCGCACCCAGAGTGACACGGGGGAAAGCCCCTGCTGCACTGCAGCTCAGTGCCGTCCCGCCTGCATGTCACCTACTTTCCTTTCCTGGCTAACAGGTACTACAGCCAACATCACAGGTAGGAGCAAGACAGCCGAGTAGCTGCATTTCAACCTGGGCAGATAAGAAGAGATCAGGATGGCAAGAGGTCATCCTCGGAGACATCCCTGATCCCTGCCCCAGGCACGAGGTCATCCTGATCCTACTGCTTCTCTCACACCGTCGCCTGCCCTTACTTGACTTGTGGCAGGAGACACTACGGGCAAATGTGCCACAAGTGTCCAAACAGCTTTTCAGCAGCGCAAAACCCTGGGCAGCAGACCATGGCCCCTCTGCCTTCCACCTACCACCCAGCCCCAGTGCTCCGCGCTACCTAAAGGGGACTGGGTTATTTTCCAGTAGCATCAAGAATGAAGGGCTTTGCTGAGCTGACTTCTGAAAATAATCAATGTGCTGGACATCTTAATTTTTCTACAGAACTTTGAGAGCACAGTGTGACGGCAAAAAGTTTGTGGGCGACAGCCTGGTCCTTCGTGCCCCTGGAACGGCAGGCTGGCCCCATGTGAGACACATGATGCAGACACATAGTGAGACAGGATGTCTTCCCGCAGAAAGACCAAGTAAATAGTGTATAATGACAGGATTTCTATTATTGATGCTTCAGCAAATCATCTTGGATCCTCAGAGGATCAATTAATCATTGGGATTGTCAACACCCAACTCCATGTTCTAAATTTTTGCCATCCAACTCTCCCATCCTCCCCTACACACAAATGATGCTGGGGGCACGGTGCCAAATGAAGCGGAAAAAGAAAGAAGGGGAAAGAAAGCACCGAACAGAGAGGCTGTTGTCAGGGCTGGACCCTCGCGTTGGCGAGGAAGATCAAATGCAGCTGCCCCCATGGCTGCATGTGGTTAAGCCCGCCGTGCCTGAGGGCAGGCGGGATGGGGAGCAGCCAGGCAGCCTACTACGGGCACAGATAATTAAATCATCCGATTGCCGGGCAGGCCACATTAAGAAGCTCATCGGTTTGCATGTGGCCCCTTGCTGTGGCCACCCGTGAGCTAAGTCTTGCCTAGATGCTAGTAGACAATTAAGACAAATTGTATGGCTGAAGATCAGACTAGAGCACTGCCAATGCCCTTGCCTGGAAGCTCCGCTGAAGAATGAGGGCACATGTGTGTGGGAACCAAGGCTCGGAAGAGAGCTTTTAATGAACAACGTGCCAGCACTTGTTGCCAGAACACAGTCTTCATTTCAGCTCTTGGAGAAAACAAAACCCTTAAAACCAGAGTTTACTACATTTCACTGATCTTCAATATGGCTGGAACTTCAGGATGCTTCTCCTCAAGCTAAGTTTGTATCAGTGAAAATATGCTTCTTGTTAAAGAAACTATTTAAAATGTGGAATCTAAAATCAAGCAAAAATAGCAGACAGTATGTTCAGCTTCAAAATTGGCTTGCACTCAACCAAGTATACCATAAACAGAAGGCAGAACTGACTATTTTTATCTTAACAGCCCTTGGGTGATTAAAATTTGGGGCCAGAATAAACAATTTTTTTCCCCATTCCTTGCAAGAGAATATGTGACATGGGTTTGGAGTCCTTTCTAATTTTTTAACTCCCTTCCTAGCTATTAGTTGTTTGCATTAGAAACGTTCCCATGTACCCGACAGCACAAAGGCTGCATTGCACCAGGCGCGATATGAATTATAGGAACACACAGACCACTGTGCCCTGAAGAGATTACCGTGCAAGATAAGCCAAAGACAACAACAAAGTGCTAAGAGGGAGCAGGTGAAAAGTTAACAAGGGGAGGAATGCACAGATACGCAACATATGTGATTTTTCTTTACAAGGTGTAGTGTCACGGACAATCCCTGTGGCCCACAGACACACGGGCAATGAGGATCATAAGGGTGCACCAAGGATGGAAAGGACCAGATGAAGACAGGGAAGGTAATGGGTGAGGAAGACACAGAGGTGCTTCTGTATCAAGGAGCAAGGAAGGCTGGAGGAGAGAGAAGAGAGAGGGGACAAAGCAAAGGAGAATGGTGAACAGACGTGCAAATGCTAAGGGGGAGCATGGCTGGGAGTCAGAGATGCTCCAAGGGATGGCACAGCCAGGGTCAAAGCCCAGGGATAAAATTGAGCATTGGCATGAGACAGCATAGATGGAAAAGACTGAGAAAATCCAGGCCACAGAACTTACAGCTTTGCAGCAGCCGGGACCAGTGAAAAGAAGCTATCATATGTTGAGGGATGGGCAAGGCAAAAGAGAGACGGGGCGGTACAAATTGTTTGCACGTTTGCGGAACAAGAAGTTGAAGATGGAGCCCAGGTTTTGGCCATCAGTTGGCAGTGGTTCCAGCAACTGGAGGAAGAAGTGGCGATGGAAAGAGGAGGAAGCAAGAAAGTCATTTTTGATGGCGTTAAATAATGCTGATGGTTTAACTGCTTCCACAGAAGCAGCTATGGAAAGGGGCTGAGCTGCCGGACTGAGTGGAGGCAGCAATGGACTGGGCGTTATGGGAGATGAAGCCACAAGAGCAGAAGCAAGTGACTTGAAAAACAGTGTAGAGGAGGGAGCCTAAGCAGGGGGTTTGAGATACCACCAACACAAGGGGGTGAGAGCCTCTGACATTTACTGAGCTGTCTATGGCATATATTTGGGGTTCCGTGCAGCAGCAGCCCACAGATTTTTTGGGACACAAACCACTGTCAACCCTGAAAACTTCAGACCTTCACGAATGTGATTCCTCATCTTTTCATTACAAGGTACACATTTTAATACTTAACACTTGAACACTACAGTTTGCATTTCACAGTGTAGGAACTGCTAAGTCCTGCTGTGAGGACCACCCCAGCAATATTCATTTATAAATAAGTAAAAAGAAAGATTTCCTGAAAAGATCTCTTAAAAGCTGCATGGATGTCCAAAATGATGGCAAAGCAACAGCAGGCCAGGGGTTCACAGTCATGGCATTTGATACAGAAGACACTTGTGCTTCTGAATAACATTATCTTCTCATACAGTACTAAGTGGGGGGAGGAAAATTATCTGACAAACTCTGTTCTCTTCATCCCTGCCTTCCCTTCTTCACACACTGATCATCTTTACTCAAACCCGTTCAAATCTGTGTTATTATTTTTGCTTCATTTAAGTACTATCATTGTTCATAACTTCCACCGCCGGCTCAGGGCCAGTTTAGCATGTTCCCATTCGCACAGTGTCAGCAGAAAGGGTTTCTTACTCCAGAAAAGCCGTTGCATGTGCAATAAACAAATAGCCTTTGACATACTGGTTAATTATATCAGTTAGCAACAATCTCACATGCATGAATGCTGTGCTAATGAAAACACTTTGGCATGCAAAGCAGGACTGATAAGGACATTGAAGTGTCCAAACCTGCAAACTATAAGCAGCACAACCCATGAAACACAACAGGAGTTTGTAGTTACACCTGGGAGGAGAATGGACGGATGGCAACACAGTAAGGTGGGACTCTAACCAAGGCGCAATATTAGCTTTAGGTGCTGAGCAATTTGATTTCATGTAAAGGAAGCTGTAAATTAAGAATACAATCTTGCATCACTGGTGACAATGATAGTGTAGCTGGGTACATCCAGCAATAAAGGAATCTATTGAATACAGCATCTCTGTATCTTCTATAAAGCAATGGCTTGAACACCCTGGTGAAGAGCATGGACCCAAGCATTCCCCTCCAACTCCCCAAACCAAGTGCTCTCCTAAATCACATTACCCATTCTCCTGCACTCCAACTAAACTAGACACAACGAAGGGTCTCTATCCTGGGGACTTCTGCAGCCCACTTACCTCCCTGTCATGGCGATCCACCCTTCCCCAAGGCTCCCCTGGCAGCCTAGAGGAGCCTCGAGCCTTCCTCACTACTAATCCAGGATGCCTCCAGAAAAGAATCTTCACGTGACAATCACTGGTCACGTTTCAACCCGCTCCAGAGGGGCGGCTGGGCGGCCAGGCTCCATCTCCCACCCCAGAAGCCAGCTTGCTGCCTCAGCCCCGGCACACATGTGCTGCGCAGATGGACACAGAGCACGGGCTGCTGTGGCAAGCCCCGTGCATGCTCCCTGCACGCTCACTGTGCAATCAATTTGTATGTTTACCACAGCCAGTTGTCCAGGACTTCTGAATGTCTGCTGCCAAAAACATGGACAAACGAAAAAATGGTGGTGAAAAAAACCCAGGACGCAGGTGCAAGGAGGGCTACATAAATGCTGTGATGGTGATCACCTTCTGCATTCATGTGGCCAAGAGCCCTTTTGCAGCTGGATAAGGACTCAACCTCTGCATGGGCATGGGGACAAGCTGCGCTCAGCCCCTGCATCAATGCTGACTTCCCTCCATGTCTCCATTGCTTTGGCCAAACCAACTCCTTTCTCATTTTTAATGTCTCCTCTTTCAGATACCTGGGCTCCTTACTCCCACCAGCCCCTAGCGCGGTCCATGCCTATCTAAACAGAAAAACAATAGTCCTCAGAGACCTGGTCTCCTTCCATCCAGTAACACTACGCAGAGCTAACCACAGCCTTAATGTACTGACAGTTAAACTGCTTTTATCTCTTTTATTTTCCACAAAGTTCTCACACAATAATCCCTCGTCATATTTTTTACCAATAAAATATATAAATAGCTAATCTAGTGGCTAACTTTACAGTGATATGAGATCTTCCCTTATAATGACTTCCACAGTGAAATAATAAAATTCCTATCAAAGGCAATCTTTTTACGGCTGTTAGAAAGGCCGTCTCTATCCAGGCGCTTGCCATTGATTCGGTTTTAACTCCCTTGTCCCCTCCTCGCATGATGGAGAAAATGGACTAGTCCTAAATTTAGGATAAACACAGGATTACCAGGCTCTTAGCAACAGAAAACTTCCCCTGTGTTGTTTAGCCTAGAGACGTCCAAGCACAAAAGCCAAGGAACGTTCTTGCCCATGTCCTTTTAGCCACGGATAAACCCCATGCACTGCAAAAGAGAAGTTTTTAATTAAAATTGGCACTTCTGAGCTTGCAGTTGGTGGCAGATCCCTTCTTCAATAAATGACATCACTCTGGCCTGTGGCACGGGAGCGCGATGGAGGCTGTGAGCAAGCCTGTGTTGGGTTTTGGCACTGGCCTAGCAATCATAAAAAAGTGCTTTGGCATTTACAAATCAAGGCTGAGCTGTGCCCAGTGCCCCGGCGTGCTGGGCAGGGAGATGTGGATGCTCCAGGCCACGTGCTGGGAGCACGCGGCATGCAACGATCCCCACTGCCGCGGGCACTGCCTGTGCCCCAGCCGCCCCCCACCCCTCCTGCTGCAACACGGACCAGGATTTTAAAAGTTCCCAAACCATTTACTGGTGTCTGCTAAGCTGCTTCTCACACTGGATACTTCAGCCCCACTCATCTGCCCCTTCAGCTCTTCCACCTTTCCCATTCCCTAACGTCTTTAGAAAAACACTCCTTTAGAGCTGGCCAGCAGCTCAAGGGAGGGGATGCTCCACCACCACCAAGCACTGCATCCAGCCCTGGGGCCGCCAACATAAGAAGGACACGGACCTGGTGGAGCGAGTCCAGAGGAGGCCACGAAGATGACCAGGGGGCTGGGGCCCCTCTGCTGTGCAGGCAGGCTGAGAGCTGGGGCTGTTCAGCCTGGGGAAGAGAAGGCTCCGGGAGACCTTAGAGCACCTGCCAGCACCTAACGGGCTGACGAGAAAGCTGGGGAGGGGCTTTTCACATGGGCATGTCTCGATAGGGCAAGGGGGAATGGCTTTAAACTGAAAAAGGACAGATTTAAAGTAGACAGAAGGAACAAACTCTTTACTGTGAGTGTGGCAAGACACTGGCCCACGCTGCCCGGAGCAGCTGTGGGTGCCCCATCCCTGGCAGGGCTCAAGGCCAGGCTGGACGGGGCTGGGAGCAGCCTGGGCTGGGGGGAGGGGTCCCTGCCTCTGGTGGGGGGTTGGAACTAGGTGGTCTTTAAGGTCCCTTCCAACCCAAACCATTCTATGATTTGATTATGCAATCCCTAAATCATGGTGCTAACACTGCTGTGTGCTCGCTCAGCTCCGGACCCACAGCTCTCCTCTGGCCGATGCGTTGTGCAAGCTTTTCGGGGCAGAGACTGCCCGTGCACACCCAGCCCCAGGAAAACTGCACCTTACTCTTCACTGCTCTTTGGGAATGACTGCAACGTGTCATTACAGGAACGAACGGGTATGTCAGTAATCTCCCACCTTGACTTGTTACCCTCATAAAGGCAAACTGCAACTGATTGATTGTCCCTGACTTTCTACCTACAACCCTCCCCTCCAACCTTAGGAACTGAGCACAGCCCTGCACAGCCCCTACAATGTACTGATTAGCTACCAGGCAGCAGCCCATGGAGATCACATTTCACCACTTTGGTATTTTTTAAGCCCTGAATAAGCCATAAAATGCTCTGAGCACTCCCACACCATGTATTCCCTATCACCTGCTGGCAGCAGAGACCTGAAGTCTCAGTAAAATGCTCTGCTACTCAGTAACAGAGCGAGGGACACAGACAATCATAGCCCAGAAAACCTCAGCCACGGGTAGACCCTACCCTGCTGGAGTACTTCCCAAGGACAGAGAGGGCTGCAGGGCTTGGGCAGAAGGACATGGGGTGGATGTTGAGGCCAGCACACCAAGGGGTCCCATGTAAAGTAAACCCCAAAGAAGCTGCAGGGCTGGGAGAAGTCTGAAGGGTCTTGGAGAGCTGAGCAAGGAGATGCTCC
This sequence comes from Falco naumanni, assembly GCF_017639655.2. Taxonomy (NCBI): domain Eukaryota; kingdom Metazoa; phylum Chordata; class Aves; order Falconiformes; family Falconidae; genus Falco; species Falco naumanni. Next base: position 31,636,924 of record NC_054064.1, on the reverse strand, counting down.
AGTTGATGGAAAGAAAGTTTTGTGAAGCCGCCCTCATAAAAAGCACTGCATAAACCCCACCCTTGCAAGCAGGATTGGGAAGCTGAAGGCTGATGATGTGAACCTAGGGCAAGGCCAGCATCCCAAGGAGAGGTCACCCGCACGATGAGCACAGCGGGCATTTCTACCGACAATAAATAAAGACGGACAACGGGAGTCCTGCAGCCCCAGCCAGCCCCACCCCAGGTGCAGGCGGATTCACAGAAAGTTTTTATGTGGGTTTGCCAATATTGCAAAACCACTGCGTAAGCCGGGTGAGAAACTGAAACCCTTTCAGTGGTCAGCGCAGCACGGCTGAAGGAGGCTGTTGTGCTGTTCTCTGTTCTGGGCCACATCTTCCCAAACCCCTTTCACATGAGACAGATGCTTCGACTTATGGTTTCATGGGCAATGCAAGAACCTAAAGCACTTGGGAGGATGGTGGCTCATTACAGCAGGAACTTGGGTTCTCCAGAGGTAATTTACTGCAGGGAAGGACTGCCTGGCCGTGGCCAGACCAGGAGGACTTTTAAATGACTTTCTTTATGTACCCAGCTCTGGGGACTGGACCGGTCATGCATCATTGCAACACTCTTCCAACTCAAGAATTGTCAGGCCATCGTGCCAGGTGGCTGGAAATGCTGCACCACTATCTCAACAGGGGAACACTTAAGGGAAGTTCATCCTAATTAATTAAAATTGTGAATTTAAAGTGGATTAATTAAACTGCATTAAATCCCTGTGTAAACTCCTCACTCAGACTTTAAAGTGTCTTTATTAAATTGCTAAAGCAAAATTCAACTAAACCAAATTAAGGCCGTTTCATTTCTAAATGACAGTGTCTACACAAGGATGTAATGCAGTTTAGCTAATCCACTTTCAAGTTATTTCACATCCGTTTCAATTGTCCCCGTGTAGACAAGCCCGAGGAATCCTGTCACTCATAAGCCTGTGTACAAATATGGGTAACAACAGGGCCATTTTTAGATTGCCTTTTTAGGAAATTATTTGCAAATATCCTCTTGGACAAGAAAGCAAAGAATTGATTTTTGGTGGGACCGGGGCAGGGAAGGTGAGCATTCCTGTCGGCTCGCCACATGCAGGAGGACAAGCGCCGCTTACTTATCCCCGTGCTCAGGAAGATGTGGAGGAAAGGGAGGGGACGCGCATGACCAGGAAATCACTTTGCAAACACAACTGTGTGCCTGAGGTGCCTCTGACCATACTGCAGCGAGATGTTTGCGTTCCTGAGAGGGAAATGCAGAGTTTAAGGGTGAAATAGTGGAGATGAGGGAAACGGAGGGTGCTGGGTGTGACGTCTGTAGCAGGTGCACAGAGATCACAGGTTGTTTCACCAGTCAGCGATGCCGGCACCAGGGGCTGCAGAGACCTTCCCCAATCCCACTGAAGCTGCTGGGCAGGACAGGGGTGCAGCCTCCAGCCCCCTTCATCACGCCAGGCTGTCCCCATGGGCCTCCTGGCAGTGAGGAGAGGGCTCCAGCTGCATTTAGCAAAGTTGGTGGATTCGAGGCATCCACAGAGCCCACCTGGATTGGTGCAAGGCAGTTGGCGGGACGGCAGCACAGGGGGGACCCCCTCGACCAGCGGATCCCTGACCCCTCAGCTATGCAGGGAAGAGCCGTCAAAGTGCAAAAACAGATTTTGATGGAGCTGCGAGAAAGCCCTGGAGGGGCTCAGGTTTGGGAAGTGTCCCTGTGTCCTGCCGGGCTGCTGAAGCCGAGGCTTTGTGCAGCCTGCTCCAAGCCAAGCGCTTGGCACTGAGGCCCCACTGCCCTTGGCCAGCGGTTCCCCCTGCAACACCCACGATGTGGGGAGCTGCACAGGCAGCAAAGGGTTAAGGCAGCTCTGCGGTTTACAATTTAGTAGCAGTCAAGCCCAGAGCAGCAGCAGCAGCACAGACCTTCGCAGGGAGGCTGGAGAGGCTGGAATAAACTGCTGGCTGGAGCTGCAGCACGTCCAGAGGCAACGGCAATAAAACCAGAGTGGATTACATCCCTTTAGAAACCCTCAGGAAAAAAAAAAAAAAAGGAAAACAAGAGTAAAAAAAAAAGGAACGAAAGAAAGCGTAAACCACAGATTATGTCTGTTGGCTGTTTTTTGATAAGCTCTGCTACAAACACAATGCTAATGAGCGTAAGGGACATCCTCTGTGTGGGGCGGCTGCTTGACCGCATTTTGTCTGCATGTGGCTGATTTCCTCACCCACTGCCAAGCCCCGTGGCATCGCTCCCTGCCGGGGCTTTTCCTTCGCCTCCTCGCCTCGCTGCTCGGCCCTCCGCGGCCGTCAATATTTCACCCAACCTGCGTGAGTCAGCAGTAACCGAAGGAAAGAGCTGAAAGGAGAATAAACACACCGTCGCCTGGAAACTTTCCCTCCGAAGCATTTCAGGGTCGCTGTACGCTGCCCACGTGAGCTCCGGAGCAGGGCCAGGCAGCTTCACAGCTCTTTTCATATTAACACCATAGGAACTTTTTATTTTTTTTTCTCGGTTGATCCCAAAGTCCACCCAGCTCCTGGTGTTAATTTACTCTTTGCTAAAGCCTTAGCTGCCCCTTTTTATACCGCCGGGCTCTTTACGAACCCAATGGTGATTGCCTTCCCAAGGCATCTACTGGGTTGCATATAATTCCTCTAATTAAATGTAAAGGAGAGATGGTTTGGTGGAGCACCATTTCATCATTTCCCCTCTCGCTTCACGCTGTGGACTTTAATGAGGACCTAAAACACCATCTTGACTTGGCTTTAGTTTCAGGCCAGATGAGCTTTGCTTGTTAAGACGGTCTTTGCTTGTCAGGAAAAATAGCTTTATTAAGGTCATGTAACGCGGAAGGTTGATTAAAGCTAATCAAGGAAGAAAACCAGACCAAAGCGGTGCGAATCAAAACTTACTGCGACATGTTTAACATAACTTCACCTCGCCTATCTGTTAAAAGCAGACAGAAGTAAGATCAAGTTACCCAGAAGAATGCCTGAGCCAGAGGAGCACGTATAGCACCGCACAACATCGTATAGCGCCGTACAGCACTGCACAGCACCGTATAGCATCGTGCAGCACTGCACAGCACCGCACAGCATTGCACAGCACCGTACAGCAGCGCACAGCACAGCACAGCACTGTGCAGCACTGTGCAGCACCGTACAGCAATACCCAGCACCGTGCAGCACCGTACAGCACTGTGCAGCACAGTATAGCACTGCGCAGCACCACACAGCACCATGCACGCTGCAGTTTAACCCATGCAGGGCTCCCTGGGAAGGAGCAGGCAAACTCCAGCACCACCACTCTGCTTTTAATCCTCGGGAGCTGGGCTACCCCAGTGCGTGCTCAGCGCAGGCTGATGGCCGCCGGCGTAGCAGCTTGGCCAGCGGTGCGGAGGCAGCTGCTGCTGCCCTGGAATGCACCCCGCGCCGGCGTGCTAATCTGGAGGGGTTTCTAAACCTAAATAACAGCGGATGGCTGCGAGTGCCATGCTCCCGACGGAGTGGGTGCCATGCCATGTCGGAGACCCCATCCTGCTTTCCTTTGGGCTGTTTTATCAAGGTGGTGGGAGTTTTACACAAAACACAGTGGTGTTTTTTAAATCCAAAGGGGTGTCATGTCACTAAGGCTCCTCACAGCAGTGCCACATGTCCTTTTACTGGATATATTTTTCTCTATTTTACTCTGAAGAGTCTGCAGCTGGGTCCTCACCCTGCTTCCTCCATGCAAGCTAACCACTGCACTCCTTGCTTTTAGTTTTACTTTGTTTTTACTACGCGATATCAACAAATGCAGACGGGGCCATCTGAGGAGATCATTTGGGAGAGCCGGGGAAAAAAAGTAATTCTAAAAAGTAGGTGTTGGTCCGTAAGTTTTAAGAGTTTCTGAGAAACATACAGCTCCAGTCAGCACTCAAAGCCCATCGGCCAGGCCCTGGATCAGGCCCTTGAGTTCCATCGCCTGCAAAACACCCATGTAAAGTGCTTTGGAAAACAGGGATGAACTGAAGCCCTCAGCACACGCAGAGCCCGAGGGACGTCACCCCACCTTGTGGGGTCCAGATCCTGCTAAACCGTCCCCCAGCTGCTAAAAGAAAACTGCCAACCGAATCACCTCCACTTTTTGGTTTTGCTCCTCAGCCCCCGGGTGGAAGGAAAACGCCGACGGATGTTTGAGACGCAGGCGGATTAAGCCGCAAGGTACAAGCTCTCACAAGCAAAAGCAATTAAACGAGGGCTTTTTGTTGTTTTTTTTGTTGTTTTTCTTTTAAGAAGAGAGAAGTTACAAACTCGGCGCAGTGGAAGGGGCTTTTTAAGGATAGTTTTCTCCAGAGAAGTTCAGGAACTCCAAACATACACAGGGATATCCTGCTTAGGACAAGGCTCAGCATTAAAAAAACACAGTCTAAACAAAAACGTGGGACTACTCCTCTGCTCCAGCTCCGCTGCTCGGCAAAGGATGGACAGGAAATTACCAGCAGTGGCATGGGGGCTGCTGCCAAGAGGGAGCGCGGAAACAAAAGACCCTCTATTGTGTAGGAAAACCTGACATCCATCCCCTCTGCTATACTCTGAACTCCCATAAACCTTTCCTGTGAGATATGATTTGTGAGAGCTTTCCACATTTCCAGTGCCCTGCGTTACCCACCCCACCCCCCCGCAACAAGCACATGCAAGCAGGATCTGCATCTACACCATACAGCACTGACACCAGGCTTCAGAAGCTCTTACTTTTCTTCCTCTTCCAGCAGCCACCCCACAAACGGCAATTAAGAACATAAATAAGGTATTTGCCCTCACCAGAGGCAGCAGCACAAAGGGCTGGAGGGGCTCAATTTTCTTCATTACTTGGCTGGTTCACCTTCAGTGCAAAATAGGGAGCTTTTTCAGTAAAACAGTAATATTTGATATTTCTGCATTTCTTTTCAAAGCCATACACTGTAATTGACTAATGGGTCACTCTCAATTAATTATATTTAACAAGTAGAAGATGCAAAGCAACACTCCTTCCCCCAAATTATGTCCTTTGGTTATTTAAATAGGTGCAAGTAGAGGGATGGGAGAAGGAACAAGTTGGTAAAGTATCAGCTGTGGAAGTTTGTTGGGAACTTTCCAAAACCCTACATCTGCTTGGCAACAGCTCAGAAAGGGATATGGTTACTCTTTTAACAGTAACACAGCTTTCCCAGGCTACAATATATGAAAAACAGCTTACCCCCAAGCAGGGAAGGGCCAAACGAGAGCTGCAACCCCCCACCCACCCACCCACCCACCCCTGCCATGAGACCCTGTCACCTCCCCAGAGCTGGCCAGGGACAGGGCAAACACTGGTCTTTGCTGCAGGGAGGTGGGCAGGTCAGCCCTGGCAGCCCCCCGAGCCCCCCAGCACCCCGGGGTGGGCTGCGCTGCCACGAACATCTCAGGGTCCCTCCTGCCGCGGCTGGAGAGGGAGCTCCTGCTCCAACTTTTTTGGGGAGAAACACGGCACAGCTCTTGTCAGAGTAAGCATTCATTCACCACAAAGAACACATCTAAAGGCACTGGTTTTAATTATAGCATTAATTGATCTCTCTCTCATTTATTTTTTTCCAGCTGCTAATTAGAGAGATAGTATCTCGGTTGCTTTAGGAGCGTTAGAAGACTTTTGCTTGCATGGAGATACTTCTGCAGTGGAAAGCAGAGGTGGACTGAGCAGAGAGCAACCGTTTTGCAAAGAGAAGAAATGAATTACCACAGTTGGGTGCATTTTTTATATTTTAATTAATCTCGCTTTAGTCAGGGGGAAAAAAAAAAAAAAAAAAAAAGAAGAAAAACTTCCCGCAGCCCATTCTGCGATTAGAGGGCAAGCAGGCATTAGGAAGATTTAGTGCCTCTGGCAGGTCAGGAAAACACGTGAAAAAATCAGAAGTAAAAACAATAGTGCAAGAGAAAGGGGGAGCTTTGGCACGTGATAAGACGCCTCTCCGTCGCCAACAGAGTGGGACACGGCTGCCCCAGCCCTCCCACATCAGGAGGGGTCTGCTGGGAGCATCCCGGCGCCTGACGCCCGTCCCAAAGGCTGGCGGGCTCGGCATGCTGCCGTCACTCCTCCAAAGCCCAGATCTTTGCTGAAGCAGAGGAAACACGCGTCTAGATGTAGTTTTACAACTAGGTGAAAGTTCCCGCAGCGGCAGGACGTGCGGCTGGCACTGCCTAGTGTGACCCATTTCTAAAATAATTACAGCCTGAGTCACAAACCTGTTAAGACCCAATTAACAAAAATGTTATGCATCAGTGATGCGTGTTTTGTCCAGAACTTTTAATTCCACAGTTTTTCCAAGTAAATTCTCTCTCTTTATTTTCTAGTCATTAAATCCCCTCCCCTGGGTGCGAGCGGTTGCCTTCCCATTGTGTTGCGAAAGGGTTAGCGGGCCAAGAAGTCAGAAGGAAAAGGGTGTCATTACTTGTTGCCACTTTGTGGTGGGGGAAAAAAAAACAAAATCAACCCACTCCCCCCGAAAAAAAACACCAACTAAAATAAACTCGTGCTGCTCCCAAAGGCAGGGTGAAGCCCTGGGGAGGCCCAGGGCGGGCGAGGGGGTTGGGCTGTGCCCGGCCACGAGGTGATGGCAGGGATGGGCTGGCTCTGCCCTGGCCTTTGCAGACAAGAGGAGGCAGCGGAGAGGATTTTATTTGGCAGATGGGTGCAGCTATTGAGCTTATGCAGTAGTGGGTTTTTGGCTGCCCGAATGGGTAGCCTGTTGTTTACTGTTTATGGATTTGTCAGTTTTAATTATTGTGAAGTGCCCAGATGCTCTGGCGACCAGTGCCATAAGCATTTAGGGAGCAAATATATAACGAAATGCACTTGAAAACATATCCGTTTCCTCCCTGCCCCTCTCCTCCCTGCCCGCCGGGATACCCCACAGCAGAAAACACCGGCTCCCCGTGGCACGGCACGGCCGTGCTGTACCACCAGGCATGCGATGCTCCCACTGGCCGCAGAGTGGTCCAGGGCTGTCCTGCACCCTCCCACCTTGAAGCTTCGGCTCCATTGGAGCCATCCCCATGGCAAACACAGGCTGCTGGCACCAGGGGCCCCCTTCACCCCCCAGCTCCACGTTTTGCTGTTCCTATCCCCCCCACAGGCCCTCAGCATGCAAATCTGGAAGCAGATCTGCTTCCTTGCACCTTTCTTTTTTTTTTTTTTTTTTTTTTTTATTTTACCGTCCATCTTTTTAAGGTTCTTGGATTCTGTTTTATATAACAAGGTTACGTGCATGGCAAATAGTATAAATGTATCCCAGACGCAGCTGTTTAGGAATGCTCCCCCCCCCCCACCCCGGTTACATATGTACTTTTCATCTGCGGTAGTAGGGCTGCGAGTTGCCGCCTCCAAGTGCTCAATAGCCCACTCCGCTCTTTCCTGACTCCATTGTAATCCATATTCCTCCTCCCTATGTGAAACGCTTCGCTAAATAAATTCCACTGTATTTCAGAAAGTTTTCCACAGCTCCCTAAGTGTTTCCATATGACACTGTACTCTACAGGTAACTTGAGTTAAAGCCATTCCTTAAGCAAAACTCCCTGTAAAATTTTCCACTATCTCAGCAGTACTCTATGTGCTGTCATTAAAGCAGAGCACATATATTTCTGAGCAGGATTTGCAGCGATGTCAGATTGCTCAGTGAGCCCCAATTAGTTTTTTATACTTAAAAAAAAAAAAAACAAACCCAACAAAAAAACCCACCAAACTTCCTCGCTTGGGTCTTTTGCCTGTTCATTTACCGAGGTCGTTTTTAATGGCGGAAGATGCAGCTTTCTAAGCCTGGCAGGGCGCAGGCTCGGAGTGCAGCTCGGGCTGGGAGCAGTGTGGATAATGCCAGCCTTGTTCCTGCTGCCTTTTCACTCTGTTCCCAACCCTCCTTTTTCCACCCATTTCCCCAGGAACGGCAGCGAACCCTAAATTGCAAACACCTGCTCCATACATCATCCACAGGCCTGGCAAGACCGAAATGGCGGTGATGCTTGCGTTCCTGTGAGGAACTTCTCCCCAAAATGCTCAGGCCCAGTCCCCAAGGACGGCAGCAAAACTGCCAGACACATAAAAGAGTTGAATGTGCAAATACGCTTATGCCGGAAGAGTTGCTCCTGTTCTCCGGGAAGCCCTCAGCAGTGATGGAGAATCTCCAAAGCAAAGGCAAAATGTCTCATTTCAGAGCAAAGTGCGCTAAGGATGGAGGAAAACCCCACGTTGTGTAAATAGGAGCGCAGCGCCCTGTGCATGCAGCAACTGCAAAACATCTGGCTGGATTCTGGAGAGAGAGAATCCAAGATGGCAGGAAAGATTAATTATTTTGTGACTTATTCTGGTTTCAATGATCTTTTCTCTGGTTGTAATCAAGGTTTTAAATGGCATATTGGATGCACGCTGGGCAGTGGTAAGCTGAGGTGGGGTGCTCTGTCTTTGGGAATGACAGAAGCAATCAGCCAGAAACCCAACTTGTAACCGTCCCACAGAGCCCGTTACGCTGAAATAGCTATTTTGCCACTGGTTTAATTAATAAGCTACATTGTTGGTTGATTTTATACCATTCTGAATTTTTGTCAAGGAAAAATGGTTACTTTTAGAATGAATGGATTTGATGCAGCAGAAATAATGAATAAACAACTTTTTTAAAGGTATGGACTCACAGCTCTGCTTTGCTTTGATTAAACCGCACTGTCTTTTCTGGTTTTATTACAGAAATAATGTCCATCATTGATAGACTCCTTTACAGACAAAGAATCTTGCCTGTCTTCAAACTGCTTTTTAAAAAGCTATTACATACCCTGCTCCCATCCCAGGGTTTTACACATGCAAATACACCCCTAAACAGTTTTAATTCTCTTTTTTCCCCTCATCTATCTCCCTGCTTTCCAGATGGACCACCAGCTTCCCACCACTGCCAGCAACAGCTTGCGTATTGTTTGTTTAAAACAAAGATGATGCATTAAATATCATATACGACGTGAGGAGAGGGGTTAAGGATAAAACTCTCGAACCGAAACGCCGTGCTAAGCCAGCCTCAGCCCGTCGCGCGGAAGGTTGGCACATGCAAAGGGACGCAGGACCTGGCCATCCTCTGCCTTCAGGGCAGGCCTTTCCCTGCCCACATCGAGGATCCCCTGCCTCCAGAGAGAGTTAAACTTGTGCGAACACTCTCCAAATTATACAGGCTAACCAACAATTATGTCATTTCATTCAAACATTCATTCACCCGTCATGTGCCCAGATTAAACAGTAACACTTTGTTTAAAACATTCTGCTGAAATTAGCAGACCAGAGTCGCCTTCACCTATCCTTAAGCACTCAGCCCTGTGTTGAACGCAGCCTCGCCTGAACTCAGACGGGTTAAGGCAAGAGTTTAGCACTTTTATATGAATCTGAACCCATACTTTTGTGTGCTCCATGTGTATAGGCGATTATTAGATTTGTGCTGGCAGTACTAACTCTACACAGATATGTTTACAGAGATGCAGAACTGCTAAGATTTAAAGCAAAAATTAGGCACCTGAGAAGAATTCATACGTCTCAAAAAATTATGAATCTGAGAAGAGATTGACACTTACTTCCAGCCCCCCCAAAAGTATTTTCAAGCTGTGACAAAAGAAAAACAATGCACAAAAGCTGCAACTTGGTCAGTGTGCTGCAGTGACAGACTTAGAAAAAGCAAAATCAGAGTTCAGGGCTGGCAAACTTTGCACTTTTTCCATTTTTAAGGACAGTGATCTGGGACGCAAGCTAGATTTTAATTGTCATGTTTTCCTTGAAAGCAGAACAGTAACCAGACTGCCACCAGCCCTCTCCTGCATGCTGGCCCCCAATCTTGCAGCCGCGGGACATGGGCAGCCCGGCACCCTCACCCCCAGCGTAGACCGCCAGCGCACGCCACAGAGGGATACGGAGCTCCAGGATGCCCAAGGCTGGCATTAATGCTAAAATCTGTAGTGCTACCAACATCTCCAAGATGCCAGTTTGCTGCCATCAGCTTTGTGTGACAGGAGAGAATAGCAGGCAGATTGCGTATCTAATGAGCCACACATATTGAAAATCCACAGCAATCTCTGGAATACATGTGGATTTGTCTAAAACTCTAAAATATGGCCTGGATGGTGTCCTGACTGCCAAAACCACAATGAATTCACTGTTACTGTCACTAATCTCCATGTATGTTACATATGGTTGACATTTTTCTTTAACTCTCATATTTTTTGCATGTGTGCGTATATAAATAGGGTAAGAGGGAGGCTAGGAGCAGGCAGACAAACAAACAACCGGCTGCAATGCACAACGTTCCCATTAGGCACTGGAAAATTAGTCCAAAGTGTGTTATACAAATCTGCAGAGCCCCAAACAGCCCGTTTTCAAGCGTAGGTGAAGTCTAGGTCCGTCCTGGGAACCCAGATGTGCCTCCCTGGTGTTATGTTAAAGCATTCACCCCAACGTCAGAAAGGCTGCTCCCGGTCCTACTGAATCCAGTGGGAATCTTGAGGCATTTCAATATGATATAGGACACTTCGTGCACTTTGTCTGTTCATTCAAGGTCATTACTTCAGAATATTTAATTCATGCTTCAACTTAAAGAATCTTATAGTCATACAATATTTGTTGCCTTGACCGCTCAATTGGAATACGAACCCTTCCAGAAGCAGGAATAACACCCACACCCACACCCTTTATTAGAAGTGCAATATTACATTGGCGTGCTGGCAGAAAAGTTGTATGTGAACTAAGAAATAATATTTCATGCATTCCTTCTACTTTCTAGGCAAATTTATGCCAGATTTTATTTCACTACAGGGTTAGGAGCAGCACCGATTATCTCTGTTTCAGTGCACTTCTGCTAAACAGTAGGTCAGCTGAAAACTTTGTTTACCGCCTAAGGAGAAGCAAATAGTAGTCATGCGTGGTTGGCAGGGGCTTGCGATATGAAATATTCACTGCTGTTATATGGCTCATCATATAATTTAAGTCTACTGTAAACAGTCTATTTATGATACACATCCCTTTTGGACATGTAAATTCTTTGGCTTGTGAGAACAGCATTACAGTTACGGGTACATTCCTCCTACCAAGCAGTGCTTGCTGGTTTTAAGTGTTAATAGTGAAGTGAATATGGTTCCAGAAGAGAACGCTTCTCTTAATTTTCACTTTAAATAAACTCAACAAAATCTCGAGCTAGGTATTTCTTTGATGGCTATTTCCCAGGAGATCCACTTGGGTCGGGTCTTGCTGTTTTCCAAGTCTAGCTGTTCCTAACAAGCTGTTCTCTTTGGATATCCTATAGCTATTTGCTTTTCTTCTCTGTTAAAGCTATAACCTCCCTGATGATGCTGTGGGGATGGCACCCACAGCAAAATGAAGGTGTCAGCAGCCCTACTGAAACACAGAAAACTGCATGGCTGAGGGCTCTAGGGATGGGTGAGAAATCTGGCAGTCAAGAAAAAGCAGCAGGTCCCACCCCACTGAGGTCCCCAGACTGTCCCGCTAGGGACCCTCCTTGTTGAGTTTTCCTCTTACACCATACCATGCCCGCGATGAGCTCACACCCCTGTTTGGGGGAATACAAACTCTAGGCGGTGTTACCTTGATGACGGCTGATGCTGCATATGAGCCCTCTCTTCCTAGTCCACATGATAAACCATTTATGGGTTTTATTTGCCTACTTTATATTTGCCATTCAGATTTTACAGAAGACACTCAAGTAGTCATGTGGTATGGACCCAGGAGCAACCCCTGGTTGTGCACTGCACCAGAATTTGAACAAAGGGAGTGCAAATACACGTGCCGAAGCCAAAGATACTGGCCTTGATCTTTGGGGGTTTTTTTAACTTTTCAAAGCTCGAAAAGAGCTCTAGGTTGTCTAAAGCCAACATTTCTCATAAAAAGTCATGTAAAGACTTCTTATTTGTGTGCCAGGGGACAGCAAATCTCAGAGTTTCCAAAACCCTGCAACAGCACTGGGTCCTACCACTCACTCCTCAAAAGTTATCCTTCTTCCATGACTTTTTTTAATAGACTTCCTTCCTAAAAGGACATGTCAGTAGCAAAAGGCATTGGGAATTTCTGGGGGTTTTGCAGGTGCATGTGGACGCGTGGGCAGGAACAGTCCCAGCCCCATACATCAGAGAAAGCACTGCCGTGTTCGTGAGAACAAGGACAGCTTTATCCTGGGTACAGCGTCCGTCTGAGCGGATGGGCAGCGGGGGAGCGGGTATCATCTACTTTCATTTTTTAATATACCAGGCAGGTTTACAGTTTGCTACGTTTAAGTAAGTTCCTACACCACTGTTATGTGGTCTGATCTAGACTGATAAATGTCTTCTGCAAGCCAAGAACAACGGTAACGGTGATAATGTTAATATCTGTTATGTGGCTGGGCTGGGTACGGCACAAATACACAGTGTCTATGCCCTGGAAACTTTAAAATGTTAAGCAGACAAATGGAAAGAAGAAAAGAAACAGTGGCACTCCCACTTTTACTCCTGACGAACTGTACCATTACAGAACCAGTTAAATAATTTGCCCAAGGACACAGAGAAAGGCTGTGGCGGAGCTGGAAAGCGACCCAGCCTCTGCACGTTTCCAGCCATGTGCTCCAACCAGTCCAGTGCTTTTCCCTAGCAAAGATTACCATATTCAATACTTTTCTAAGTACTTTTGAATAATTGTAACCACCACTTACTTTCATCTGAGTGGCTGCGAAAAGCTGTATCATCCCTTGGTTTAATTTCTTTCCCCAAGAAGAATTGCATTTGAAAAGAGCACGAGCAAGTCTGAACCTGCTAATTACACTACAGTATCAGACCAGAAAAAAATCATATAAAGGTATTCCTGGCGTTATATATGCTCATGTCTGTCAGGGCTTCCGAAGAGCCCAAAAAAATGACTGCAACTTGTTTAAAGTAGACCTTAGAAAAACACAGCTGGTCTTTGACTAGTCGTAGGCATTCTGTGCCCATTTCATGACTACAATAGTGGTTAAAATCTGTCACAGTGGAGGTGCAATAAGAGCCATCTTGTTCTTCACAGGACTGGCCTCATCTTCATAAAAGTGAGCTACGAGAAAAGCCTGAGGAAGGGATAGGGGTAAGAGCCAGGTACCTGCAACGGCCTCTTAATGATGACATCACTGATGATCAGTGGCGGATTAAACAAATGCATGGCCTATGAAAGCCTACATGCCAAACAAAAATGAAAGAAAGAAAGAAAGGGGGGTGGGGGGGTGGGGTGGGGAGAGACCCATAATGCATTTTTATTTTGCAGAGCCTTGATTGTAACAAACTCACTCAACACTTGCTCCCTTCTCCCCATCCATGCTGGGAGCCTGCACGAGAACAGATTTCATCAGACAGAAAAAGGGGCTGCGTTCAGCCTTCACCGGCTCGTATGTTCAAATGCTCCAACACCAATGCTTAAACACAACCCACGGTATTCATTAAATACCAGCAAAAAAATTATGGCAGGTATATGCGTAATTTAAATCATTTAATGCCATGCAATTTATGCCAAATAACAAAGAAGAATATCGCATGATGCCAGTTCTTCTGATTAATGTGATCCCACTTTACATTCCTTTGGAGCTCCCTCCTAATGAAGGGCAAGCATAATTCGCCCCCCCCTCCACACCCCGCTAAACACTTTCCAGCTCTGCTTTACTTTCTAGTGCTTTCCCTTGTAGTACACATCATTCATTTTGCTGAGCAACTACATTCACTTCTATTAGGCGGCTATTAATTACTTAGCCCTAATGGCAAGGTGACAGTGCATTGCCTCGCCACCAAGAAGAGCAGATTGGAAAGTTCATGAAGAACCAGGTTTTGAATAAAAATGAGGTTTGTATCTGCGTCGTCTCCTCGTTGAGTGGATTGTGTACGGCATGAAGGATCCCCGTGCCCAAACAGCTGGGGAAGGGCTGGGACGGGAGGGCTGCTCTCCGGCTACTGGGTATGGATGAAGGAATTGCTCTGACCTGCACAGCTGGATGAGGATTGCTGTTGACAGGCATCCCAGAGAGAAGGGGAATAAGAAACGAAGAGGCAGGGAAACATGAAGGTTCTCTGGAAGGGAGGGAAGGAAGAAGACTATCCTCTTCTCATTGCATTTGGAGACAGATGTTCTCAATATCCCTGGCTCTGAAGGGTAGGAAGTGGTGAGCACAACTTGAGGAGGTCGGGTACTCTTGGCAAACAGCACCAGGGTTGGGGTTTTTTTAACTTTCTGGAGGACTAAAATGAATAGTGGTTTTAGTGGCATTCAAATCTGTCCATGGCATCTTCCTATCTGCTGTAGGGATCTGCTTCCTCCCACTGCCCTGGAGGAAGAGCCCAGCCAAAGGAGCAGAGGGCTGGTCTCACAACGCAGCTCTGGGTGAAACTCGGCAAGACTGTCCAAAAACCTGCACCTCAGATTGAGCCCTCACACATTTCCAGAGCAGATGCCACAGGGACCAACAGACACGTGCGCCTCTATTCATCCCCTACAAACACTTTCCACTTTAAAGGCATCTAGGGTCTGTTCTGCCATCGCCATGCGGGGATTTATGTATGTTGCTCCCATTAACATTAATGGTAGTTAGACACATACAGCAATTTCTCTCACCCTTCAGGAAGAGAACAGAGCGTTATGGATGAAAAGTTTGCTATTAAGGATTCTTAATACAATGGAAACATTCTGTCTCTTTTAATTGTAATTTACTTCTAAGTGTAACCACTCTGGGTTGGGAAAACCAGGATTCAGTCCAATTCAATTATGCAATTCTTGCCACCTGGTAAGCCTTGTTATTTTATAAAGCGTACTGTAGTAGAACTGGCAGATTCATTCATGTTCAGAGCGTAAGCGCTGTATACTGTGTAATCACCGGCTCATAAAAAAAGAGCACAGCGCGAAAGTCAACCGCTCAATTATAATGCAATCTTTAAAAAAGAATATGCAAAACCAGTAGGCGAGATTCATCTTTGGTTCAGCTGGTTTACAGTTCTAAGTTCACTGTGATCTTTGCTTTGCAAAGTTTTTCAGTACAGGCTCAGCCTCAGGTTGAAACTGAGCTCAACGCATGACCCAATTCACTCCGGCATGGTTCAATCGATCAGCACCTACTTGCAGACGCCGGCAGATAATCTCCATCCAGAGGGCACTGATGGGAGGGGATGCTAAATCACAGGGATGCAGGAAGAGTTTTATTGGGCTAATGCACATTCGCCCTGACTTACCTAATGAAGCTGCAACAAGATAATACAGGAAAGGAAAATATGGCCCCAGCGAGTGGGAAACGCTTTCATTAGCACCGGCATGCAGGCACCTGACAGCTGATCAAAACCCCATGCCACCATCCGTCCCTGCAGGCTAACGAGCTTCCCCACATCCAGTCCCTGCTAAAAAACCCCGAGCATCACTACGTTTACCGCCTGTACCAATGACTCAGTCACTGCCCTGCATACACGCGGTGGCAGAGGCACAGAAAAGGCGCTTTTTTTTTCAGCAGTTAATAGGATAGAAAAGCAGCAGGACCGGCCGGTGGAAGAGTTTTAATCTGCCTGTGGTAGTAAGTGTCCAAGGGAAAACCTCCCCTTGCCATCAGCAGCTTTGGCCTAAGACCCCCCAAACCTCTCTGCCCGCAGCAGGCAGTGACCAGGACTCAGATGTTCAAAGTGGACGGACCAGGACTTACCGAGAGGCACTGGAAGCTCCTCTAAACCAGCACCCCAAAAGTGATGGAAGACTAGTTGTGTTTTTACTATATAAACAGTACCAAAACTTTATTTTTCAGTTTTCTATCTCTGTATTCCGAGACAAGGGCCAAGTATTTGCAGTGGCCTTGGAAAGTTTGAGGAGACTTGGAGAAGCCAGGTGGACCAGCCAGCTCTGTCACTGGAGGACAGAGGGTCTCTCTGCCTGTCATTGGTATTGTCACCACCATCATTCAGCCTCTTCACACCATTTTACAAGTCCTCCTTCCCAGGATGACAGCTTTCAGCCCATACTGGATGCCACCTCCTCCCCAGTTCCCGTCCCAGCCAGGGCCGACTAAGCCAGGGCTTGCCCGTGTGTGCGAAGGCGAGGGATGAGGGAGACAGAGCTGGGCTTCCCTAATTCCAGAAATACTCCATGGAAATACTCCCCACCTGACAGCTCCGCACCTCCAATAGCAACTGCAGGATGTTTTGAAATCCTGTACCTTGTAGATAGGAGAAGCACAGCCCGATCATAAAAATGTAAAGTATTAATTAATAGTATAACTTCGGTTTGTATTCTAGCTCCGACATAATGAACCTGCCAATTTTGATTGCAAAGTGAAAACTCATCTCTTTATTTTGGACAAATAGGGTTAAGCTTCTTAAGCAATTCTTTGTTGTTTTGACTTCAACAATTTATGCAAATGAGATGTTAATTAGGGTAATTGTAACTTAAATTATGCTTGTGTAAACCTCTCCATTGGTAGGAAAGTGTGGGAATCCAGACAACTGGTATTTAAAGCAGCTGTACTAACTCACTTCTGAAAGCAAAGCATACCAAGATCACTTTCATGTCTTTACAATTTGTTTTTATGAGGTGATAACATTTTTACAAATACCATCATTTTTGCTTTTTTATATTGTAAGTGACAGTCTGACATTTTACAACTGGCTTATTGAAAACAAGAATTGAGCACTCTCGCTGTAACGGACATTAACTGCTCAATAGAGATTCACATGCTAATGAGGTGAGAGGGGCTCCAGAAAGTTTTGATAAATGCGACACACACTCTAACTAGCAGTGAATGTGAGTTGACAAAGAACATCTACACCAGGGTTCAATAAAATGTAACCCTTTAAATTAATCATACTGGCAGTATTTAATAGAATGCACAACAATCTCTTTTCTGATGGCTATAAAGCAGAAGAAATGCAAAGTCTTGACAAATGAAAGTTCCCACATTTCCCTCTTCACACTGCTACTTCCATTCGAACTTCTACAATTGTTAAAAAAGGTAGTTACTGTAAATAACAAAGTAGGAGGTTTAATTGTTTCCTTCTTTTAAAGCAGGATGCTTTTCTTCACATTTATTTGTCTGGATTCTATTGAGCAAATACCCCGACCTGAAAGACTGATCATAAAAAGCATCACCGGTTGTGCTTGGAAGGAAATTTAAGGATACCATATAGCAAAGAGAGGCTTAAATGACCGGTGTTCCGCTGGGCCTTTTTTCAGCCCAACTTGGTGATTTTTTTCCTTTCACTAAATATAGCCTGAAGGAAAACACACCGCAGCGGTTAATCAGAAGCAGAAAGCGAAGTCCAGTGGTTTTGTTCACACCAAGCTCCCCAGACTTTGCCGCGATTCACTCCAACGAAAGGAAAAACTGGAACTTGAGTTCCAGCATTAAAGCAGGGCAGGTGCAAGATTATTCATCCCAAGTTGCATTATAAACTTATTTTTATTTTCCTGTCCTGCCAGTCGCGACCCGACAACACCAACCATTACACACGAGCTCGCGAGATCCCAGGAAATAGAAGTATTGGAAGGCCGATCGCAGCCCTTGCCTCCACACATTACACTAAGGCGTTATTTCTTCCTAAAGTGACAATCCCCGATACCCTTTTTGGGTTTAGCCCATTTTAATCTTGGCAGGAAGTGTAAATCTGTGCGCTCAGCAGCATCGCAGGCTTGCTGGCTGTCAAAATTTTGCCTCCGCCAATGCTGGAGAAGTATTCTTGTCATTTCACTGGGGTAGGAGACTTCTCCGTCTGACATACAAAATCTCCCCCAAGTAGCACGTTATGCCAAAATGCCGGCAAACGTACCCCGCTCGCTGCATTTCAAGCCGGTTTGGTAACTCAGACTCGCTCTCACAGCAACTGGCTCTACGCAACACGGGGAGCCCGCTGCGGGCAGCCTGACGGGGCAGAGAAAGAGAAGTATCTGTGAATGACCCCGGAAAAAACCCTCCACCCATCTCCCTATCACCTTCAGACTTTATGAGCTTACTGCAGTACATTTTAAATTGATCAGCAGCTAGCGTTCAGCCCGGCGAGCCCGCCCATGCAAACACGTATCCACGCTCCCCGAGAGGTGTCGGGGGCTGCTCGACTTCTCTCCGCGCAGAAACTGTGAGCCTGGAAAAACGAGCAAGCGGAGAAAGGCGTGCTGCAGTTCAGAAATGGCCATTTAGCCAAATTGCATACCTGTGCTGTGTCAGCTATATGGTAGATTCATCTCATTCCATTGGTCTAATGGATAGCAATTGAATTTAATTAGCAAAACTACTTTGACTTAGTCTCATACTGTGCTGAATGTAATGAAATCTTTCTCTTCTCTCTCTCCCCCCCCCCCTCTTTTTTTCCCCTCAAATAAAGAATGTCCTTAACTGCATTCCACCGTTAGAATATTAAAAGCTATATATGTTACTCCTAAGGACAGAGTACAGCCATCCCTTTTCACAGGCTTTAGATTTAGTTATTGAATTACATAACATAAAATAATTAAAAAGATACTTCGATAGTTACACACGGTATAAATTCAATTACCACGATGTCTCCATTAAAAGCACTTTTATAGTATGAATAAAATGCAAATCCTCTTTATAGATCAATACCAGAAACATAATTCTATGCTTCATCCTGAGAAGGAAGTTAGCCTTAATAAATCATCCTTTTAGATTAAAAAAAAAAAAAAAAAAAAAAGTTTAAAAAGACATGTATTTGAAGGTAATTCTCTAAAGCAGACACGACGCTTCTATTGCTTCTGGGCTCATTTTTCAGCAGCGAGGTTCATGGGCTGCACCTCCTGCTTTCGTACAGACCCTGCCAAGGAGAAGGATGCTGAGGAGAAGAAAAGCCCCAGCCACGCTACCCGGCCTCGTGGCCGCGTGCGGCTCTGCCTGCATTTATTGAAACGCCCCAGATCCGGCAGCAAGAAGTTTGCAGCAACTCATTGCCCCCAAAATAAAGTGTAAAGAAATTCCTCCGGATGGGTTTGGAGGGAATATTACTACCAAGCCTAACTTTTGCCTGGCCAGGCACAGCGAGACAAGTTCCTATGATTGATTATCGTGGTATCTCTGTATCTCTGACTTTGAACCATAACCTTTTTTGCGCACAATGACAGTTGGGACCTACCATTTGCCATCTGTAGAGATGGTGGGGGAGAAAAGGACTTTGCTTACATTAATCAACCAATTAAGAACAGACTTAAACAAAACACTAAAGCATAATAAAAACCTGACTGCTTAATAGCTTTCTACTTTTAATAGTTGCCTTCCTGTAGTCTGCTGATGGGAGTAGCATTGCTCTGCTCAACCCCTGTCGGCGACGGGGCTCTGGCGACGGGGCTGGGCACTACCCGGTCTCAAAGGGAGCTGAGGGTCCTCTGTTCTGGGCAGGACCTAGTCCCCTACAGCAACAAAACAAAACAAAGTTTGGAAAAGCAAACTGTAAACCACAGCCGTACAACGTGGCCGGGCTTTCCTGTCAACTGCAATCATTAGAGGATTATTTTCCTGAGTGTAAAATTAGTAACTAATCAAACCACGAATCACTGCTTTAGTAAGAATTAACCTTTTCTTTCAAAGCTCGGGGCAGTATCGAGAGACCCCATATATTCTTTTGCTTCCCCCTCCCTCGTGGTTGGCAGCACGTCCCGAAGGACAGACTGAAATAGCGGCTGAATAACGGCGCCGGACTCTGCACCCAGCCGCGCCGATGAGGCTCTGGAGGGGATGCACACACCCAGCCTGAGCAACTCGGAGACTAATTCTGCTCTCGGGGACGGTGGTTAAAACCACCATTGTGCAAGCTGGCAGAGAAATCTGGCTTCCCTTCGCTGGGTTTGCTAAGCAGACGGCTGGTGCAACGCACGCTCTGCACTGCGGAAAAGGAGGGAGACCTCCGTGGTTCTAAAACGCGCCTTCATATGCATCTCCAGCTGACGAGGTTGTGTTGTTGGCAGTCATTTGCGAGGCCAGGACCGAAGCTGGGCTGGTACCCTTCAAGGAGTACCACAGCACCATCCTGGACAGCTGCTCGTCTCTGCTGCCTCTGGGGTACCTGCCAGTGCAGCTATTAGAGGACCTCTTGGATCTGCCTACTTAGTGAAGCTAGAGGAGAGCATGCGTTCGTACGGATAAAAAAATAAAGCATTTATTAGAAGGATTCATCTTCAACTCGAGGCATTTCATACATGCCCAGATATTGCTAAATTGTCTCTTTGCCATGACCTGCAAATGAAACTGACTGCTTTCTCTGCAAGAGGTGAAGTATATTTACGGACAAGGTGAACAAAAAACCCACAAATGACTCAAGAGCTGATCAGCCAAGAAAACATACAGTGTTACCTCAATAAATATGTTTTTGTGACATTTAATAATTGAAATTTGGAACAAATTTGTAGAGGTTGGCCAAGATGGTCTCTCTGTCCTCGTGCTATATGTCTCTTTGTCTATTGTTCTTTTTAATATGTTGCATCTGTAAAGAAAAAACTGCAACCCACTTTGTACAATTACCGCACTGAAGTCCCAAGCAATCTATCAAGTTGTCATACATTTTCTTCACACTAAACCTTTTTAAAATCTTCCTTGTTTCCTACATTTCAAGAAAAAGCAGAAGAAAATTTACTTGGCCCCAAAAAAGGCAGAGTGAAACATGTTGTTCATCACGTCTGGTAACAAGAGAAGTTCATGATACTGTGTCAGGAGAGCAAATAATCCCCAAAGTGGCGTGTTAAAAGTTGTGGAAGGTTTGTAAATCAACAAAATTCAGAGCATCAATAAACCTGCAACCAATACGGCTTTGGAAAAATTCCCTCTGGGCAGGTTCTTCTTACAGAGGTTTGCTGAACCCCCTTTTTGCAACACTTGAAGCCACCCCTGAAGCAAGGTGCTAAGGTTGCTGGTGGCCTGTCCCCCCAGGGAGGTACAATGACAGGGCCAGGGCTCATGGGGCGGCCCGACACTGGGCTGGTTCATGGAAAAACACGGCATTACCAAAGGCTATTTATTATTAAGGAAAATGCTTTCGTCTATTGATGGCACCCAGAAACAATGAGTAGAAAAACGAAGCAACGGGTGGGTGAGAGGGAAAGCGAAGGGAAAACAGGAATTATTTCAGCTGGAAACTGGATGACATGCTGGGAAGAGGGGGATTATTTTGCCTATTAGTTTAAAAACTCTCCACGCTGAGGTTTGCAGCATTTGAGTGACCACCTCTATTTTATAGCAGTGTGCAGAAATACGCAGATATTGCCTTAATTTCCATTAGCCCCCGATAAATGAGCTCCGTGTAAAGGGATGTGATAAAGCTCTGCTAAGGATTGGAAGATGAAGACCCTTATCCTATGGACTACAGGGAAAAAAAAAAATATTTCTGACTCTCCCTCCCTCCTCCTTTCCTCCGAAAGTGGCCACCATGGGGCCAAGGGACCCCTGCATCCCTTGGGATCCCCACCAACCCCTAGATACCGTGGCTGGACACCAGTCACTGGGTGCCACCACCTTTGGGACCATAAACTAATTTAAAACAAAGGCAAAATGCTGAATGATTTGCCTTCTGCAGTTTCAAAATGCTGAGTGATTTGCCTTCCGTGGTTTCAAAATGCTGAAGCCTGGCTCCCCGAACCCAGCTTGCGCGGCCGGTCCCACTTCTTGCAAAACAAAGAAATCTGTTTAGGCTCCAGGAAATCCCACGTGTTACCG
Organism: Falco naumanni; assembly: GCF_017639655.2. Taxonomy (NCBI): domain Eukaryota; kingdom Metazoa; phylum Chordata; class Aves; order Falconiformes; family Falconidae; genus Falco; species Falco naumanni. The sequence goes on along the minus strand of NC_054064.1, from coordinate 31,615,216 downwards.
TAACTAATTCAAGCCCAACTGCATTTGTGGTATTGTCAGGTCTTTAGGACGATCCTGTGCCATTCCCAATGTAGGGAAAACCGTGCGCTTAATTATCTTCTTCAATAATTCCATGGTATGTGATTTATTACAGACTCCTTATTTGTAAACAAAATCAGAGCCACAAACGTGCAAAGATAGTCACACTTCCTGGCTAAATAAGAGGCAGACAAAGAGCCCTAATGATGCACCAAAAATGCTAACCAAAAGTGTACTCTTTAAAAAGATCACCAATTTAATGCTTTTTGTATTTCATTTATCAGCCATGTAGTCATCATTCCCCTCCCTACCACCATCTGTACACACTTTCCCAATAGACCATCACAGCTGTCCCGTTTCTCACACAAACAGTACCTTTTATATGCTTCCCAACTGTTTTTAATAACTGTTCTGTGCACAGCACTGTACTTCCTTTGTTTTCTTTTTTTCCCCCCCTTTTTTTTAAATATGAAAAAGAGATATAATCCAAACAAACAGGTCATCGCAGCAATCGGTACAGGAAGGCAATTAAAATGTTAAATGCCTCCATGGCCACTGACCCGTCCTCGAGCCGCACCAGCGGCCCCAGCATGGAGCTGGAAAGTTCCCTGGAGAAGTTGCTAAGGTAGACGAAGCTTGTTCAAAAAACGATGTACATGAGCAAAACTGTCTGAGAAATCCTTCATCCTTTTTAATGAGGAAATATTAATAATGTCAGATACTGCTCGTGCAACCAGAGGAAGTTTTTTGAGACTTTCAAAGCACTTTTATCAACTCAAAGGTACCGCTGCCCCGTATTTCAGAACCATGCAGACAGAAACATCCCATATTCTTTTCAAATTCTGACTTATTTCACTCTTTCCAAATATCCCATGTATCCTGACTTCACATCGCTGGTGCTCATGCCTTCCCTGCACCCACCCCTGCTGCCGACAGTGGCATTGCTGGAGCCCTCAGTCAGGCTGGACCGTACAAGCTCGGTGGCCTGCAGCGGGGATGAAGGCAGTGAGCAGCTGAGGACGACTCAGCCCCAAGCCCCAGGCAAACAAAGCCGCTTGCATAGGGCAATAGTGGGAAGAGATCCAGCCGGGAATGAGGAGAAAAGCAGGATTTTCTCAGTGACCCATCTCATGGAAAATCTACCCTACCAACAGGATGTCCAGAAACGAAAACTCCGTTTACTTGTTTTTTTCTGGGGCCATGCCCACAGCATCCTTCAGCACACTGCAGCGAGACGTGTGCATCCCACCCCATGGCACGCAGTCCTTAGCTCCGTGCTGTACGGGACCACAGCAGATAGCCAAGCTCTGTGCTAGGATGGGGACCCTGCCCGCACCATCCTCAGCCCACAGGCAAGCAGCTTCACACCCTGGGACTGCTCACTGCTGAGATGCATCTCACGTTTTTAATAGAAAAGGTTATTACTAAAGACAGTGTATATGGAGAATAATTGGTCCACTCTCAGTTCCCATCAGAATTTTGACCAGAAAAAGAAACAATGTCCATGTTTAAAGTGTGTGTTATGCATGCTATTTTACCTACGTATCACGCTCCTGTACTCACATTACAAAGAACAGACAGCTTGAAGATGCATTTCTGTAAAACAAGTGTATATCCCCAAACAGCGCTGAGCTCCGTGGCTGGGTGTTCATAACTGTATCTGCCTAGGAAGAACCTAAACCAGAGCTGTTGAAGCTGATGTCCTCTACAGAGGAAAAAAAAAAAAAAAAAGGTCTTGATCATGAAAATCTCCCTTCTTATCTGACCGCCCTGTGTTTTGCCCAACTTTTCCAGCAATACCTGACCTACACTCGCAAGGTTCAGCCGCTATCAAGGCTGATCCTCCCACAGCGAGGCAAGCTGCTTGTGAAGCTTTCAAATAAAATGACACGGGATTTACTTTTTAGCTAAGCGACAACTACTTTTTACTTTTTAACACAGCAACAAATGTAAAAAGGTTTGTTGGTTAATTTTAATGAAGTCCTCATCACGTCAGGAAAAGTCCTCGTCATCACACAATAAAAGCATTGCAGTGGCTATCCTCCCTAAAAGAGATCCCAACAATAGCTGGGCTTTAGAAAATCGTCCTGATACAAAGAATTCATTCTTCTGATTTACTTGAAACTACTTTGCCTTAAAAAAAAAAAAAAAAAAAGAAAAAAAAAGAACTGAATTAAATTTAAATTTTACCCCAAGTTTCCAGCATCACTCAGGGATTTGGCCATCTTCTTCGATAACTATTTAAAAGCTTATTGGGCAAAAAGTTCAGAGAAAATTTTGAGCAAATATCCTTAGGATGAAATCTGACTGACAATGTATTTCGGCATTAAAATCTCCAGTAAGTCTTCATCTTGACAATAAACGTAGCGACTATCTAACCTGCCTTTTGATATCTTTACAAGGGTTCATCCCTGTTCTTTCAGCGCATTACAAGGTATTTTGTAACACACATACTGGCTTTAAACACAAAAATGGTAATTTAACCAGACGCGCTGTTTATTACAAAGCTCATGCAGCTCATTATCTGTCCCTCAGACACAAGACGAAATCTGTAGACACAGAAAAACAGAACATGAATGAGGCCATCTCGACACTTTACATGTAGTTCTTCATCCCTTCTTTCTCCTGACTTTCTCCTTCGGCAGACTGTGCACGCTGCCTGTACTCACCCTGGAAACCTTCCCTTCACCGGGTGCTCTGTTTGAGGACTGGTCCGAGCCTAAAAGGGTTGCACAGAGATGCCTCCCTATAAAATATTTCTCCCAAGTTTGCAAATGTATTTTGCACCTAGCAGTGATCCTCACGGCCACGCAGTGGGCTTCTTAGGCTGAAGAGCCCTCCTGCTTTTCCATCGTGTTACTCAGAACCACACACTCATTTAGGGTGGAAAAGACCTTTAGGATCATCGAGTCCAACCCTACTTAACATGGGGCAAGAGTGGCTGGGACAAGAGGAGAGATGTGCAGCGCAGAGGACGGTGCAGAGCAGGTTTAGACTTTGGTTAGGTACTGATGCTATGAGCGTATTATGAATATGACAAATGGATGTAACCAAGGAGCAGGAAAAACACCAGCTACACCTCTGTGGCCGGGGCCAAGTGCCACGGTGGCAGGTGCGGAGGATTTGCTCTCACCTGCAGCTCTCATGGGTGATGCCACATTAGTTTTACACCCTGTGGAAGGTGTGCTCCATTCCTGCATGCCCCGCAAGCCCTGCCTGGAGCCTGTATATCACTTGGTCTCAGGCAGCACAAAGTCAGTGGTGCCACCACCCAGCTCCCTGTGACAGCCAGGATGGATGGACACTACCTCCCACGGGATGTGTGCACCAGGCGAGTGAGATGGGCAGGAGAAACCCACCGACTGGTGCTCCCAGGTAACAGCAGGGGCTCCCTGCTGCACCCTGTGGGTGTCCTGCTGGAGGGGACCTCGGTGATACACCCTCCTGTGGTGGTTTTGAACAACCTTTTTACATCATCAAAAAATCCAAAGCACCAGCAAGATTTACCTCATCGCTCAAAGAACCATCAGGTACCACGCTCGCACGACCTGCTCCAGCTACACTGGCTTACCTGGCCAAATAACCCTGCCTTGGACACTCACCAATCCCATGAGAATTTTGTGCTTCGCTACAGATACATCTTACCCCAAAACATGAACATGCTGAAACATCCAATCATGTTCTGGCACGCATGCAAAAAAAAAAAGCCCATGGCAACAAAGACGACAGCTTGCCAATGGCAGCTGCTGCACGCACACACAAAATTAAACTATATTCTTCTGAAAAGGGATATTATTATGGCGTTTGTTTCCCCTCACCATCACCCTCACCCATTCCCTCACAAAATAAAGGGGGAAATATCAACACGTATCAAACATTAGGAGAGATGGATAAAAAGAGAGAGGGAGGCACTGCCCTGAGGAGGGGTAGGATGGAGAACGCAGGGTTTAACAGGAGATCCAACTGGGATCAGGGTTGGATGCGTGGAGCCGCCCTGAAATATTGGCTCACCTATGGGTGTTGTACAGCACACGCAAGTAAAACATCCAGCCGTTCCATGGCAGGAGGCCCACAGATGTTGAACTGCATCGAGTTTGGTCAAGCCGGCCCTCAGCTGTAACGCAAATCTGCAAACCCACGCTTACATACATGAAATAGCATCTGATGGTACCTATCTTTGCTTCCCTTCCCCAGTGCAGACCCGCCTGATGGCTCCCGTGCTGCTATGCAATGCGGGAGATAGCAGTCTCCACACTTGTGGAGATAAATGTCATATCGGACCTCTGACATCATGTATTCGCCAAGTAATTATTTTTGATATCATAAGAGTTGTCCAGGGTGCACAATAAAATTAAAAAAGTAGAAAGCAAGGTTAATAAGATTATCGTGTTGGTATAATAGGTAATGCATTTTGCAGTATATCCTTAAATCTGCCCTCTCAAAACATAATTAAATAACTGTGATTTATATTTTAAAGGAACGCAGACATGCAGTGTATCCTCCTACCCACATATGCTAATTGCTTTCAGCCCCTAAAAATCACACAGTTGTTTGCAGCTTTTTAATCCTCATGTGTAAATAACCCGACTCAGGTCCAAGTTATGAACAATAAAGTCCAGGAAACTTTCAGAATAGCGTGTCATTAAACCCGTCTTGATTTTATCTTGCTAATCTAATGGCACTGATGTGTAGCAAAGCCTGTGGGGAAGGAGGAACGACTCCCCGGGGCCCTTCGCACTGGCCCGAGAGCCAACGTGCCGGCTTGCCGTGACACTGGGATAGCACTCTGAGCGGGAGGGTGGATATTAAGGACCTGGAGAAGAGACTGAGACCCCCCCCTTAGGAGGAACCGATGGATGTACAAGCTCAGGATACCCCCCCTGGGCCTCGCCGTGGGCCGACGTGCACTGCGGTGGTGCAGGGAGCACGGGCGATGTATGCCTGCTGCTTCGCTATGGGCAATACTCAACTGCGCAGCTCTCCATTTTGCACTCGCACGTGAGAGTCTGGCACACAAAATGGAGGCCCTCATGTATTTTACAGGTGGCGGCTACAAATCCAGCCCGAATTCACCCGCTCTACGGGGGCCACATCCTCCTCCTGTGTGCCGAGCGGTGACAATGCCAGGTGCGGAGCTGAGCTCACGCGTCACATCCATCCCCTGGGTGGGGACATGGAGCGATGCTAGCTAGGAACCTTTCCGAAAAATACATAAATACACCGTTCTCTCGCCAAAAATAATTATACCATGAGGAGGGGATCTGCCAGGGTGCTGCCCTTGCAATTGGGCACACAATGCTGCAACCCCCCAAAGAACTTGCTGGGATAAAACTGCCCCACACATCACGGGCACCGTGACCCATGTGCTGATCCCAGCTGGGCTTTTTGGTGGCTACCATAATCCAGGTGATAATTAACAATAACCAAAGATGAAACGAATGAAAAGCATCATATGAACGGAAAACTAAAAGCTATTAGAACGTATTTTAGTTCACCAACAACCCTTATCTACCGAGAGCCCTCACTGTCATAAGGAAACCTTCAGCGTTGGCTGCTGTTAGGAGGCTAAAATAATTTGCCCTGAATTTACAGCCTATAATTTAATCAGCAGCTCCGGCCCTTGCCTGTGTGGCAGGGAGTGGGGGCAGAGCCGCACCCACAGCTCCCAGCGAGGATGCCCCAAAAGCCATCCCGCCGGGGACAGTCCCCAAGCCCCGAGGGTCCAACTTCGGGACTCATGTGGCAAAGCGCAGGCTTTTGGGGAGGGGTCGAGGGTCTACGGAGCAGCGGGCTGGGGTTTGTTTGCTGGTTGCGAAAGCCTCAGCCGGTGCCTAAACTTGAAGCATGGAGGGGAGGAGGAGGAGGAGCTGTGAAGAAGCTCAAGGCACGGAAAGCAAGGGATGCCCTTTCTTTTACATCCGAATGGGGAGAAAATACATAATTGTAATAATAAATAGTGGGTTTTATGAACAATTAGGATTCCACTGTCTCTTTGAAGGGTTTGAAAAGCTGACATGATGTTTTGGGCTCTCCAGATTCAGCTTTGAGGCCTCAACCAAGAGAAACATTCAGCCCCGCTGTGTACAGCAGTGACCACAACAAAGATTGTGGTTTCTCCCACACTCGCCTTAAATAGATCTAAATTAATGCTATTCATCATTGGGTGGAAAAGAAGGGAAATATAAAAGTGCAGTTGCTTGTAGACAAGCCAGCAGCATTGGGCAACTTTCTTACCATTCAAAGGCCTCTCCTGCTTCTGCACCCTGAAGCCCGCTGGGGCAGGCAGGTGGCGAAATCACACACCCTTACACTGGCCAAACCCATCACCTGGAAAACATCCTGGACATATGAAATACGTCTTTATCCCGTGTTTATTTGTTGTTGTTGTTGTTGGAGAAAGGGGAAAGCTAAACCACATGACTGAACTCCTGCCAGGGGTTCGTGATAGAGCAGACCGTCCCAAGTGCCGCACCAGTTAGTATCTGAATTATCACAGATACTCACCAGCTCAGTTACAACTACAGGGGGAGAGCAGTTGTCCCACCTAAATCCTGCTTCTGTCAGCTACCGCCTGCTCACAGCTGCGGAAAGAGGTTGGCCCTGCTCCCCAAAGCGGAGAGCATCGGTAGATATCTTTGTGCCACACAGGGTGTATGGATCACCGCGTTCTGTGCACGCCCGGATAAGTGGGCACGTGAAATTTGGGGTGTCAAGGAGCTGTAGCTATCATCTCTCCACCTCTCCTGACTCCGATATACACCCAGGCTCCCACCGCTGACTTTTATGGGCACCTTTATAAGGGTAAAGCAATGCAACATCTGCCTTCTCCTGGTGTTCCTTGAGGGCAGAAATACCGCGAGATTTCTTCATTTCACTTTTTTCTTTAAAACTATAGATGTCTCACTGCAGCAAAAAATAATGGAGGGGGAAAAAACCAAAACCCCTATGAGCCCCTAAACATTAAAATCTCAGCCGAACACTGAACTGCTCGGGTTCCCCATGGTGTGTGCAGGGAGCCCTGAACAGGGAAAGAGTGCAAAATACCTGCTGCAAAGCTAGTTGAGTATTTTTCAGTAAGAGTAAATGTTATCTGTCTGTAGGAAAGCATAGGGACTATTAACATCGCAAACAAAACTTTAAGGACCGTTTTGGATGTATGCTGGAACAGTCACGGGCTGGAAGCAGGTTTTCAAAAGCCTTGTATATGGAGAGAATGTCACGGATGCTTTAAAAGTCTTCAGATACGTGTAAAAACGACATATATATTACGTATTACCTCCACAGAACAAACACCATTTGAAATGTGCCCCTTTTTAACTACCATTATGAGCTGTCTAAAGAGCATTTTGGTTAAAACTTGGGAGGAAAGGCGGGGGGGGGGGGGGGGGGGGGGGGGAAAGCCCACTGATCTTACACCTGCTCTTTAGCAGTGGGAAGTAGGTTCTCAATCTGTTAACATGACCATCTGGCCAATCTGCATATCACGGCTATCTGGATTACTGTACGATGGAATGACAATAACGTAGCCAAAACAAAAGTAAAATGCATCAAAAACTAACAGTAGCGCAGCTCTTTTGATTTTAAATTAAATAATAAATGCCGTATCACAGCAAAGCGAGAAAGTCAGCTAAATAATTAAAAACGAGCCTTTGCTATGGCATAATTAAGTAAACAATATGGTGTGTGTTTCTATACGAGCCAGCAATAGTTTCCACCGTTGAACACTCCACTTTTGCAAAGCAGCTATCAGGAGTTCAAGACGCTGCGACAGCTCTTTTGGTGATGTACAGTATTGTCAGGACACCTCTCACATCCCTGCAACATGCCGAACCGGCTGCGGCTATTAACAGGATTAATGTAGCAACAATCAATACCAATTGTACTAAAAGATTACGGCACAAAGCCTTATGTACCTTTTAGACTCCCCGATACCTCCATGGGTATTTTGGCTATCTGCGGTCATTTTCCGCGCTAACCAATCTTTGGGTTATTCCCATCGATGCCTCTTTGTGATGGGCCAAGTAGAAATATTTTAAATCCGCCGATGGGAGTGTAAAATGGGTCTGCTTAAAGTTCAAGGTCATGTGCTATATACAATTGCCCAGGCAATTAGCCATAAAGCATGTTTAGACACCAAGTAAATTTTCATAGTGGCAGAAAGAAGGCTGACTTCTTGCATCTTAGCTGGCTTCTGTTCTAAACATGACCAGAAAAATGAGCTCATGTAAAAAAAAAAAAAAAACAACATTCCCAGATTTTTCCTAAATTTGGGATTTTTAAACGTCCTTCTGAAAGACTAAAAAGATTTTCTCTGCCACAAATACCTCGCTAGCTTAATTCTCGCCTGGAGCGCACAACGATGGCCATCCAAAAAAATAAATCGGGCATTGCAGCATCGCCTCCTGGCCTGCCATCCTGCTTCATCCACCAGAGAAGTCTCTAAAAACTGTGACCTCTCACAAAATTTAACTACTTCCATTGCGAATCTATTCTCCAATCTGATCACATTAGCAGAAGGAACTCCAAAGCAGTAAAAAACTCCAGAAAGTTCTCGGTTGAGTGCCTACTAATGAACAAAGGTTAACTTTATCTAAAAGGTCAAATGCCTGGTGGCTAAGGTTGTGACCTTAACAACTTAAATTGTGACCTTGCCACGTGCCTAGTATATTGTAGATTCTGATACAGATCATCTGGTAAAGGACTGGTCATAAATTAGCTTTACTGTTCGACTCCCACAAAGAAAACGGTTTGCCACAATGGTTTCCAACTTGTCATTTGATACAAGCGCAGAATAAGAGAAAACTAAAAAGCGAACCCAAGTTCGGGGTATGAAAATGCCGCCTGTTTTTAGTTAAGCAGATTAGAAACTGCAAACTGAGAGCAGTACTCTAGATTTCGATACATTTTTTGGTCAACCTCTAATTCACAAAACACCCATCTTCCTTTCCTTTTTTTTTCTTTTTTTTTTAAACAAAAATTATATGTAGTTTGCCTATTTGCATAGTTTTGTTTTCTCTTTCTAGCTAGTTCTTAAAGAGAATAATTGATTTCAGTAGCTTTGTAAGAAGCACTATTTAAATCTGCACACGTGTTCCCTTACAGATGATAGTGCCTACTGAAGAAAAAGCGTGGATTCAAAGCAATAATTATTGTACATGCTTAGAAGGAAAGGGACAACTCGCTGCCGAAGTCATCTCAACTAAGGACATCTTGGAAGAGAATACTTCCCCCCCCCCAAAAAAAAAAAAAAAAAAAAAAAAAAAGACGACGAAGAGGGGTGGGGAGGTGGGGGGGAAACCCCAAGAAAAAAGAGAAGCAAGCACTGTGGGTGAAAAGGTCACAATGGTTTTGGCACGTATCTTCAAGCACGTTTCGGAGTCTGTGCCTCCTGCCAATACTGGCAACTTCTCAAAACTTTTAAGGAGGTAAAAACATTGTTTAGTGTTTACAAATCTTCTGTACTATAGCAGATGCTTGTCAAATCCGCTATATGTAAGTTGACCAGCCTACCTAATATTTGGGCTGGTGACTTCCTCCTCATAAATAAGCGGTCCATACATTCAGGGAACGAGGTCTGATGGAGTTTGAGACAAAGGACCCTTAATATTTTTTTTCTTTTGTAATTTTCCTGTTGCGCACCCGGCACAAGCTGCCATTACTGCGGTTCTGCGGGAACCAATGGCTGTCAACTTGGCCAATGTTCAGGTGTAACAAAGACTGCTGGGATACATCGGAGGGGGGAAAAAAGGGAAAAAAGGGGGGAAAAAAAAAAAGGTAGCCTATATGCGAGGCTTTCAGCACTCCTCCGTGAAGCAATATAGATGGTCACCAAGCTGTGCTACCTCCTAAAAATCATTTTGTCCCCCTCCCCGGTGAGGTTTAGCAGGGAATACACCAGCACACGCTACTGCATTAGGAGCACAATGCGATGCGTGCAATCAGCAAACAACGGCCGAAAACACGATGCGGTGCGGTCTGTACAAGTGTGTTACTGCTTACACAAACCAACAAATCTAACCCCAAAAAACAAGCCTAAGCCTCACGCTAAGTTTCCGTGGCAGACATCTAGTTCGAAGAACAATTAGTGCAATTGCTGCCTGTTGACGATGAAGGCAGAAATAAATAAGAGTGCGCTATCAAGGCTACTGTTTGCCAACAGCGTGCTGATAAGATGGTATATCCCTAACCACAATATTGAACTTTTACAATGTCTATTGCCCAACTGTTATAACAGGGAGAGGATCCTTTCAAGCACCCCGGAATACTTACACCCCTGGATTTCATCCTTTTCTCCCCATCCTACACCGCTGTGACCCAACGCGCAAGCTAAGCCAAGACCGTTGTTTTCTATTAACAACTTTCGCCCTCCACAGAAGGCTGCTTTGCACTTAGGAAACACAATACGGACTGGTATTTAGCAGCACCATGCTATATATAAATCTAAATAATAAAAACCTGCAAGCTGTATAGCAACACGTGGCAGTTTTCAGCCGTGGATACCAAAGCACTTCAAGCGTATCGCCCCGTTCTGACGTGCAGAGGAGGAAACTGAGGCAGACACAAAAAGGATGAGAGTCCCTGGTCTCCCCAGGGCCAGTGACAGAATGGGAGGTAACCCATAACACCCCAGCCCTAATCACCCTTCAGTTAGCTATTCATTGGTAATCCTTCCTTCACCATGCCCCATCATAAATGGCAACGTAAATAAATAATTCTCCACAATATTCGCCTACCTCCCCATAGTCATAAACGCGTAATATGATTTACCACATCGCACCGAAGTGCAAAGTAAATTTCACAGCTTATCTGTAGGAAATACCATGAGGATACTTGAAAGTTATTTCCGAACAGGAATCACAGCTGTAAACTCAGAGCGGCAACGCTGCCTATCGCCACAACCAGCGCGGGCACTCGGTGCAGAAAAACTTCGGGGTGGCCAAAACTTTCTGCAAGACTCTAAGAAAGAAGGTAGCATTGGAAATACAGGCTCCCTGCGCTGTAACTTGCTCAGGTTTCTTACCGATATACATTTAAATAGAAGTGGTTTCTACTAGTAGGATTCCTTTCCCCTCTGCTCCTCTTTTTTTTTTTCCAGCCCATCCAGCCCCTCAACTTGCAAGTCAGGCTGAAACCCAGAGAGACCTATGCATACCATACGTGAAAACCGGGGCCTAACACTTCACACGCATGCATTTTTCTGCAATATAATCACCCAGGACAACTACAATAGTGTATTATTTTATCCAGTTAACATACTATACATCCTCTGAGCACACCGAGTCGCTCTGCAGGCAGGGTGTACTTTGCGCTGGAGTCAGAGATCCCAAGATTTTTGTCACACGCAAAAACATCTCAGCACCACCACCCACCCCTCCTCGCCATAAGCACAGCATTATCAAACCAGGAATTTGTTTCAAGACCCACTCAGCTTCTAGGTCTATAACTTGTGGTATTTCAGGGGGTTTAAATGTCTGCTTTTCCCCACAGGACTACCCAAGGTTTGTCTTGTGGCCGCTCAGACCCGATGACTAGGTTTGCTATCAAGGGATTGTCTTCTCCTTCCCCTCCGAGCCCAGTCCTGCAGTATTTACACTCCCCATTCCATCCCCGTGGGGTGAGGATACCCAGCACTCCTGACCCATGGGCCTCAGGCACCTCTAGCCTTCTCACATTATTTTGTACATAACATATACAAACTTTAATAAATTTTTTTTCTAATTAAAATCTATCTGCTTTCCCCCAAAATCAGGATAAACGAAGCCGCGTCTGGCTGCGATCCCTCCTAGGACAACATTTAGGGTAACACCTGTGAGGGATGCCCGAAATGCCATTAACCCCAGGAAAACTAGAGCTGCTTTTACGTGGCTGCCCCTTAAAAACCCATTAAGAAAAAGGAAAAATAAAGGGGGGGCGAGGGAGGGGAGTTTTGGCACTCTCCTGGCCGCCCCAGGAGGGCAATAACCGGCGTCCCCTGCTCCCTCCCCGGCTCATGCAGCCACCACCGGGGCACGGCGCCCGGCACGGAGATAAACCGAAAAGTTGGAGAAGGTGGTATAGAAAGGCACTTACCTGCTGCGTGCACAAAGTATGCCAAATATAAATCGAGTTCCTTAACAGAAACTCCTATATGGTGGGGCTGTACGCACAGCCCGGGGTTAGAGCACTGTGGGGACTTTACAAGGCGCTCGCCATCAGTACTTTCGAGCGGAATACCTTTAAATAAAATCACCATAACAAGGTCCAACCTCCAGACCTTATCTGCCTGGCGAAGGCAGTCAATTCTTCTCATCTTGCCCTTCTGGTCTGGATTGGAAAGAACGCAACACGGAGGCTTTTTTCCTGTGACTGTGAGAACAAAATCCTCCCGAAATTCAGGCCTGATATCTTTCCGGAGCTTTGCCAGAAGTCTGGATGCCCATTTTTGCTTTACCTCGGGTTTTTCACTTAGCAGTTCGTCCTTCACGGCTCTCTCTTCCTCTTTTGACATGCGTTTTTCATGTTTTTTGAAGTATTTTCTTTTTCGGGCTTGCAGGTTGAACCACGTGTACGCAAACGCTCGGACGTGAGGCAGAAGTGCTTCGATGAAGGGATGAAATTCATCCTGAAAAAGTTACAGAGAAGGGTCGATGTCACCGAAACCATCAACAAAAAGCCTCCGGAAAGGGGGCTTTCACAAGGCGCCAAGGCCCACTGGGACGGGGACAGTTGGGCTTGCACATCTGACGGGCTGGGGGACTCGGGCCCCTCGCTGTTGGACCCCCAGCCCGCCACCGCCACGGCCCCGCTCGCCTCACGCCGACCCCAACCCTCTGCTCGCACCCCCTGAGAACAGGCCCGACTTCAAACAAGCACACAGGCAGAGATGGGGCAACATGGGGCCCTTTCCCTGATCCCCAAAGCTCTTAAAAAACAAAAAGCCAAACCAAAAAAAAAGCACACAAAAAAAAAGGTAAAAGGAGTTAAAAGCAAAAAGCCCTGCTGCAAGTCCACTTGCGGAGGGAGCGCGTATCTCCCTTTGCTCTCTCCCTGACCCTGCTGCTTGCGGTGTAGCCAGCGTATGCCCGCCAATTTGGCAAATCCTAAACATTTGGATGCCAATCAATGTTTGTATGGGGAAGTCTAAAGTATAGTAAAACTTTCCCTAAGATATATTTGGAAATAGCAGGAGGCAGTATAGTAAAATGCCAATATAGCTGCATATACAAATACAATGAAGGGTGGTTTTTCTCTCCGTTTCCTACACGGCGAAGGGAGTAGAAAGTAACGCCGTCAATCTGTCCCGCGTGCGCGACAACTAATGCTGAAATCCTAGAAAAAGCAAGGCTCACAATTGATTTTGTTTTTCAAAAAGTTTTGTTTACATTTAGGCAAAAAGAACAAAATTAAACCCTGCTATTAGGGCATATTAGGACAAGCCAAAATCTGAGCCTTTTTATAAAATAAAAAGAAACAGGAAAAAATGAAAAATGCGGTAACAGCAAGCCTTAGCACGACTCGTGCAAATACGCAAAGAATTATCCTTTTTTTTTTTCCGTGACACTTTGTGTCATATTTTCACGTATTTAAAAAGAAATGCCCTACTTGGAAAGTTACTTTGGCCATCCAGAGCCACTGCTTGCTTTGTGTAACGATGACTTAAAGATCACCCCTTTTCCTTGGCACAAAGATAATCACGATTAAAATTATTCTGACAATAAAAAAAAACACAAGAAAGACACACACACACCAGTTTTGTTGAAAAAAAATTAATATATATATCCTCAAAAAGTACTACATCAATCAGCCAAAGGGATCAAAACATATTATAATATACTGAGGCCACGCTTCTTGTTTTTCTCTCAATAAATGAACGACCAAACTCCAGGCTGCACATAAAAATGTATGTAGCCTGTGGGGGCCTGATCCAGCACCGCGTGCTGGGGACGTGCCTGCTTCCAGGGGCCGAGTTCCTCCTTTTCTCAGGATTGGGCCCTCCAGGAGGGAAAAATAAAGTAATTTGTGGAATGTTTCCCCCAGCATGGTAAAAGCCACCCGCTGCCTATCCTTTTGCAAGGCAACATTGGGGATTTTTTCAGATTAACTAACTTTTTTTTTTTTTTTTAATTATCCCATGGCGTACATTTCCTACCCAAATCATTTCAGGTCGTGCAAATATTGTTATTAAAACAGACATCTTACTTCCTTTCAACACCTTATTTTAACTTGCATTTTCTTTTCAAAAATTATGAAAGATTGAGAAATCAATAGCAGAAATATCTATCAGCAAAATCCTGTCGTAATTCAAGACCTTCTGCTGACTTCCCAAAAGCTTTCATTGCACTTATTCTGAGTGGCCCCTGAATTGTAAATACTGAAATCTAGAAGTAATACCACCGCATTTATTTTTATTTTAAAGGCAGACTGTGAAAAATTACCCCAAACGGCACAATATATTTCATATAGCACAGCAGAGCGGCAGTAATCACAAGTACTATGAATGATTATTAAAATATAAGCAGGTAAAATAAAATAAATCACTCCAATGACTGGCACATTCCTCTTTTTTTTTTTTTTTTTTTTTTTTTTTTTTTTTTTACACATCCCCCCCCCCTACTGGAAAAGATCATAGTTTCAAATTTCAATAAAGTTTTAAAAAACAAACAAACCAAAAAAAAAAAAAGATTGCTGTGAGTTTGCAGTCGGCAGATTCAAAAAGTGAGAGGAGGCACAATCCCAGCACATGGAGCTGCTCTCACCCACCAGAAAGAGCTCTGGTGGCTGGGGGGGGAGCGGGGGGAGGAAAAAAAAAAATACAAAAACCTACAGGTCCCTGCAAGCTATTAAAAATAATAAACCCTCCCTTCTGATCCCTTCTGTCCTTCCCCTTCCCCACTCGGGGAGAGTCAAGGAAAAAAGGCCTTTTGTCAAGTGGAAGTTTATCTGCGAAGGTACACACAGCAGAGGCTCGCCAGCCCCACAATGAGCCAGGGGAGCGCTTCCAGCTTTCCTAGTTTCTAAACACGTCTTGGTACATCCTGAAATATTTTAACTTTTCTGCTTTAAGCAGCGCTTTGTCCTGCCTGATCTCATGTGCTCGGGACTTTTTTGGCTCGATGCTGGATGCTATCCAAGAGAGAGTTGCTTTAACCTGCGCTAAAGCTGATTTCTACGATGGGAACCTGAAAGGGGAGGTAACAACACTGGAAAAAAAATAACCAAACCACTTTAAAAGACCTCGGGAGGAGGCAAAAAAATATCAAAAAAGGTACTTCTTAGTGTGAAGTGTAAAAGTCAGGGTCCATGGCTGAAGTAAATGAAAAGCACCATTGCTCGGCGTGCGAGGTGTGCATGTCCCTATCAGACTCAAATGTGTCTTTTCAAAATGGTGTATGAGGAGAAAAGGTTAATGACTCATAAACAGACCAACTTTCAAACTGTCTTGGTAAACACGCCACTCCGTAAAATTGCACTGCTTCAATCTCAGCGGTGAGGTATTAGCAAAGTCAAAGTGGAAATAAAAGCACTCAGGACCGATCAAACAAAATTGGGCTGGAAGCGGGGATGGCGGGGGGGGGGGGGGGGGGGGGGGGGGAGCTGTTTCTGCACAATACAATTATTTATTTCAGTGTTATTATAGCCACCCCCCCCCCCCCACAAGAAAAAAAAAAGTTTTGGAAATGTGTCAATGCAAGTGTGCTAACAGATTTGCAGTCTTGTCTGCAGCCTCGCTGCAAAATATCAAGATTTTAAGTAACTGGTGGAAAAGGAGATGATCTTTGCCTTTCCCAAAGTTAGCTTTAAGGGAAAGTTTCAAAGTATTTTATAAAGATGTTTGCTTTCCCCCCTTGGTGTTGGATGGGTCACCTAAAAATAAAAGGCACACCAAAAAGCTGGGAAAGCAAGAATAAAAAGTAAGTTGCTTTTTTCTTCTTTTTTTTTTTCTTTTCCTCTCCATTGCACTACTCTCCAAAGTTTGAGGATACAGCTCTTCAGAGCACAGCCTGTTTCTAAGCAGCACCTACAATATGGACCGTGCAATTTTGTATCGCTGATACCAAAATTCTCCTCTGCTCTTCAGAGAGGTGTAAAATAAAATAAAATTAAAAAAAAAAAAAAAAAAAAAACCAACCAAAAAAACCCATAGGACAAAAGAGCCCCCAAACCCAGCCCAAAGGCGCCCGCAATAATGTAACACTGCAAAGGAGCCTTTTGAAACAATATATTTCTGCTGATCTTTTTGAAATTAAGCCAGCTACAGCAACCCTTGTTAATATTTTTTACAATCCATTTGCTTGTAAATCTATTAGGAGATGTGCATATGTTCCCCAACTATTTCCTAGATCTTCAGCAGATATGTAAATGGAACGATGTTTAGATTTTTCCTGACAGATGATACAAAATGCTTGTGCCATTTCAGTTCCAGTGCTTGGATAAATATGCTCATAACTAGGATTTCTGTTTGTTTTCCTTTTCTAACCCAACTTTTGAAAGCTTCCCTTTAAATGTGAACCAAAACTCAACACACACACACACAAAAAAAAAAAAAAAAAGGGAAAAAATATCTCTGTCCCAAAACTTGTATTAATAAAAGCTCCTGAAATGAAAAATAGGAAATTGCTTGCAATTGCTCAGGGCTCGCCTTCTTTTTCTACCGAAAATGACAAAACCACCCAATTGATCCTTCGGAGGGAAGAGTTTGTCAGAAGGCCTCTAATCCTCGTTATTACTTTTCCAAACGTGCAACAAGAATGCGAGATTTGCACAACTGAGGAAAAGCACAGTGCCTAGCTTTTTCTTTCCCCCTTTTTTTTATTTAATGAAAAAAAAAAAAAAAAGGGGGGGGTGGGGGGTGTCAGGGGGAAAAAGACACCAGGACAGGGAACAACCGGCCCATGGATTTATTTTCTCTCCTTAATGTACAACTGGGCCTACTAAGCCCAAGGAGCTCCACGTGCAGCTGCGGAGCGATGCGGTGGTGCTGGCCCTACAGGAGCGGATTTGCTGGCCCTCCTGCAGAAGCAGGAGCGATAAAATCCCGGTATTTTTCAGAGTTGACTTAAAGGCACAAACTTTGGGCAGGCAGAGCAGGGAGTTGCATCCCATCCTCTGCAAACTCCCCTTTTCCTCCTGCCTTGTAACCAACCATGTGCAGGGGTTTTGAAGCCCGGCGGAGTTCCGTGCGCCTGCCAGCCTGGCTGCTGCTGGCCTGGCACCCCCAGAAATTTGGGGGAGGCTGGGGAAAGCAGGGGGATGACACACTACGGCAGGAGAAGGGGACTAAACTTTTGCAGCTCTTCAAGCTGCCCGGGAAGCTGCATCCCCTCTCTCTGCATTTCCTCGCCTTTTTCTCGACGGAAAGAGCCTGGAGAGGCTTTCTCACCGGGAGAAAAAAAAATATTCAAATTAAATTAATAAGAATAATGTAGTCAAAATCTCCTGCAGGAGGAAATAATCTGGGGTTTGAGTCCACCACAAAGCATTTCCTCGTTAAACCATTATATCCTGCTAATTGAAGGTGTGTAATTTAGCGTCCTGCAGCAGTGTGTGGGGAAGGTGGGGGGGGGGGGGGACCGGCAGCGTTCCGCGGCCGCGCAACTCGGGGGCATCGCGGAGCGGCACCTCCCCCTCTTTTCGCACAGCCCCGTCCCGCTGCAAGCGGGGGGCGCAAAAGTTGCGCCGAGTCCCGCGGAGGGCCCGATCCGAGGGCGGGGGGTTCACGGGGGGGGGCGGGGAGGCGACACACGGGGACACGCGCGGGACAAGTTTGCGGGTGCCCGTGTCGTGCGTGTGTGTGCCCCGCGGTCGGGTCCCGCAGCGGGGCTAGCTGCGCGGGTGCGGAGCGCACTCCGCGTAGGGGGGGCTGCACCGCGGGAGCGTGCCCAGGTACGGGGGACGCTCCGTCTCCGCGCCCGGGGGCGGGGGGGGGGGTTGAGGGAAACGCGGAGCCGGCAGGGCCGGTTCCCCCCCCCCTCCCTCCACCCACCCCCCACCCCGCAGCCGCGTAAGCCCCGCGTGGGGCGGCTGCGGGCCGTGCCCGGCGCCTGGGGCTGCAGACGGCGCAGTGGCTGGCAGCGCTGCCCCGGGGCCGCGGTGCGGGGCGGGCGGCGGCGGCGGCATCGATCGCGGATGACCAAGCACGGCGGGGCCGTGCGGGGCGTCCCGCAGCACCGCGCCCGCGCGCCCCCCCCCCCCCCCCTTATTAATTAAACCATTAATAAGTAGGCGCCATTAGCCATGTGCCGACACAAATGGCCGTGCGGGAAGGGGGGTGGGGGGGTGGGATGCAAGCGAAAGGCAACAAAGTTAGTTTCGGCAAGCTGCGTTCGTGCCCCTTCCCCGGCGCGCACCGGCGCGCACCCCCCGCAGCGCCGGCCCCATCGCGCCCCGGCAGCCGCTTACCTGGGTGAGACAGAGCGGAGAATACATGACTGCTGCGGGGGGCTGCGGTTTGGAGGTGTGCGTGTGCGGGGAGAGAGGGAGAGAGAGAGGGGGAGAGAGAGAGGGAGAGAGGGAGAGGGAGAGAGAGGAGGGGAAAAAAAGAGAGAGAGAGAGAGGAGAGGAGGGGGGAGCCCCGAGCCTGCTTCTTGCTTTCACATTTCCAACTCTGCCAAACTGCAGCCAGCGCGGAGCCGCTCCATGAGCTGAACTTTAACCCCGCCTCGACTTTCCCGCACTACGCGCTCGGCATGCCTGCCCTGCGCGCCGTTAAAGGCATAGCGCACGCTGCGCGCCCCTCCGCCGCCGCGGCCCCCGCTCCGCGCCCCTCCGCGCCGCGCCGCTCTGCGCCGCGCCGCCCGCTCAGCGCTGCGCGCCGCCCGCCCGCGGGGGCGGGGAGGGGCGGGGAGGGGGCTGCGGCGCCGCCGCCTCCCTCCGCCCCGCCGCCCCGCAGCGCGGGCAGCCGCGGAGAGCCAGCGGGGCTCGGCTCAAAGTTTTCTTGTTTCGGGGGTTTTGTGGGGGGGGGGGGTGGGGGTGGGGATGGGGGGTCGGTTTGGGGTTGTTTTTTTTTTGTTTCGTCTTTTCCCGACGGCTGCGGCCCCGCTCGGCCCATGGCCGGGGAGGGGAGGGGGGGGGCACGGGGGGAGCGGCGCTGCGTTCACAACTTTCCCCATCCCCTTTGGCACTTGTCATTTTAAATCAAGCGCTTTATGGTCAGGGGTGCTTATTGCACTTAAAATAAATAAATAAATAAATAAAATTGCAACGCATAAATTCATCTGCACGTCGCGCACACACACACACCCCTTTACTAATAAAATCGCTCCTTAAAAGTGAAGCGCTTAAAATTAAAAATACACCCGCGGCTCCTGCCACTTCTGGAGCGCATTGTTTTGGCACCGGCAGCGTTTGGGTTTGGGGTTTGGATGCTCTCCAGCCCGCTCATGGGGACTGTAGGGTGTCCCGTGGCTTGTGCTCCCCCCCCCCCCGCTTGGGAACAGCTTTTCCCACTGATGCTGGAAGCGACCTCGGCGTCCCTCCGCGTAGTTATCCATGCGGGGGCGGGCGAAGGGAGCAGGGAAAAATCCCATCCATAGGTACAGGGGCAAAAAATCCCGCTCCCCGCCTATGCAGCTCGTGTAGAAGCCGGCGGGGGGGCTGCACCGCTCCCAGCGCTTTGCGGTTTGCAGCATTATCTTTAAGTAACTTTTGGCGCCCTTCGGGAGACTTTTGGCCGCGGGACGGCTGGTTGCGCCCTCTAGGCAGGGCCCGCGGTCAAGCGCAGCCCCTCCGCAGCCGCGGACACCCCCCCAAAAAAAACTAACGGGGGGAGGGGGGGGGGAGAAGAGCAAAAGCACCTTCTCCCCCACACCCGCCGTATTTTTCAGAGCTAAACAAGCGGCCGCGCAAGTTATTTTTCCCCGAGTCAGCACGCTTTAAAATATTAATAATTTTTAAATGCGCTCTTTTAAAAAAAACAAAACAAAACATAATAAACCGCTTTTTTTTCTTCTCCCCATCCCCCGTTTTTGCTTTTTTTTGGGTGCTAAATCCGGAGGTTTTCGCGGCTCCCCGTCCCCGCCAGTGGCCTCGTCCCTGCGGGGCGCCGCCAACTTCGGCGGAAAAGGGAAAAAAAAAAATCCCGAAAAAAAAAGGAGAAAAAAAAGGCGCGCCCCTCCCCCCGGGGAGTTCAAACGTCGCAACACCCACCCCCACCGCTGATTGGCCAGCGCTCGGCAACGTCACAGAGCCCCGCCCCTCCGATTGGCCTTCCCCGCGGTCCGTCACATCCCGCGCCCAGCCGCGTTTCTTTGTGCGCGGCCGCGGGCGCTCCAGACGGCGCGTACGGAGCCGGCGCGCACGTACGGGCGGTCCCGCGGAGGGGGGTCGGGGGGGAATCTGTCAACCTCAGCGGTTTTCTCAAATCCCTGGAAAAAAAAAAACATTTAAAAAAAAAAAAACAACCAACCCCAAGGCAACTCCGGTGCAGACATCCGCGCCCGCGCTCCCTGCGCTCCCAGAGCCCGCGCAGCTCGAGCCCAGACAATAGCTGCTGCTCTCGGCAAAAGCGTGGAAATCGGGGTAAAAAACAACAAAAAAGCGAAGTTTAAGCGGCGCCAGGTACCCGGGGCAGGCGGGGTCGCCCGGCGGCACTCGGGGCGCTCTGGCTGGGCCGCCGCCGCCGCCGCTTTATTTATTCTTCTGCGAATTTTATTTTTTTGCTAGAGCTAAAATAAACTTGCAGCCGTTGGGAACCCGGAAGAGAATAAACGCCGCAACCAATTGCCGCCTAACGTTAGGTGGGTCTGGGGGTGGATTTAGTGGGGTTGGGGGGGTGGGGGTGGGGTGTTGGGGTTTTTTTTGCCTTGGGGTTTGGGGGGGGTGGGGGGTGGCGCTGTGACTCCCGGGCGCTGCCGCCGCCTCCCCGCGCTGCCGGGCGCGCTCCGAGCGCCTGGGACTTTGCAGAAGTTGCGAGCGATTCGGCAGCCGCCCGCCTCCCTCCTCCCCTTCCCCTCCTCCTCCTCCTCCTCCTCCCCCCGTGCCCCCGACACCCCCACCCCACCCCCGCTTATTTCCGCAATCTCCGCGATTTGCATAGGAGACCCGCACCGGGGGACGGCGGGGCTCACCGCTCCCCCCCGCACCCGCTTTCCCCCAAGCCCAAGGACGGGCAGTCGCCGCTGCGGGCCTGCAGCCCGCCCCCAAGCCCCTTCCCAGCCACGGGGTGCTCCGCAGGGGTGCTGGGCGAGGGGGGCGGTGGGCAGCGAGCGCCCCTTGCACCGCTAGCTCCCCCCCCCCCCGGTAACCTCCCTTGCCACGGGTAGCCCCGCCTTGCACGGGTAACTCCCCCTCTCCGAACCGGTAACCTCCTCCCCTGCACGGGTACACCACCCCCACCGCCCCCGCACCGGTAACCCCCGCCCCTTGCACCGGTAACCCCCCCACCCCACCCCTTGCACGGGTAGCCTCCTCCCTTGCACGCGCAGCCCCCCCATGTGCACCCCACCGCAAGGGCAACCGGCGCGGGGAACCCCCCCCATGCCTTTGCAGCAGCAAAGCACGGGCAAAGTTACCTGGCACTAGCAAACACCCAAACACACACTTTGCAGGGGCACCAGCCTTGCTTTGCACCCCGCTCCCCGTGCTTTGCACCCCCCTTCCCGTCCTTTGCTCCCCGTGCTTTGCACACCCCCCCCCTGGTGCGGGCCTCCCCTCCGGCCCGCGGGGGCCGGGCAAGCCCGGGGCAGGGGAGGAACTTTCCTTCCAGCAGCGCGGCCGACCCTGACAGTAATGCAGCAGCCCGGGGCCGAGCTGCAGTCTCCAACTTACACGGCACCCCTAAAATAGTCCTGATTTCATCCCTGAAAGGATTTCCTGGCTTTGTGTGTCTTAACTAGCCTTGGCCATTTTTGTAGAATAACCCTATTATTCACAGCTCCGAGGGTACAATCTGCTAAAGTCACTTAATAAAAAAAAAAAAAAAAAAAGAAAAACCTTCAAAGGGCGTGAGAAATAAAGGCAAACAAACAATTGTCTGTAGCTCTCAGCTCCCCTTGATCGTGGATACCCGCTTCATTAACAGCAGAAGCATTATATTCCTAAAACTGGAAGCCTCAAGATGCGTGATAATACTGCAAAATTAATTTGGGGGGGGGGGGGGGGGAGAAAGTGGATCTGAAGGTTAATTACTATTTTTTTTTACAACAAAGTGAGACTTCTACTCACACAACTTCCCTCCCAACTTAACGAGTGGCATGGTTATCCCTCCGAATTTACTCCTTTTAATCGACTCGAGCAGGTATTTAAAGACACAGAGGGCTGCCGCCCCAGCGCACTGAGCAGAGAGGGGAGGAAAAAAAATAAAAAAAGAAATCAGAAAGGGAAAAAACCCTCAGACAGTGATTCTCAGTTTCGAGCCTGGGAGCCTCAGACCTGTGCTGGTGAGAGCACGGCTCCGTGCGCGGCGCATTTTAACCTCCCGGCAGCAGCTCTCTGCTTTCTCGGTTACCTCCTGGTGACCCCTCCGAAGGAGCCCGCCGATTCCCAGCGGGCCGGAGACCACAGGTTGGAAACCACTGGTTTTGCATAAACTTCTGTTATTCGGCGCAGGCTTAGGTCGCGAGGGTTCCTCTTAGCAAATTGTCGAAGGATGATGTGTACTGCATAAATTAAAACATCATGTCCCCTTGCCATGTGAAAGCATTATTAAAAGAAGCATAATAAGGGATTTCCACCATGTTATCAAGCGTACAAAGAAAACTCCGAATGGGAGGGATGGCTGTCATCGGGGTAGAACAAGCTGGGATTTTGGAGAGGCTTGAGAAGTGCTTTGAATAGCCCGTCAGTTGGACAAGGATCAGCGCTGACAATAGCCGGTCTATATGTGGTATGGCCTGTTAACATACAGCAGCAATCATTAAAGGCCTGATCCTGACAACGGGGCTCTGCGGGGCCCTGAGCGATGCTAGTGGCTTTGGGAGAGCCACTGTGCCTGCTTGCCTGCCCCGGAGGCAGCTTCGCCCCACTGAGAGCCAGAAGCCCCCCAAAATCACCAGCGGCTCAGTCCTGATCCCCTCTCCATCAAGACCTTTAGAGCCACACGCTGCTATGAATTGCATCTCCAAAACTAAAGACTCCAAGGCCGTTACGGTGGATGGAAATCAATGCCCAGGTGTTTCTGTGTCATCCCACGACATCCGCTACAGAATCTGCTACGAATCCCAGCAGAACTGTCATGGAGGAGCCGTAGGTTAGGGCCATGCCTAGCTTGGTCCCACCATCCTTCATGAAATTTATATTCTGACAGTAAAAAGGAGAGTAGTCTGTAAGACTCTCTCTGGAGAAGAGACTGCTTTATTCTTCCCCGTGTACACAGAAAACCGAGCGTAAGGGGGTTTCCCTCCTCGGTCTGAAGGCTCCAAACCTTGATGCAGTATAAATAAATGCCACAGTCGTGCAAACACTGTGTCACCCTCAAACACGAGTGGAGGTGGGCAGAAGTTTCACCCTCCAGGCTCCAAATTTCAGGGCGTAGCTTAAATAAGCGGGTTAATATGTTTGAATGGAAATTCTCACCTTACACCACTAAATATGTGTAAATAATAACATTTCTGCATGCGGTATTTTCTGGCCATCATCACGATTCCCAGCAGGAGAGCAATGGAGGGTGAAGAGGTGCTGCGGTCCCCATTTGACAGATGAAGGCGGCTGCACCGCAATTTGAGGTCTGGGCCATAGGTGCATCGCCAAAGCCGCATGCACATGGGGATGGTTATTAAAGCAGTGATGCTAAGGGCAAGTGGGAATAACTGCACTATAATTGGTCAATCCTATCCGTTCCTCTGTGAAATCTCCTACTTTAACCGTGAGTTACTGGAGGCACTGCTGCCTGGCACGGCCGTACATGAAGTGCCAGCTCCAGAACCGAGCGTATCGCAGAAATGCCTGCAGACTGTAATGCATTTTCACAGGGTCTTGAGTCTATTGCGAGATGCATTGCGGAGGAAATAACTTCCTAGCAAAAGTGTGCAGGCTACAGAAAGGAAGCGAACGGAACAGAGAGGCGGGATAGGCAGCGTTTCCCCTTTTGTTTTCCTGCAGATCTAATGAGGAGCAAAAGAAATGGTAATACTATTTTAACACAAGTACCACTTCACAAGCAGAATTTATTTGAAAACCCAAAATACCACAAAGTGGAAGTTCCCTGCAATAGTGGATGCAGTTTAATAAGCTCTCTGTGATGTCCTGATCGGTTTGAGCAGTGCCTGCTGGCCCAGCCCTACGGCAGAGCAGGGTTATGCCAGGTGCCAGCGTGCACCTATAGGTCCCTGCCCACCATGTTGATACCACCATCCAGCTGGATAAACCTCCCTTTCACAGCCGGGGAAGGATGCAAATACATACAGTTGCCCTCAGATGTATTTTGTTTATACATAGAACCGCAGTGTCACTGCTGCTGGGACTGGATGGACACCTCTCACAATGGAACAAAATTGCTCTCTGGTGATACCGAGTGATTACAGCGCACAGTATCAATATTGCCATCGTCCTACATCCAGTGTTCTATCAGGCAGTTTGGCATAAACACTTTGGACCTAATCTTGCACATCTCAATGAAAATTTTGCTTGAATAAAGTTTGTGCAAGGGTGGTATAAATGTGGTGGGACAAGTAACGTTTATGTGGCCATACACACACACACACACACACACACACTTTATTTTAGTGTATTACATAGCTATGCGTTGTCATATGTATGCAATATATTTCTCAAAAGGAAAGCAACATCTTTTGTTGCTGTTTTTTCTCACAGAACATTTTACATTCAGGGTTCTCTCCCAATATAAAAGCTGGGATTCCATACATGGGGTGAAAAATAAAGCTTAAGAATTGCTAATTGGACTTGGTAAGATTCAGGTAACACAAACTTGAGGTACGTCACAAAGAAAAGTTACTTCTAAGACAAACCAGGAATATAGTGCAAAAATGCCAACATCACCTACACTGCTCAGAAGCAGCATGGCATTTTAGCCCTAATTACCATGTGTTCCCTGCTGCCCTTCGCTTCACGCTTTTCTCTGGGGTCTATAACTTTCCAAATGAAATTTGCATTATTTCCCAAAATAAATAAATAGATAAAAATAACAAACCAGCGATCTGTTTCAGCAGTAAGTAATTTTCCACATTTCTTAGCTATGCTAAAATTCTGGGAAGAAAAAAAAATTAAATCAGAGTGGCCTTTTCAGACAAAAACTCTGACAACTTTGCACCTAGTTTAGGGGCTGGCAAGGTGGGCACGGTGACAGGTGCAGGTTTGTTACTGCTCCTCTGGCGTTGTGTGTGTCACACGTAATTAATCTGAAAATCTCTTCCTCAACTATTTCTTTCAAAATATTTTAAGCCCCGCTGACCTAGAGCACACGTGAGGTGTGATCGCTTTCCTCGCAGATATGGAGCAGTAAGGTTTTCCATCACAAGTTTTGCTAACTTTGTCTCTTTTCTGCTATAAAAATCACCCTTTTCAGCCCCAAATGAGGTATTTTTTAAAATGTGTTAAGGTCTATATTCCTCACAGGAAGAACAGGCACTATCTAATACAGGTATTCTAGAAAACCCATTTTTATCCCATAAACTTTGAGCTAAATGAAATTTCAGGGAATAAGAAGTAACACTCTTCCACCGTGATTAGTAACTTTTCACTCCTCTACCTTTTCTAATTCTATAGACGACTTCATAGTGTGCAAGGAGCAAGTCATAAAAGTCGTGTGTATCTACCTCATGTGCAAAGGTTGGTTGTAAGAACTCAAATCTGCATGAGACCCAACGCTTCTGCCTAAAAGATGGTGTAAAAAAAACAGAGAGTGAAGCATACCCACTCTGTTTTGCTTGCTCTGCCTTCCCCAGTGCCTACAGCTCCTTTGGAACAGCGAAAGAAATGTGTTAGCCTCAGCAACTGAAATTTTTTTTTTGAAGTCTTTATTACTGTAATTCACTGACCTGCCGCATTGTAAGCCCTGGCAATATAGACCTGGGATGGGCACCCTGTGCTGGTACTGGATCTCTCTGGAGATGCTGCTTTTGTTTTTTGCAGAAGAGAAGTTTTTCTTAAAAAAAAAAAAAAAAAAAAAAAAAAGGAAAAAAAAGAAGTGTAAACCGTGTGGGCTGCCTGTCACAATCACGGCTCTCCTCTCTTAACAGCAGGGAGAAGGTGAGACCATCCTCTGCTCACCCGACTGTTGTGTTAACTTCTATACTGGGCTGGGATGATTTCCATAGGGTAACCCCCGGAACAGCCAGGCACGATGCACAGGTGGCCCTTACAAAGGGACATGCTCAGCTACGGTTTTATTTGGATTCCTGGAAAAACACATAAATCACGACACCGCCCCACGTACCTATGCCCGACCCCTTCGTTAACTTCTTAGATGAAAAGGTTATTTCTGAGCCTATGGAGCAGGTGTACGTATGGTCATGAAGCTCGCGGGCAGAGACAAACAGACTGTATTATTTCTCCCCCAGAAAACTGAAAAGCCAAGCCCGGAGATCCCCCAGCACAGCTCCCCCCTCCTCCAGGAGGAAATAAGCATTTCCTTACAGATATTCTGGTGTTGGGTTTTTTTTGCTTTTTTTTTTTTTTAATCCTCTTCAGATTCAGATTGTCACTAAATATAGAAACCCTCGTAGTCATACAAAACATGCATCGCCCCACAGCTGCTCATTTGCAATTTGTTCTGCACTTAAAAATCTCTTAATGCTACAAATAAACTTTGGGAAAGTTACATCCCAATAAACAATGAGGTGTTGTTTAAAATTACATGTGCTACTGTATTATTAGGTCTCTACCGACACTACAATTATCTTTTGAAGCTGGCAATAACGTATTAGCTGTGCAGTCAGACGCAGAAATAGACTGGTGTATAAGCCCTCTGCCATTTTTATGAATGGAAAATATTTTAAAAGATTGTTTCCACTTTCTTCTTTGTCCTTTCCCCAGAAGGAGCCCCCTCGCCGAGACCCCATGTCACTTTAATATTCACATATATTATCCATACATTGCGATACATGATTAACTGCCCCCCCTCCCCCTCCACACACACACACACACACACACACACACACCACCCCAAACAATACATATACTTATTGGATTAACTACTCAGTCCTCGCTGGGAAGGAAAGCGGTATCCATGAGCTCTCGCTTTTATTTGCACGTACAGTTGCAGATCTGTGGCATGATAATAAAAAATAAAAAATAATACTATATATAAAAAAAAGTGAATAATCCCTACGCGGGAGCACAGTGTCCGCCGCAGCATCCGCCCGCTCCGCCGCACCATTTGTACTCGCCGAGGGAATCCGCAGCCCGGCGGCTGCTGCCCGGCCGTGCCCGGTGCCTGCCCGCGCTGCCGGCGGCTGCTGCCCGGCCGTGCCCGGTGCCTGCTCGCGCTGCCGGCGGCTGCCCGGCGTGGGCGGCGGGGATGGGCGTCGCAGCTCCCCTGCCTCCGCGCCCCCCCTCCGGCACAGCCTTGGCACCGCACCGCGAGGGATGCGGGGGGACCGAAAATAGGGGGGAAAAGGGGAGGGGAGCAAAGCTTTTAAAGTTTGCCGTTTGATTTGGGGCTGGCTTTTAGGTTTGTGGGTTGTTGGGGATTATTTTTTTTTTTTTGGGGGGGGGGGAGGATAAATAAATAAATCTTGCAACCTGCCAGCTCTGCCTTCGCAAACGCTCGCCAAGTCAGTGGTAGCCATTTTCATCTAAGGTACAGGATAAGGAAAGAAAAAGGGGAAAAAAAAGCTTAAAAAAAAAAAAAAAGGAAAATAGAACCCCAGGAGAAGCGCAGCCCGCGCAGGTCGGGACCCGCCGCCGCTCCAGCCGCGCCGCACCGCGCAACCCCCGCGCTCGCTCCGCGCTCCGCCGCCGCACCGCGGGCTGCGGATTTTCCCCCCCCCCCAACCCCCCCTTATTTTTTTGTCCTTCGTTCCCCCCCCCTTTCACCATCCCCATCCCCCCTTTTTTTTTAGTCTCTCTTTTGCCGCAGTCTCCGTCCGGCGCTGGGGCGAGTCACGGCAGCACCGCGCCGGCGACGGGCTGATTTATCGCTGCTCCAGCCCCGGCTCGCAATTATGTCACTCTAAATCACGCACATGCGGAGAGCGGGAAGGTTTTGGCCAGCTCAGAGACGCCCCCCCCCCCCCCCCCCCCCCCGAAAAAAATTAATTAAAAAAAAATGCGAAAATGGGGGTGCTGGGGGGAAGAAGGCAGGGGTAAGCCGGCGCTCCCCGACCCCCGCCGCAAAATAAAGTCTCAACAAAAGTAGCGGGGGCGGCAGAGCGGGGCGGCGCGGAGGGAGGGAGGGATGGAGGGGCAGAGGGATGGAGGGATGCAGGGATGGAAGGATGCAGGGACGGAGGGAGGGGGGCACCTGGCAGCCGCCGCGCCCACCCCGCGCCCGCCCCTGCCGCTCCCTGCGGTGCCCCCCGGGCCCGGCTACGCCGGCGTGGGACAGGGAGGGGGGGGACACGGATGGACCCGCCGAGCCCTCCCGCCCCGCACGGTCCTGCCTGCCAGCAGCTGCACGCACCGCGGCGGCACACCCCGTATAGATGTGCACATCCACATATATTTTATCTATCTATCTATGTGTATATAGTGGGGGTTTACGTGCTCTGGAGCGTGGTGCTGGAGCCGGTGGCATCCTCCCCGGTGACAGTGGGACGCAGACCCTCGGGCAGCAGCCTCCAGCTCTCCCAGCCCGGCAGCAGAGGTGTTTCATGCCAGTTGGGTGCAGTTACTGCAGGACCCTCATGTCCCAGGGCTGCTTCTGCTGCCCACGGGCCAGATGGGTAAAGCCAGGGGGTCCCCCGGGCCCGAGGGCTTGGGCACCCCGGTAAGGGGTGGCAGCTCGGCCTCTCCCCACCAGCCCCGTTAGGCCCTGTGATGGGTTTGCCTGTTATGTCCCATTGCATCCTTTAATGGTAGAGAAAAAAAAAATTAAAAAGAAAATTCAATCTCAAAAGTGCTGGTGGCATTGCTGCAATTCAGGGGTTGACACAATCCACCAGGATTTCGTCCCAGCGCGGGCTCTGCTGGGTCCCCTTGACTGCGCCCAAGGTCAGGGCAGGGTTGCAGGGGCAGAAGCTGCAGGAAGGCTGAACCGCTCCAGCCCACCAGATGCATTTGCAAGTCATCAAGACTTGCGCTTCTGAGCAAGGGAGGAGGCACTTCTGAGCGCGCGACGCTGCATGCAGGACAGTCACATGCTGCCAGTAGATGCTTACATGGCTAATAAAATCTGGGATAAACCCCCCAACAGTAACGCAGCACACAGGGTGGGAGGCTAAAACTGTTTTCTGCAACTGCACCGCAGCAATAAACTGTGATTTTCCACCCCCCACCCCCCGCTTTCCTTAAATTCAAGGAATATCTCCAGATTTGCCATGTCACTGAGCTCCAAACTTTCGTACATATGAATTTTGCCCCGCTTGGTGAAGGGAACCTGTGGGCAGGCCTCCTGCACATGCAATGTGGAGAAAGCACCGAATCTCCACGGAAAATCTTGCCTCTCGCTCACAGTTTGGAAAATTGGTAAGTGAAGGAGAAACGTTTAGAGCAGAGGACACTGGACACCTGAGTGGAAGGGGACAGCAGCTGTGGCCGACTGCCCTCCCCCGTCTGATGGAGAGCCCATTGGAGATGCTTTTCCCTTTTTGCGGCAGTGCTGCTCTTCCCAAAGCCTCCAAGACAGCGGGATGGGATGCCAGAGGGGAAGGAGCCCATGCCCACCTGCGTGGCGGTGTGCTCCGTGCCCTCCAGCTGTGGGAGTGCAAAGGGGGCTGCAGCGAGACACCAATCCCCTTGCAGCTCTCGCTGGGGCCTCTGTGCTTCACCTCACCCCTTTGGATGGTTTTATGGCAGCTTGGAAATTTGTGTGGAAGTCGGGGCAGTGGCAGGCCAGGTACCCTGGATTCACAGGTACCCCAGCACACTGGTACCCCGGATTCACCAGCATAGCAGCACGCAGGTACCCCAGTACTCAGGTACCCTAGCACACCAGTACCCCTGATTCACAGTACCCCACTACTCTGGTAACCTGGCACACAGGTACCCCTGATTCATTAGTACCCCAGCACAGAGGTACCCCAGTACTCAGGTACCCTGGCACACAGGTACCACTGGTGCACAGCAACCCCAGCACTAGACACTCCAGGCACCCCAGTACAGCGCTATACCTGCACACAGGTACCCCCGAACACAGACACCTCAGTATACTGCTACACCTGCAGCCAGGCACCCTGGCACCCCGGCACACATGTACCCCCAGGACCTGGGGACCCTGGCACCCAGGTACGCCAGTACTCAGACATCCCAGTACACACCATGTATGCACACCAGTACCCCAGCACGTGACTGTACATGCACACAGATACCCCAAAACACATCCCCCGGCACCCAGGAACCCCACCAACCTGCTGCCCCTGGGCAGGACCCCCCAGCCATGTCATGTGCCCCAGGCAGCACCAGGCTGGGCTCACTGGGGCTTTTGCTGATCTGCAGAGCAGACGAGGTTGGTGCAATTTGCCTTTAATTACAAACCTCACGAGACTTACTCCAAAGGCGATGCCAAAGGCCTTTATGAATTGCGAGCTAACTTGATTTAAAAAGTGTGATTGGAGGAAATAACCAAGGCTGCTTCCCCTCGTTGTGACAAATTTGCATTCGGCCCACAGACGACGGCAGCGGGGCCGCGGTGTCGCTGGGTTTCTCAGGAAAAGTTACCAGCGGCCTGCAAGACAGCTGGAATTCATATTAGAATATTTTTAACGTGCTCTTACAAATACTTTGGCATACGCCTATCCCACTCCTTTTAATGATGTTGACTTCATTTCCTTTAATACGGGGGAAAAAAACGCTACAGCAACAAGACTTAATTAAATTAATAAGAAGAAACAATAATAAATAATTCCAGTTGCGTTACTGCAGGGTTGCAAAATGCGGATGGGGGTGTCTGATAAAAGCACACAGCTCCGCAGCTGACTGCTGCACACCGGCGTGTCCGTGGGCGCCTCTGCACCCTGCGCTGCTCTGCTCTGCTCTCCCCTTCCCTCCCATGCTCCATGCCACGCCGCAGGGGCTCAGCATCACCCCACTATCTTTAAAACCAGCCCCATAATAGCACCCGGCCTCATATAGCACCTGGCCACATATAGCACATATGCCATCTGGTTCCATATAGCACCCCACTGCATATACTAACTAGCCCCATAGAGCACTCAGCTCCATATAGCACCTGGCCACATATACCAACTGGCCCCATATGCTGTCTGGTTCCATATAGCAC
This sequence comes from Falco naumanni, assembly GCF_017639655.2. NCBI lineage: Eukaryota > Metazoa > Chordata > Aves > Falconiformes > Falconidae > Falco > Falco naumanni. Next base: position 31,583,946 of record NC_054064.1, on the reverse strand, counting down.
CTGGCCCCATATACCACCCCACCATATATATAACCAGCCCCATATAGCACATGCCCCCATATACCACCCAGCCCCATATACAGACTGGCCCCATACACCAACCAGCCCCATATAGCACCCAGTCATGTATGCCAGCTGGCCCCATACACCAATCAGCCCCACACAGCACCCGGTCCCCTAGCAAACCCCAAGCCAGGGGGTGCAGCACCTCCCAGCCTTGTCCTGCTGGATGCACACATGTGTCTGTGCACATGTTGGGCCTGTGCACACATACACATGTACATGCACGCATCCACACGTGTCACATCTGCACGCGCATGCAAACACACATGTGTATGCATGCATGAGCAGTGCATGCACGGACAGGTGCAGGGGCACGTGCGTGCACAGGCCTGCGCACGCACGTGGGTGCCTGCCCTCGCGCACATGGGTGTGCAAGGCCCGCGTCCCCCGCCCGTGCGCACGCCGCCCGCACGTGCCCGCCAGGCCGGCCTCCCCGCGCGCCCTGCGCGCCCCGCGCGCTTCCCGCCAGAGCCCGGCGGCGCCCCCTGGAGGCGCGAAGGCGCCGCCCGCCCCGCCCCGCCCGCCCGGCCCCCGCCCCGCCCCGCTCTCCCGCCCTCTTCGCCGCCTCAAGGCCGGGCGGCGCAGCGCCCCCTGCCGGCGGGTCAGGCCCGGCCGTGAGGAGGCGGCGGGCGGCTGAGGCGGCGGGGGGGGGCTGCGGCCCCGCGGCGACGGCCCCTCGCGTCTGTGGCGGCGGCGGGCACGGTTGAGCCCAGGTGGCCGGTTTGCATATTTTGCAAACCCAGCAAACCCGGGGAAATAATCCCGGTTAAACCTCAGGGAGAGACGTGACTTTGAGCGGCTGCACCCTCGCCTCGCCCGCGGTTTCTGCCAGCCACGGTGCGTGGGTCTGAGGTTGGCAGAGCCAGGCCTTCCCGGTCCCGCCATCTGCGGCTGGGAAGGGGAGGGCTGGGTGTCCCCGGCTCCTTCCTCCGGCTTCCTCCTTACCTCCGTCATTCCAGAGGGTTTTGGGGGGAGGAGGGAGGAGGCAGAGGCCGCGCTCCCTGTGGAAAACCAAGGGCTTGTTTCCCCCATCCCAGCTGTTCCAGGGACACCACCAGTGTCCCCCTCAGAGGCAGCCCTGAGGCGCAGACCCCGGTCGCCAGCCGGCCGGTAGGGACCAGAGGGGTCCTGGTGTGCTGCAACCCAGGTTATTCCCTTTATTTACCTAAAGGAAAGTATGCTTTTTGTGCGACCGAGCAGGTCTCCCATAGGAAACAAAATATGCTCAGTAAAATGGAAGATAGGCAGGTGGCTTCAGTGTCAGGGAACATTAATACGCAAGGGCTGGTCTCCGGCTGGTGTAAATGGATGGACTTGCACTGCCTTCACATGCTAATTTACACCAGCTGTTGGCTTGGCCTGGGCTGCTGAGGAGGTGGTTGTGCTTCGTCCCACTTCCCCCTGCCTAACCATCCCAGTAAGGGCAGCTCTAAAGAGTTTATATAGCATGACCGCTAGTGCCAGTGAAGGTTCAGAGCAAAAAAGTATTCATCTGGTTGTTCATTGTTAGTATTTTCTAGTTTTAGCCCTGAAATATTGCAGACTCCTCAATAATCACTGCCCATTGCCTTATGTATATCACCTTTTTGTCTTTAGCCTGAGCAAAACGATCTGTGTGCACTGGGGGTGTTGCTGTGAAGGATGTTCCCTGTATTTCCCTCAATGACATTGATGGACGTACAAGAGGATGAAGCACTTCATGTTAGAGGTATAGATGCATGTATATATCATGGTGTTGATATAACCACCCACAGAAATGTTAATGCTGATTTTAGAGAGCACCTCAGCCTGTGCATGCATGGATTTGAGTGGTATTTGTCTTGGGCCTCCCGGGATCAGCTTCCTGAACCTCAGTAGAAAACCCCTTTTACACCAAATTTAGGGGATTGTAGCCTGAGAAAGGACTTCCCAGCGTGCTCCATAGAAATGTTTTGTGGCTGCTTCTGTGGGTGACTCACTTGCTGGTGTTTGCTAAGAGAAAACACAAATTTTCACCCACCCGGCCCATTTTTTTTTTTTACCCATGTAATAAAATATGACACTAGAGGGCGGCCTGTTAATGTAATTCAATAATGAAGTCGCAGCGGCTGCACACGGAGATGCAGCACGGTCCCTCGCATTGTGCCAGGGCCCTGCCTGGAAGCAGGTCTGGGAACGGTGCCTTCTCCCCCTCTGAGACAACCACCGCTGCCCCAAGACGTGGGGAGTATCCAGAGCGTAATACCAGAACACAAAACAATAAATGTTCCTCAGAAATGTGATTTGCCAGCAGACCCACGCAATTTGTGTTGTCTCGCGAGCAGTCCCGCATTTAGCACTTAGTCTGACTCGAAGGAGGAGGCAGCAGGAGCTATCCTGTCCATTCCCTGATGCCAAAGCCTTGTCCTGCACCAAACTGTTGCACCTACTTTTACAGCTAAATGCCAGTGCTGCAGTTACAGTGGGGTTTTAGCAGTCTGCACTGCAGTTCAGTGAATGGTCCCCACTGATGGCTCGCTCGCAGTCTCTGCACAGCCTTCCTGTGACCGAGGAGGTCTCTTACAGTTCCAGAGACCGGTTTCCTTGTGTCAAATGAGGTTAATAGCTGCATGCAATTTAATTAATTAAAGACTGTGAATATTTTTAGAACACCAGATGCAGCATGTGTCACAAATACCAGGTATTATCTAAGTATGCAGCGCTGTCATTATTGATATTTACATTTTGTACTGTCTGCAAGCTAGGATTTCCTTGTGGTAGGCTGCTGACAGCAACACCTTTTCTCCCCAGATTTAAAATCTGCGTGTCAAATGTGAGCCAATGGGCAAAGGTGACATTAGATGGACTGAGGTAAGACCAAGGATGCAGGTCATGGTACTGTGCACCGTGGCAAAAACCTGAGACACTGTAGGTTGTTGCCCACGGACCATACCACAGGTGGGTTTTAAGGCATCCTTGCAACTTGCTCTGCAATAGCTTCAGGAGGCTTTCAGTGCTGTGAGACTATCAAAGGTAATTCAGCATGTTCACCATGAAATGAGAGAACATTTTAAGCTGAACTTCAGTGAGACTTTCTTATTGTCTGGAGCAGAAATTGGCCTGAAGTTACAGATGGAAAGAACTTAAATTAGTGGCCACTTTTCTGAAAACTGATGTTCCTTAGCATTTAGCAATAACATGTCCTCAGTTTTTGCTAAATTGCAAACGAGCAATTAATTTTTCAGCACTTGTGCGGAATACTTTAAAAATGGAAACATGAAAGTCTTCTATTAAAATGAAGTTGATAGTATGCACCTGCCACTAATGTACTGTACACTGTGTCTTCCACTCATTATAGTGATGATTTGGGTTGAGATCAAGAGTCATATAGTGAAAATCACTTCAACACGTGCCTGTTCATATGCATAAACTCCTGTGTACCAGATGGCAAAATATAATGACATCTTAAACAGCTAATTGCATAAACCTTGTAATGCAGATAATTGCTGAACCAAAGTATGAGTTAATAATTTCCCACTGTATTGCCTGGCTTGACACTAATTCTAAAGGAAAGTTGTGACAATCCTAACACACTAAAGTTCACCAAGCGGTAATTAAAACTAGCACTTAAAATCATTCGACTTTCAAACCCTTAATTACAATTCAGTGGAATCACTTTGTAGAAATCTAACATTTATAGATAGTTACATGATAGCTGATATTTCATCATCGTCCCTTTCATGGTGTTCTTCTAAGGCATGCTTCAGGAAGCATGTAGCTCTCCCTGGAAGTCCAGGGTTGTAACGGTTTTTGTACCAGTGGTCACTGGGAAACACTTGGAAAACTGGCCAGGACTAGACTGAACAGACATACTGCTGGAGTTCTTTCACAGGTTACACTTAAAGCAGCGTGGCAAGTAGTCAGTTTTAATTACCAGATGATACATAAGTAAGCAGCAAGCCACTACAATGAAACGTCTCACTTTTCGAAGAGTGGGTGTAAGAATTGTTTTGATTGGGCTGATAACACATGTACAGACCTCAAAAACAGGCCTCTCACACATCATGAGCTGTTACAGTATATTGGAAAAGCTGCCATGGGATTGAAATGATGAAGAATAGAAATATAATTAATGATGGTAAATACAGTTTTAGGAGAAATAAGCCTTATCAGACAAACACAATTTCTTTCTTTGATGAGGCGCATCAAATAATATGATGAAGGTAAAGACTGAATGATAAAGGTCAATGAAGAGATGTGATACTCATTTTTTATGGAGATTAGAATTAACACTGTGTGATATTCTGATCAAAAAACATTAGAAATATCAATAGAGCATGCACTAATTAGATTAGGAATTGGCTAACAGCCTGTTAAAAAGTAGCTTTGAATCAGGAAGCCTTATCAAATGGGAGAGTTTTACCAGGATCAGCATCGGGTCAGATCCTAGTCAATGTTTTCTTCAATGGTTTGGCTGTAAACACTAAATTCACAGCTGATAAATTTGAGGGTGACAGGAACATTGGTGGAGTGACAGACAATGATGAGAACGACACTCCAAATGATCTCAGTTGCTTGATGAGGTGAGCCCATTCAAAGAGAATTGGTTTTAATACAGACAGTGTAAGATTATGTGGTTCCTGGTGCTCGCACTTTTAAAAGATTGTTGGAAAACTAGAGAGGGTGCAGAAAAGAATCACAGAGAGGATTTCAGGGCTGAAGAAAGTGCTTAACAGTGAAAGATTTAAAGCACTCAATCTGCCTAGCTTACTGGAAAGAAGACTGAGACGTGACAAGAGTATATTGTGTAAGCATTTATGTATCTATGAGATGTGTCTGGAAGTATCTGCTGGATACTGATGGTATTTTTAATCTTTCAGAGAAAAATGGATAACTGCAAGTTGAAGTCAAATAAACTCAAGTGAGAATTCAGGGGTTTTTTTTAACAGCAAGAGTGGCTGAAAACTAACTTTCAAGGCATAGAGTATATACTGTCTTTTTCTTTCTTTCTTTTTTTTTTTTAATTTTTTTATTTTCAAAGCAAGACCAGAAGACCTGCTGTAATCAAAAACAAGCTAACACATTTAATGCAGGGGCAGTGGCACATGATGAGTTGTCATATATCAAGGGGCTTTCTCTAGCCTTCAACACTGTGAGTCTATATACATCAGCAGAGACGTTTCATAAGCATTTGGGAGCTGGAACGTACACCTGTGCAAAGGAATAATCAAGTAATAACAAGTCTAACACATTTCGTGGGCTCTCCAGACCCAGGCCAGGTGTGCAGATATCACATTCATACATCTCTAATAATGTATTATTTTAAAAGATAGAAACAAAGCTTATGTGCCGATGGAGCTACACAAAACCACCAAAAGGCAGCCCCTGTCACCCCTTGCCTGCCTCCTGGCACGAAACAGCTGGTTCCTCTGAGCCCTGTGCCTCTGCTTTCTGGTAAAGGGGAAGCAGTGACCCCGGCTCTGGGCATCTTCTACTTGGAAGTCTGTTTTATTCACAGTATGAATAAGACCGTCCTGGATCAGAGTGGGTCCCAGGCAGAATGCTAGGCTGAAACTTCACCCCAAGCCCCTTTTGCTGAAGCACTCCTGCCTCAGCTATCGATTCCCATAAGAAACGCTGGCAATCACTTGTTCTGCTGCTCACACAGCTTATTTCCTCTGTGGGCATATGTACCCACCACAGCAGTTCCCAGATGCGTATCCTACGTGTTACTCGCATTCTACAAACCTGTTCTTCTCTCAGTCCTCCAAAAAATTCAACAACTGTCAAACCCATGAACAAACAGAAACAGTTTCCAGACTACAGTACCAACACACGGTGCCTCCAATTGCAGCTTGGTGTAATGCAGAAGGAAGAGAAAGCAGGGACCTCATCCCATTTCCTTCAGCTCTAGCACGTTCTCGGGGGTCTCCCATCTAAGTTCAGACAAAGCGCAGTTCAGCCTACCCGAATGACCTGCTAGCCGCTGATGAGAGGTGGGAGCTAAAGTCTGTAAAATCAAATAGCATAAACTGGTTCTGTGCAGGAGGTCAGAGTAAAGGCTCAGCATAATCCCTTCTGCTCTTAGACATATTTATTAGCCTGTGAAACGTAAATATCAGGTGTCTGTGTTGTTATTAATTTTACGATGGATGTGGATGTAACCAGGTCTCCCCTACCGCTCCCTGTGGTCTTTCCAACCACACCTACTGCAGAACGGCAGCTCTTCCTCTGTGGGAGCAACACTGGCATGTACAGCTGGTGAGGATCAGGCTTTTTTTCCTTAAAGAAGGATGCTCCAGGAAGATGCTATTCTAGTTGGTTGTAACATTTTCAGCCTATACTAAGCATCCTCTGTAAAATCTTAGCTCAGGTGATTGAGTCAAGCTCTGCAAAGTAACTCCAGTAGAGCTCACAATGCTTCGTGTGATGCTGAAGGGATGGCCCTTTTTTTTTTTTTTTTTTTTTTTTTTGTGTGTGTGTATCCATCTCCTAATTACTGACTGGAGGCAGTCTCTCAGTCTGTAGCTGTCTGGGGTTTACAGCCTAGGGTCTGGCTTTCTCTCACACACTCCACCAACTGCAAGGTAAATGTGCTTCCAGGTGGTCCTGGTGGTTTCCCCAAGAGCACTGTTCTTCAGGGCAATTTCAATACAAACCTCTATGAAATGCATGCATTTTATTCATCTGCCATATATATAAGTGAAGAATGTCATTGAGGGTATTTCAGTCTATGTATCTGCACTGTAACTACCACAACTTGTCCATAGAAGAGACACTGATAACTCAATAACAAGCCGAAACAAAAAAGACACTGAGCAGCATTATTAATTGATAAATGCCAAAAGTTTGGGGGACATCAAAATTGTCAGTGAAAGAAAAGCCTGGACAGCTAGATAGTCTGGTCAGAGGTGGATCCAGTGGCTGACGACCTGCCTTTTGGGCTTGCAGTGATGTTGGTAATCAACTCTGAGCAAGAAATTGTCCCACTGATCAACTGAGCAGCTTGAAATGAAACACAAGCTGAAATGATTTGCTGAGATGGATGTACTCTGAGGAACTTCTTTATCTTTAAAATAACAGATCCAGGATGTGGTGGTACAATGTGAAGGTGACTTATTTCTCAATCTGTGAACATATATTGGTCTTCCTCTTTTCTTTCGATAGGAAGAAGTCTGATGGGGGTGGGTTGTCTTCCAGAAGTGGAAATCTAGAACACAAGAGAAAATATGTTGTCATATCTCTTTACTGCTGTTTGCAACATTATTTTCTTCTTAGGATTTCTAGATACTTAATGTATCAATGTACATGTAGAGTAAAAACAATTTCTGATCATGGATTTTACCAAAACAGAATTCAATACTGAAAACAGCATGCGTTTTGAGTTTTAGTAACAAATATTACTTAAATCGAATCTGTCTCCATCATTCCTTTTCTAACCAGTGTTCAGTAACATTCAAATAGTGCTAATGTAATAAATATTCACTAAACATGAACGTAACTCAGAGTTCTCCTACCTGGCTGCAGTCCTCTGGTACTTGTCAGAGGAGGAGTCATCTTCTCATCTCTCCTCTTCAGGAGGTTTTCAGGAAAGGGTCAGCCAGCACATTTTAGCTGCTCCTAAAACCGCATGCCTGTCTTTGTTATGCATCACATGTGTCCAGATATCCAAAAACATCAGAGGGAGATTGAAAGATCTGGTTTTAGGTAGAGAAGACACTCCGGGAAGAGTGGGTCTCCAGATTCTGTTCTCTGTGGAGCAGTTGTCCTCTTCCACTAGCCTGATAAAGTTGCCTTATAAAATCCAGTATCATCTGGGAAGGGGAATCAGCTCCCAGAACTGGTGAAAATCACTGGAGTTCTATCACTTTTCCAGATGAACACCTGGTGACTGATTTTCTTTACCTTGCCTAATTTGCCTTTGATTTCTGAGACCCTAAGGCACTTAGAGATCAGAAAATAGTTCAGTCTATACAAAAAAGAAAGGCACCTCTCTTAGCATCCGTTCTCAAATAGTTCTTTCACACACTGCCATCACCATGTGTAATTACTTGCAGGTGTCTCAGCTGGAACATGGTGTCTTTGTTTTCTCAAATGCTTTGGCCAGCAGTGACCCAACACATTTTGGTTTACCATGATTGATAGGTTGGCTGTTGGTCTAAAGGACCACTGGAAAAGGACACCTTGTAAGAAAAGACCTTTCACTATCAGTCATATGGATTTCTTCACCTCAGGATGTTCCAAAGCAGTGTTGCTGGAGCAGTCTGGACCTAGGTCTGAAGCCAGTGAGACACACAGATACACAGGACTTTGCAATAACTTATAATTCAGGTAGCTGAATTCCACTACGGGCACCAGGACAAGGTAAGGAAACCTGTGATCTTGATAACAATTAGATCTAATTTATGTGTGCTATTTTCTTATCATCCACTCCATATCCCGCCAGTTTGGGTTCTTAATATGGGCACTTATCACTGTCCTAAAACTCTCCAGCAGTGATTGCTGTCTGCTCTGTTAATTGATGATTTCATTACTCATTGCACCTATTCATGTGTGGCTGTCAGGAAAGCTTTGGTTGTTTCAGCTATATAAGTAAGAACAGTTCTCCAAATCACGATGGGATTCTGGACTAGGCAGTGGCTTCAGGGAAAAACCTGAAGGTTGCCTGCAGAAAGAGAACAAACGCTTTAGAGATTTTTGTTGTCCAGCAGATTGGCTGCTGGAAGCTTTTCAGGTAGCAGGAAACCTTTCTCAGGGAGTAGGAAACCTTTCTCAGGGAGTTTCTGCAAGGCTTTGACATTTATAGGGTGGCTGTTGGTGTTGCGCAACCTCAGGAGTATCATTATCACTGACCTACTGCAGAGCTGCCACTATTTCATGTATCATGTTCTTCAGCAGAGCAATACTTAGCAGTGCTTTTCTTAACTCATGGCTTGTCAGTAAGATCTTTTTGCTGTGTCTCTCATTTCTATTTAGAATACAGAGTAATAGTAAGACTAAGAGGCTCTAAAAATTAGAGAACTCAGAATTATGAGCTCTTTTTGTAAATTTTGGCCAGGATTAATTTCTAAAAGCTAATTCTCATTTACTGTTTAGTTCAAAGAATAGACTGTAATGCTGTTTTTATTTTGTTGCTTCATTTTTACCTCCATTATTTATAATTTTCTGTAAATTATTTGGTTTCATCACATCATTCTTTAAGGCCTCTCCCCCAAGATTATTTTATCTTGGTGAGTGAAGTGATCTCTGTATAGTCAAACACTACTTTATGCAGCTCCCATTGGGGCTATTCACGTACCCATATGTGCATGCGGTTCCCACTAATGCTTGTCAATGGGACTTAACATATGAGCATGGACATGAGAATAGACCCCTTGCTGGGCACTTGACTAGATGGTGGGGTTTTTTTGATGTTGATCCAGATCACTAACAGAAAACATTGCTGTTATTAGAAATCACTGCGCTTAACAGGACCACCAAATGCAACCTCACTTTCCTTCTCATTCTTTCATATGGGAGCTGCTTGGTGGGGTTTGCAGGCTCAGCATAAATACTTCATAGACATGAACTGGAATCCAAGGTTATTACGTAAAGTACCTTTATTCTGTGTATTCCCTTCCCTTTGCCATGCAACAGTATAGTTAAGCCTCTCCACTGAAGAAAGGCAGGGTTTTTTTGAGGGATGAATTGGGACTTGGATGTTTGGGTTCTGCCTGTGGCTCCTTCTAGGCAGAATGGTTAGAGCTTTAACATTCAGTACTTATGAAAACAAATGGAAAGCTAATGTAACTACAAGCGTTCACATTTTATTTCTGTATACCTGTTTTTATCATCCTTGGTGGTTCTCCTAAGTGTGGGCTCCCCACTATGCTGGTATTCACGTGCATATAAGTTAAGTGATGACAGAACAATTTCCATCATGAAGTTGAATTCTTCAAGATGTTTTGTAGAACTGATGCCTCCTGTACCATCTGTAATCCCACTCCACTGCAAGTCAGGGACATGCAAATGTTGAATCGTTATTATTTACTAGCCATATGAAAATAATTACTGATTTCAGTGTAATTTGTAATGAACGTGTCCACATATGAAAGGGGAAATGACCAAGTCAAGATGTGTTTTCTCAGTCTCTTTTCTGCTAGGAAATTTTCTGCCTTTAAGCCACACTTCGAGATTTTGGACGAATGTTTGGGCTTTTTTAAATGTATGATCTTGAAGATGTTTACTGAGCTATAATTCTGGGTGCACTAAGGGACCAATGAACTAAAGTCAAACATGGGCAGGAAGCACTGTGTTTCGATACCCAGCTTTTCAGGAATTAATATACTTAGTCTAAATCTTCACTTTCTACCTTACCCCATGCTTTCAGGCTTTCCCTAATGGTACTAGAAGCATGAATAAGCCAATAACAGAGTACCATGATGTGACAATATCTGTTCTTCAGAAGATCTGGCCCCAATCCTATCAGCTCCATTATGGGAAGAACCTCATACCAAGGAAGAAGTCTTGAATTCAGTCCTGTGGGTACTGGGACACACTTCTGAAGGCTAAACTGGAGGCACATCTCAGGACAGAGCCAAATGACGCATTCAGCAATTTCAGCAAGCAGTAACTTAAGGCGTTATCCATCGCCCAAGGTTGACCAGTGCTTGCTGGTTTAAAGGTTGATTTTCGGTGCTTGTAACTATCAGGTATTAGCTGTTGGTGGACATTTTCCAAAATTCCTGGTTTTGTCAGGCTAGTTTCTTTCTGAAAAACTTTTCTCCAAACTAATTCATCTATCCCTAAGAAAAGTGCTAAAACCCCCAAGTTTCAGTGTTACCATTCTGGTAGTTAGTGCTTGAAAAGCTCTGATGACATTCTGGTTTGAAAGCACACCTAGGAGACTGGCCTACATCATCTGTTTCTTAAGAAATGCTTTACAGTAGCCTCAAAAATCCACCACATCTGAAAAGCCTTTACAAACTCAGAGTTTGCACATGCTCAGCAACAATTTTCTAGCATTAAGTTGCTAAACTCAGTGCAGGTTTTATAGGGAACAGGTACTGTTTGGGCAGAGCGCACAAAGCTTGTCTCACCATGCAAGGGGTTTATGAACACCACTCTACAATACTGTTTCAAACATTTCCTAGCTTTCGGGTGCTCAGTCTTGCATTCCCAGCCGTGTACTGTGAACATCCCCTCTTCATCTGCAATTAAATATCATTTACAAAGCAGGTAATGAGTTAAAATAACCGTGCCCCTGTTGTCTAGTAGGAAGTATGTCTCTTAACTGATACTAATGGATGGCAGCTATTAGTTACTCCTACATTAAGGTGCATTCATATTAAAATTTTGTACTGACATTACAATGCATTTGATTAAAATGCAGAAGAATTACACATTAGATATCATGTGGCTGGATGGAAGCATAATTTAGCTGAGTCTGCAGATGCAGTCATGCAGGTGTTTCTGTAATTCTGATTCAGTTGGTAAAACTGCCGATGTTCAGTGGCCCTCAAATCACATAACCATCTGTGGTTCAGTTCCTTGTGAAAGGAATTCCTTGTGCCTTTTATCAGATACAATCACAGGATTCCTGAGTGAAACTTTTGTGAATCAGGCAACATTTAAATGTCAGGTGTTTTGGGGGCCAGGAGGGGAGAGATATTATAGCTGTCAGGTATTTCAGCTTGCACTTGTTAACCACTGAGCTAATGTAAACAAAGGATAAAACCTGGGCTCTTTGTGGGAACCTCCTCTCACTCCAAGGAAGCATTATGCTTTCTTAAATAAAAAAGGATTAGTAAGTCAGTCTGGACCATGTCTGATTTGCAGTTTTTGAAACCAAACCGACTCTGGCCTTACATATCTCCCTACTAAGTAATCAGGTACCTGAAAAGGCACTGTATGCCAGAGTTTTTATAAATAGAATCACATTTTATACTTAGGCTTATTATTGATAGATACAATCTTAACAGCTGCAACTATTGCTACTTGTAGTTTTCACAGACAACAAGATGATGCCAATTAGTTTCAGTGCAGAGCCAGGGAGCTGAGCCCAACTTTCAGATGGGTCCACAACTGCCAGCAGAAGCTCCTGCATCCCTAAAGATAAGCACATATACAATTTCTTTGCTAAACTGAGAACTTCTTGAAGGCAGGAAGCTGTGATTGGGAGCAAAAGACCATAGAAAATAGGCAGGAAAGCAGAGACAGAACTTACAGGAGCAGCACTCCCTCTACAGCTCTGGTTCAGCAAAGTGGTAGGGCTGTGGCATGGGGTTTGCAGTGCAACGTGGTTGCTGCCTTTCTCACAGCGTTTTCCAGCCCATAGGTCTTTCCAGGTTGGGAACATCTAGCCCTTCTCTACATTCGGAAGCAGGCTGACATAACTTTTGGAGGATCACAGACTTCACGTCATTGGAACACGGTGTGAAGCAATCTAGCTAATGTGCAGTTTTGTCTAGAAAGTCTTTGAGGGTTGAGCACGGCTTGAAAGAAAATAAGCAAATCAGAATTGCAGACTGTTTTCTCTTTACCTCAAGGGTCACAGTGTGTACACATTTTGAAAGAGTTACTGAGCTAATTTGTAAAAAAGACTTTTTTTTTTTTTTAATATATTAAGGAAAAATAAAGACCTCACAAGAATTTTAGTCTGTCAGCAACATATGGAAACAAGAAAAATCCATCCTCAGTTGATGAAATATTTATCATTGAAATCCTAGACATTTGCATCCAATGTAAGGGCAAGACAAATCTTATGCATAACCTCCTAGAGAATTCAGTTAAAAGCAGTTTTGGATACCTGTAAGTAATTATGCTATCACATTCTCTAACAGATTTAATTTGGGCCAAGCAGCAACTACTGTATGTCCAAAAGATAATGAATTAAAGCAATGCTTTGGCATATCCCCTTTCTGAAATGTTAGCAGCCTCTCAAGTAACTTGAAAAATGGGCTTCAATAAATGGACAGGAAAATATATGCAATTAAATTCAATCAATAAAGCTGTCCTTGACCAAAGTCCAAACATTAAAAACAACTCCAATTGAATTATGAGAAATCCTTTTCTGATTTTAACTAGATTAGTTTAATCACATGTACACTGAAGTTGCGTGCCATTCCTCAGTAAGTTTATGGAAACGAAAAGCAATATACTACTCCCTATCTCTTGCTTCATCCCAGCTCTAGCTTTTCCTTATAGAAGAGCACTGTTCTAGAAGAGCCATTTTCTTATTAACAAGGTCACTTACTCAGAGGGAAATGGCAGCACAGGGTCCCAGGTGACAGGCCTAGTTACCAGTCTTGTCTCATTCACTTCCACAAAACTCCTTATCTCGATAACTACACAGGCTCTTTCTTTTCTCTTGTTGAGAAATAGAAACATTTCCAAAATCCTGAAAAGCTACTCAAAATGTGAAGACTCTTCCAAATCTCGAAGTAACTGGAAGATTTTGATTCCCCCACTCCCCACCCCTTTTGCCTCTTGAGCTTTTTTCTACTGCACTGATATAGCTGAGGATAAATATACTGACAAAATTAGAGCTGCTCCAAGTTATGGTAAGAATACACATAGGTACAAGCCACAGACATAAGCAAACCTTGGAACAGAAATTCTTCAGAAGTAAAAAAAAAAAAAAAAAAGCAATGAAAAAGTCAGAGGCTTCTAGAGATAAGCTTTTTTGCAATAATCAGAAAATTGCCAGAACCCTTACAAACAGAGTATGTATATATCCAAATCCTCACTGAGAAGCCCAGCTTGATACATGCCAAGCAAGGGAAATCTGGGGATTTAAAACCCTGTGCTAAAGCACCTATCCTAGCTCCACATTTGCCTCAAAGAGAGCAGAAGTTCACTTCTCCCCTTCCCCAGAGGTGCAGGAGCAGCTGACAAATAACTTCAGGTAAACCAAATAGCCCTCAGCTGGGAATCACTACACAAGCCTACTTGCCTGAAGGGAGATCTGAACCAGCAACACCTGTGAGAGAAACATTGCTCTGAGCTGTCCTGTGCAATGAAAGTATTCTCTTAAATTCAGAGGGAAAACAGATTATTAGGTTATTTTCGATCTGACCTTTCAGCCATTAAGCATTTAAGATATGAAACAGATGGATCTGGGGAAATAATTCATAAACAGCAAAGTGTTTGTTGAGTTTTTACTCTCTGGGGACTTGTAGGTTTTCTGCAATTCTTTCCAAAATCAAGGCTGAATTACGACAAAATGATTTGCCTCAGATAAGGGATCAGAAACAAAGTTATTTCCTGCCCTATAACAAGAGAAGTAAAGCATTGCAACCAGAAAGAGGGAGTAAAAGTGTTGGTGGCAGTGGCTGCAAGGTCCAAGGCTTGCCTCAGTCTTGTTCCTCAGCTGCCTGCGTGAGCTCGATGGGGAGTAGCCATCCCTGTAAGTGGCTGTGCTCACCCCTGATCTGTGACCTCTGAAGCTCTCACAAGGATGTAACTTTGTAACTCACCTACAAAAGTGACTCTCCGCCTCCCCCCCCCAATAAAAAAATTAAGTGTGGCTGATTGCCTAACATGGAAATCTTCATATGGCTGTAGCAATTGCACTGAATTTCCCAGTTGCTTGTTTGCTGGGTCTACAGGACAGCTCTGGAGATCTTATGGATGTATTCCCACAAAAGCTGTTTCCTGATCTTTAGTGGGATACAGAGCCAAGTGTGACAAAACTTAACCATAGAATAATATGAAATATAACAATAATATTACAAATAAATACTTGGTGGTGCAGTTATGAGATTGGGAAAACTTGAGCTGATTAAGTCTCCTACTGACTTAATTTTGATCACGTTGGCTGATATCTCAGTAATGTGTCAGGAGATCAAGCTGAGTAGGAATACATCTGAAAAAGGCAAATAGCTTCCAGCTGACAGTAGAACCTCTGCCTTGGACAATCTTTAGCTGTTTGCACGTAAGCTGTGAAGCCCAAGAAGCTTGTATTCTTTTAGCAACCAAAGTTGGCACCTGTGATATTTGTTTTCAGTGACTGACACCAAGAGTTTGACTTACATCTGTTTTACTGAACTAAGGTAAAACAGTATTGGTAACTACAAAAAGCAGGTCTAATTTGGACAATGCCATCCAGATCATTTGCAGCTTGCACTGCCTGTAATTTTGTTTCACATCCCATCCAGAAAATAGGGGAAACTGCATAGCAGACGAACATGACAAGTCTTATGCAGGCTGCGTCTTGACAGCCTGACCTATTCCCTGCTATAAAACTTGCTTATGTAGAAGTTTTCCTAATGCCTTTTATAGTTCATTTGTGAAGGACTGTCCACGTGGTGCCTTATCACAAACTGTGGAATGAGTCCAGGAGATGGCAACAACATGAACTGCTGTGGGGGATAACAAGGACTCTGTTATGACTGGGAACGTTTGCAGTACTATAAATAACTCTATCAATATTGTGATAATGGCACTTTAAAGAGGTCTATTTTACAAGTGTTGAATGTAAGAGAGACCACAGCTGTGCTCATTAATTCTGAAGTATGCTCCTCTCTACGTACAATTTGCAGGTGTAACAATAGGAGTGTTGACTCAGTGCAGGTCTAGCTAGTGTTTGGATTAAAAAAAAGGTCACAGTAGCATGATTAGTTCTTAACGAGTCTTTATTGTGTTTGGCAGAGGGAAAGCAAATGATGGTAGTTTAATTGAAAACAATAAAAGTAAAATGGAACTTTGTTACAGAATTTAGCTATACGTAAATAGCTTCTCCCCCCCAAAGAGCAAGTACCGTAATTGACAGCAGTAGATCTTTTGATAATTAATTGCAGTAAATTATCACTTGGCACAAAGAAGGCATAATTCTAATTAATTTGCAACCTTTCCAGCATAACACTGAATTGAAAATGGCACTGCTGTAATTTTTTCCAAGCTAATATAGAACTGGAGTACAAACAACATTGTGATGCTTTCTTGTGTTTTCCTTGTTTGGAGTTGAACTGGGATGATTCGGTCCTTTGCACACAATTGCTGTACCACACAAAGATGACCCAAATGGGCAGGAGTTTCCTGCACAGTCAGAATTAATCTGCCACAACATGGGATAATATATTTACATACAGAGATCCAGGCAGAGAACTGGTTCAGCTGGGGCTCATCTGGGATCTCAATGCCTTAATTTGAGGACAGTCAGGGCTGTAAAGTGTCCCTTTCATTGTCCTTTAAATCGATCTAATTCAAAAAGAAGGTATGTGGTAATGTGAACAGGCCAGACTATTTAGGCAGAGCTAAGATCTACGGTATCTGTCAAATTCATCAGCCTCCATCTTGTTAACAACTTACAAATGAATTTTCTTTACCTCTGGGAACACAAATCCCCCTTGTCAACTGCAGGCCAGAGCTATATGGCAAGTCCTTTTGAGGAGGTGTGATGGAGGCGGCTTTTAACTCTGAGGAGTGCCTGGATACAATGGGCAACCAATCCATTTTAAGCAGGGTGCTTCGTGAGAGCTTATGGATGAGGTACTGTTCCTCTCTTATCATAACCAGACTTCACAGTGAAGCTCTCCAGCTAATGATTAGTTAATGGAATTAAGATCTGGGCTCCAATCTGTGACTTTGCACACAGCCCACAGCTCTTCTATGTCCCAAAACTTCTCTGTGTCCCTGGGAGATAATATTTACCTCCTGCACATCAGTGTTGTGAGAATAAATTAACTTTGGGAGAGTATGTTGAGCTCCTTGGAAAACAGTTACTAAATAAGTGCAAGTATTATCATACATTAAATCAGATCAGCTATTAAAAATGAGAACAAGTCCTCAGATCTGTAACCCTTGCTACATCAGTTTCTCCCTCCTTTGCTGATTAGTTAGCCTTGATAATAATGAACTCAAAGACGATATTAGCAGCCTAACCCATACTATGATTTAATTTTGATTGCCACAGATCAAGGTTTGATTTAATTGCTCTAGAATTAATTAGGAAGAGAAACAAGTTATAAAAAAGAATTTTCACTCTAAATAAAGAAACTGTTTATGTTCAAGTGGAGTTCATGTTAGAACAAATCATTAAGCTATAAAAGATTACATCTGGGCTAGAATTAAACTCAAGCCGATTCATTAACCCAAATGGTAGCCCAGAGATTACCAACATGGTATTTCTGCTTTGGTGATCAAAGGATCAAGGGATACATGACCAGATGACCCTAATTGAAGCTATCTCCACTGAATTTTGTAAATGAACTCAAAAGTACTAAGAAGATAGTCTGTAACTTCTGTCAACGTGGAGAATAAATATGTCCTGGTAGCCTTACTTCATATACAAGGAAAAGGAAAGGAGATAATGGCAATCCTTTATGCAGTACATAAAGCAAGAATATTTTTCTTGGGTTATGAAAGAACCTTACCCAAATTGTTTATAGTTGTCTGTTATAGCTTTTGAAATATAGGGAATTTACAGTCAAAAACTTCATCACTATTGCCCTGTCAATGACCTCATCACACCTGACCTATAGGGAGTATCTTCTGCTGGGTTAACCCATAAATCAGCCTGCATGCAAGGCCTTTCTCTCAAAAGCTGAATTAGGTATGATAGTTTTATTGTGTGAGCTACTGTTCACCAGGGACTGAGTAGAAACTGCTGACTGTATTTCACTCGAGAGTGCAGGATGAACTTGAGCATTGATCTCAATGGTGAAAGGTCAAGTCTGTAACTTGCTGAACCTCTGAACCTACAGACTCTTGACTTTGTGTCAGGGAGAGCTGTAGATACTTTGTTAAGGTAATAGTTGGAAGGATAAACTCAGTTTGTGCTTCAGATTTTAAATAAGAAAAATACACTTAAATGCTGGAAAATTATAGGGGCGTGACTTCTTTTGAAAGCCTGGTATAGACATTAATGAAATTCTGCATATCCCTCTGTGGAAAATCAAGAGTCACTGAGCATAAGTACTTCCTGAAGACAGAGACTGTAATTCTTGTTATGAAAGGGGTGGAATTGGATGTGATAACTAGTGATGGACAAACTTCAAAAGATTCAGGGCTCATGCTTGGTTTGGATAACCGTCCAGGAGCTTTGATGCATATCCAAAGCTTATCTGGACCTCCTGGGCCTGTAAATATTGGGATGGAAATCTTGCAAGAGCAGGCTCTCTCAAGAGGTTTTTCTTTTTCGGTATTTTGGGCAAGTATTTTCTTGTCATGCTGGAGATACAACAAAAATAGTAATGACAAGAAATAAGACCAGTTCTTAAAGGTACTTCATCAAGTCTAAATCAAGAATAAATAAAAAAGCTTCTCTTAAAATTATTTCCACATCTCCAGACCTTGGGATTAAGAGGGGCAAACATTTAAAAAAGTAAATGCAATGAAATATGTCCCAGTTCCTTTTGGAGCTGAACTGTGCTACAGTCATTTTGAGTTGGGCATTTTTGTCATTTTATCTATTTTGGTATGGTTGCTTCTGTGTATAACATACATAAAAATGCTGTGCAGATTTTGGGTAAACAAGATGTAGATCAAGGCAGCTAGAATACTGGCATTCTTTGAAATGTAGTTTGAGTATATGGCAATTAAATCAAGTAAACCCCAACTTCCAAAGCCCAGACTCCCATAAAACCTCATGGGTTTGAGAAAGCTTTTTTTTAAAATAAGTGTGTACCCATGTAAAAGTAAATTTTCCTAGTTCTCCATAGGGACAAAGTAGGTTCTAGCTGCTGAAACTGTTTGGCTTGGTTTTGTAGTGGAGATGATTTGGTTTGTTTACCATAAAATGTAGTTATACAGAATAAAATCTCCTTGGATGGTAAGGAGTGGACTCCTGGAGCTGGTAGAGGGGTATGGCCTTTCTCCCAGGCTGGAGTGAGAGAAAGCAGGTACACTTCTGAGAGCTGTTTTCATGACTGGGTGGAGATGAATTAGATTCAGTTAGGTTTGTCTTTGGAAATGTGATCAAACTACTGAAGCCAAGGCTGAGCTTCCTACGTAATTGTTTTACTATTGGCGAACAGTTAAAGTACATCACCAGCTTAGGCAGTAGAGAGTTTCCTGTGACTGAGTAACCTTGAAGGACACGTAAACCTGTTGTCTCACCATGCCACACTCAGGTATGGTGCCAGGGCATGGGGCAGCATCTGCCCTTCCTCAGCACTTGGTGCTAATACTGAGCACTGAACCTGCTGTTTAGAATCATGCAGTAATTTTCTGATCTGCAGAAGAAATTCAGAAAGCAGATCTGTTGATTAAAAGCCCACCACTGTTCCAGTGTTATTTCCAGGTCTT
Source organism: Falco naumanni (assembly GCF_017639655.2). Classification (NCBI taxonomy): domain Eukaryota; kingdom Metazoa; phylum Chordata; class Aves; order Falconiformes; family Falconidae; genus Falco; species Falco naumanni. The sequence goes on along the minus strand of NC_054064.1, from coordinate 31,564,698 downwards.
GTGGGTTGTAGCGGAAGGGGTGTCCTCTGCCCTGCCTCTCAAAGGAAGCATAAAACCAGTAACACTTTGAACTTGGTAGCACAGGCTGGTGGGAGAGGCTAGAAGAGAAGGTACCCCACTGTGGTGGCTGGGGGAAAGGAATTTGGTTCCTCCAGCTAAGACTTGCAGGGCCAGATGCCCCAGATGAAGTGCTGCCACTTCTTTTTCTTAAAGATCAATAGGAAATAATGATGGGGGAGGTGAAGGCTGGAAGACTTAAAAATTCTGGTTAACCTGTGTGCCAGCTCATTTAGGTGCTGGAACCATAAGTGTCAAGAGCAACCAGTGGCCCAGCCCTTGTAGGTGAGTCACAGCAGTACCTAGCAACTAAAATGGTAGCAAGACCTGGGGCAGGACTTCCTCTGAAGACCAGACAGGGTCTGGTCAGAGTCAAAGTGATTTTTTTCACAGCATAATAAAAAAAATAAAGAAAAAAATATGACTTTCTATGGGTTGAGCTTTAAAGAGCTCTAATGAGGACCCCAGCAGGTGGGGTCCATTGTTGAGCAGGAGCTGGGAGCTGATATACGAATAGATGAGGATCTGTGGCTCCTCAATGCTGGGCAAGAGGCCAAAGCCCTTTGGAACTCATGGTTCACATCTCCTAACCTGTTGCCCAGCATTATCCCTAAGCGGATATGGTACCACTTAACTTTGGGTTAGTTATTTAAAATGTTTGTTAAGAAGTTGTAGTCTGCTATTTCCATCTACCTCACATCCTAAAGTTGTTGCTGCCTGTGAGTCTGAGCCAGTGGACCTGGCCATGTTCCTCTCCCATGGCAGCTGATGGCCTAATCCAGTTCCAAGTCAATGGGAGTGTCTCTGTTGACTTCAGTGGAGGCTGGCTGAGGTTTTGGGGAGTTGGCCAAGCACACAGAGAGCAGCACACAGGGCTCTCCCAATGTGCACAGCAAGTCTTGCACACTAAGATGCTGTAAGCCCTGTAAGCACAGTTTGGCCCCTTTGCAGTAGCAACACCTAAACTGACTTGCAAATTAGCATTATACATCCTCGCTGTGTTAGCGTGGATGTCAAGTAAATAAGCACATACAAATCCAGCCAATGCGTACAGCAAAAATCACCATCCGTTTTCAGGAAGTAACAAATCAGGCCTCATGCCACTGTCAAAACTATTTAAATTGTCATTGGCCATGTCACCCTTTCTTTTTTTAGCTGCTCAGTAAGACACATTTTGGCATCTTGGTACTCAGACAGATATATGTTTTATCTTCAGTAGTATGAAGCATATGAAATCTAATGTATTAATAACTTGGGAATAAATTTGCATCCAAGACTCCATTGTCATGGATGTCACAAAAAGTCACAAACAGTGTAAATTTTAATCTCCAAATATTCCAGAATGGTACAGCAGAATTAAGCAAATTAATTACATATTGGCATAACAGTACTAAGAATAGAGATCTCCACAGACCTTTGCAAAAAGATACTTTTCTGCACATGGAAAAACTTAGGCACAGCGTTAAAGTTAGTTCTAAAACACCCCCACGAGATGAAAACAAGTAGTTTGAGTGTCTGCTCATGCAATCAGACTTGTTTCCTTGGGTTTTTTTTTTTCCAGTGTTGGCTTTTGGCTGCCCCAAAGTTGTCAGAGCATTGGTTAGACACTGCAGAAAAGGAAACTGGGAGAGGTTAAAAGATAAATCTCAAAGGGTTTTCAGGCATTCAAGGGATAAGGCTGACTGAGATGCTCGTATATATATATATATAAATAACCAAAATACAACGGAGGCCTTTAATGGGATCAAGGTAGCAGCTCATCACCGGGAAGGCTTCAGTTTTCTGCCTTACGAGAACAGGCGCTGAACAGAAGACCACCCTTGTCCTTACAAACCCCCAAGCCCAGAGGCAGATTAACGAAGAACAAAGATGATTTACAGAGCCAAACTGACACATGGTATTTCTTAATGGAGACATTTTAGATTTTCACGAGTGGATCTGTTCCTTATTTTGCCTTCCCCTGAGGCAGCCCCCCTTTCCATGTGCTGCCTTGGGAGCTGAGGTCCCCAGAGAGCAGACAGTGAATGGGCTGAGCTGCTCATTGACATTCTCAGCTTCTATGCTAAGTTGTACTTCCCTATTTTAGGTACCAAATGGGCAATCTGAATGGAATTTGTGTCTGCTTAGTATTTCTGACCTGTTGGACGTGCTCGAGTTCCTTTTGTGAAGGGACAGGAAATGTACCCACCAGCTGATGAAGGATACCTAGTGAGTGCTGTCATATTTCTTGAAAAAATAATTCTATTGGTAATCATATAGACAGCAGTCAGCGGGAAGACAAAGCCAATGGATCTGTACAGGGAACAGGTCTGTAGAGATGCTCGCTATATGGAGGAGGATGGGTCAGTCCCAGTGCCTCATTGGTTTTGAGCCTCTTGGAGAGCTGCAGCAGGGTTTTGTGAGGTGGGAGTCCCACCACCACGTTTCACAGAAGCCACTGACAGCTGCAAAATGTTGGCTGTGTCTTTCAAATCTGAGCCAGTGTACAGCTGGGCAGTATTCCTTACATATTTCTCAAAAAAATCCAAAGTATCTTGGGAGAGGAATCTGCATACGTAGCTATGCAGGCGGAGAGGCAGGGGTCTGCTCTGCCCATCCACCCTTGGAGCAGCCCTCTTGCCCAGAGCCACCTCTCCACACACAGCCACCCCATCCCAGCAGGGCTGGGGCTGTTGGTGGCCTACAGGGTTAGTTGTAATGGGACTCTCTCTACTCCTGGCAAAATGTGAAGCTGGGCAAAGCACCTTTCCTTTTGCCTTGGGAAAGCCAATCTATGGCTGATGTCAACCAAGTGGCTGGTGACTTCTTTTTGAGGCACGGCATTTCCAGGTGTGGTAACTGGTTAACCTGTTTCCTAGAGAGTCAAGAGCTAAAGGCAGATCCAAGTTGGGAGTGTTAGTAGTGAAGAAAGTCCAGACTCAGAGTTTTACAGCTGCAGGCCCTAGGTATTTATACTACGTTAGTAACACAGTTTGAGGGAAATTCATAGCGGAGAGAAACAGCAGGCTCTTCTGTACCTAAAGTGAGACGCGTACCAAATATACAGTCACAGCAACCAATTGCAGGAAGCAGGCTTACCAATTTTCCAAAGTACATGAGTTGTATGTTCTCAAATATTCAGCATTTATTTTTAGTCAACTTTCTGAAACTCCAGTATATCGTTTATGACAATTTTACTACCTGGCCTCCAATGCTGCTAGGGGGTGATGTGCAGAGACCTAGAGGACAGATGGCAGGAAAAGGAATACAAACTACCCAGGAACTCTGCAAAGAAGTTCCTTTTAAAAAATGAAGCAAAATAATTTTTAAAGGTATCTTAATCAGAAATTTTAAAAATGATCACTTGTTGTGAGGAACTTGAAAAATCAAGCCATGTAAGAGCTTTTAGACCCCACACCTAAAAGACTTGGCCTTGATTATGGATATCTCATGAGTCGACGTATTTAATCTCTAGTCAAAAGGTCACTCAACTGAATTCTGAAGCACACATACTTTTTTTTTTCTTTCTTGATACACGTGGAATATTACCATAACTGTTACTCTGCTCTTCTGAATAGCATCAATTGTAATGCTGTAACAATCTGCGGGGGTTGAGGTTTTGCAGCTGGCTGCCTGGTTTGAGCTACTCTTGGAGCTGCGGGCCTGCAGCACAGCCAAGTCTGCTGCTTGTAGAAGATATCCCTGCAGGCCCACCAGCATGGGGACTGAGCCACCAGAGATGGTGCAACTCAGTGTGGAAGACAGTAATGGATGCCTGCAGACAAGAGTAGGTGTCAAAAGTAATAATTAAAATAAAGATGCACCTGTTCTAAACTGATAACTTCAACTGGAGAAGGTGAGATAATGCCAGGTGATCATGTTGTACCCCAAGGGAGTGATCCTGTGATGGGCAAGATGAATTGATTCCTGGAAGTGCCTCTCTCTCCTTTTTGACTGCCAAGGTAACCTAATAGCTTTTTCAAAGTAGACATCTAGTTTTAGGCTGTAAAATGTAACTGAGGTGAATCCACCCTTCATGCCCAGGTGTGAAACATGCTGGGTTTGGTAGCTATGGCATGTATGTTTGACATCAGGACTTCTACAGAGATTTGGAAATGAAGTTAAAGCACAGACCAGTGATTGAAAGGATCACAACTCCTAGGGTCTGGATGCTGTCTCTCTCACACCCTTGTCCTGTGAACCTTGGAAAAATCTCCCTGGGCAGGATTTTTAAAGATGTTTAGGTATGGACTCCTACTGGTTTCGAGTGATTTGGTCAGCTTGGAGTCAATCCGTTAGGCATCTAAAAGCTGCTGGGATTCTTGCCCTTAAATCTCTGTCTCTGTTTCCTTGTTTGCAACACAGGGATAATACCTACCTGCCAGGCAGGATTACTGTCTGCACTGCTTTGAGATCTTTGAGTGGCTGATGCTGCTGGTGAAAAGTGCAAAGTTGTCATGAATTTCAGATTGTCTTGCACATTGTGTACTGTGGACAGTGTAGCTCCCAGGCCCCGTGGCGCTGAGCACCACTGCAACTGACCTCAGATTTCTTCGACAAAATTAATACCACAGACTGATCTGTGAGATCAGCTGCTCCTGTCCTCCTGGCTTCTTATTGACTTCTGGTGGTGTGACTCGGAGGCCCTGATAATGAAGCAGCATCAAGGTAGAGAGTACTTATTCTGGTCTCTATTGCACTAGCACTGAAACATTCACTATATTCCTTAAAATGCAGTTTCTGAGGAGAAAAAATGAACTGTTTTCCCTGTGTTGCTGGGGTCAGGCTGGCAGCACTGCAACAAGAGCAGGCATACAGATGCGAGCAGGAGCGTTTTCGCCCTGCTTGAGCCTCCTAGTCAGTTGCCGGTCTCTCCCAGTAGATGATGCTAAAGTGCGATTGTTTTGAGCGATTTTAAGGAAGTGGAAGATTTTATCAGGGTAAATCCGAGGTGGTAGGAAGGTTTCTGGGGCTTAGTGCTGCAGGAGGAACAGACAGCAAATATTCTGACAAACCTAGAGACCAGTTTGCTCCTGTCTTGTATTTATTAACAGCTTGAAAAGTAACAGGATTAGAGCTTATGCATGTTTTCAGGATTTTTAAGCAGACTGTGACATGCCTACATTTACACATGGGTTTCTGCAGTTCTCACAGCTAAAGCACAATGCCAGCATCATACTGTCTTACCATGCCATTTCTTGACTATTGTCATCAGAGAGTTCCTCACCTTCATTGCCATACCACGTTACTAACCTCTGTTCAGTGCAGTCAGACCCATTCGGGGTAAATAATTTGGGATGAAATACTCAGCAAGAGTTGTAGCTTTCTGGTTGCCTTTGGAATGTGCAGTGACATTTATTACTAGAAACAAAGCAGCATTTTGCCTGTAGATGCTGCCAAAGTTCAGATATGTTTAAGGTCTGGCCACTCTCTGGAGCCAGGAGAGGAAGTGGTTCTGGAGTGGGAAGTGTAGGCTCAGATATACATTTCCCTGGAATTTAGGAAAATTAGAGTGAGTTTGGCCTTGTCTTTACTTCCATTAGAGCTTTTCTGAAGACTTCTAGGGCAGCCAATATAATTCATTCTGAAATGAAGTTTTAAAGTTCAAAGACTCATCTGGAAGTTATTAATAAAACTAATAAAATTATGAACTTAAACCCAGTACATTTTAGGGAGGAAAAATTGCCTGCATTTTTTTCAGTTGGATACATTTTTGTACTTCTATAGCTGAAAAATCTTTTTTTCCCTTTTAAGAAAAATAAAAGTTACTAGTTTCTTTATGAGACTTCTGGGGTCTGCTGTAAAGACACCCTTTGGTTCTCAGCATCCAGGCCATTAATCCTGGAGAGCTGTGCATTAGGGAACATGCACAAGGTCCCTGTCCTCACAGACAATTTAGACCAAGGCATATTTTGGGAAAAGGATGTACAGAAAGACAAAATGACCTATCTGGATCCCATGTCTGGTATCTGGAGGGGCTCAGAGGAAGAGTACTTGATTCCTCATCAAGTGCCTGGTCTGCTGGACCATTATGGCTTCTGCATTACTGCACTCATCAATTATACACTAGGGCTGTATGGTATAACATCATCACCACCCCCTTCCTAAATTCCTATAAGCAAACATAATACATGTTGTCAGAGATCCAGCGCTGATGTTGCCTTGTCCCTGACTGATACGCTTCCTTGGGTCAGAACCATATCCTGGGACAGTCAAGAACGCATCAAGATATATGGATGAATTTGTTTTCTCCAAAGGCCTTGGACTAGAATCAAATTGCCTGAAGGAAACTTTTAGAGCCTTTTAGTGTCTTTTAAGAAAAGAAGTTCTGCAAATATTGCTGTGTTTGCAGTTTTCTTGCCACTGACTGTATTTGGTTTTCTGGAATTCTCTAGAGATACCATCTATTCAGTGCAACTACAAGCAGCCACTACAGAGGCTGTTTAATAAGTGGAGATGTTTTGTATCCCCTGCTCTCTTACAGACACTGCTCATCAAACTGGGTTTTATTCTTCACCCACCTTGGAAAAAGGTTATCAATGGGAGTGGGACAGATGGAAGTTTTACAAAAGGTAATGAATAGGATGAACTCAGCTCTGTGTGGGCTTTTATAGTGATAGATGAGGTGGAGACCAAGTGAGGTGGCTGTGGAGCAGGCAAGTTTACTGACAGCAAACTGTAGGAGAGCTGGAAAACAGCCTGATGGGCTCTTGGATCAAATTGTGAACTAAATGAACAATATTACCCTCTTGGGATTTTATCAGTGGGCGGACAACAACATGGGCAGAATGGATGGTGAGATTTGTAGAGAAACTCCAGGAGAAAGATCAATAATTATATTAAGTGGAGATTGAATGTGAAGTACAGGACGAGAAATCTGACACTACTGTGCTCTTTCCACCTTAAGTCAGGCAAAATATGAAATTCAGTATGTAAGAGCAAAATGGGATTTTTCTCAGTTGTCCATGACCCTCCATAGATTTTGGAAGTGAAGTTCTTATTTAAAAAAGAATGGCAATAGCTTACTTCACTTTGGACTTTTTCACTATTTGAGAGTACTTGGAAAAGAAGGATAAAAATGGCTGACAAGACTCTAAAGCACCTAAAAGCAATTGCAGAATGAATTACTTCAGAGTTTGAGCTGATATTAGAATAAGTGTAAGGTGCTGCCCTTTTAAAAATGGCCAAAGAAAATAAAATGGGAACCTCCAAGCAACAGTATTCTGACCTCACCAAATTCCTTTGTCTAATTTAGACTGCATTAGCAATTGTGTTCTTCACAAAATCCTGGGTAGAAGAGAGGAAGGATTTATAGATAGCATTATGTCCTAAAGGGATTCATACAATGAAATTATAAAATGCAGTTAAAAATATAGAATTAGCACTTTTCATCCATAAATTTCCAAAGTGATATTTTTAAAAGGAGGACATTACCTAACTCCATGTGAACTAAATAACTCTAAATCAAACGAGATGATTTATGTGTTTGAAAGATGTTTATATTTGAAATAAGAACATCATTTAACATCTCTTCGCCTTTCTTCCATGCTGATTTATCTCCCAGATTTCTGGAGGTCACTCTTATTGGTAGAAGTCAGCATTTGTTGTGTTTTGCAATGCAAAAATTCTTTTCATTCCCTAACACTAGAACAATATTTCATTGAATTGCTTTGGTTTATTAGACTAGTTGCACAGATGTCCTCTCTTCCTGAGCCAGATGTACAGAGCGCTGCTTCCAGCTTAGCCCAAACTGGAACATGTTGACAGAATAACATAACTGAGACCAGACATATTGCATTTTACACTAAAGGTCATGCAAAAAGCACAGGCTGCATATAGCACGGGCTGTTTTACATAAACACACATTTGGTTCAGCTTTGGTATAGGGATTACGGAAAGAATGCTTGGGGAGGACAAGCTATAAAGCAGTTGGAAAGATCTGACAGTTGTTGAATGAATTACCCTCAAACTGGTACATCTCTCTAAGAACAGGTGTGAAGGGCTCTGCAAAAGGAGGCTAGAGAAAACTCTCAGGGAAATGTTTCTGCTCCAGATTCTTCCAGAGAGACAGAAGCTATCTTGCAAGTTTAACAGGAGACTTCCCGAGGACTTTTCTAGTACAGCGTATTTGATTCAGCAGTGTCCTTACCTTGCTGATACCTTTCACCAACATAAGAGGAGTAATTAGAAGGGAAGAAGAAACCAAATCACCTAACAAGGAAGATGAATGAATGCAAGCAAGGTCGGAATGTTTTCAGTGGCTACAGTGTCTATTTGGGGAAGAGCCTGAGAGAAACATGTATGGAACCAGACGTAACAGATGAGGAAGGATTGTCCTGCGGAGCAGCTACAACTTCAAATGCTTAAATTTTACACTCATGTGAGCTGAAGAAGCAGAGAAGGACCTGGAGCCAGATTAATTTTAGTATGAGGTTGCAAACCCAGTTCAGGGCGAAAATTCCCGGTGTTTCTTTCTTAATCAGGTTGGTCTTGCATGGCAGAAATCTTGCATAGTACATGCCAGGCTGACCTCAGTCCTGCTGACCGAGAAGGGGGAACAAAACCTTTACGAATTTTGGAATTCACCTGTTAACTTGCAGCAGGCTTTTTTTTTTTTTTTTCTCTTTTTTTTTCTCTTTTTTTTCCAAGAAACTTAACTCCTCTCAGTTTTCTGATCTGAATAACTGGTATAAACACTAACCTCCTAAGGATACCATTCAGTCTAATTAATCAATGTTCATAAAGTATTTGAATTAAAAGTACAGACTGTAAGTGCCAAGTATTACTGGTACTATGAACAAATGAACAACAGCAAATGAATATAAGCACACTGCAAAGGAGGAATGTCATTAAGGAAAGAGGTCCCTTTTCAAGCTGCCAAATACAAAGGAATGAGTCATTTATTTTCAGTATGAAAAAAATTTCAATGTTGTTCTTTAAGTCATTCTGCTTATGATCATTACTCCTTAGCTAACTGCTATAAATACTTCGAAGTGGTGACACGGTCTTCTATTCCCCGCCTAGAAATTCAGAAAATGAGGAGTGGAAAGTAGAAAAATAAAAACAGTTGAAAAAGGCATGTCTGGTTTGCCACATGCTAAATACAGTTGTCTTTGTCTTATGCATAGTTTTACCTTTTCTACCTGAAGATATCTCTGTGTGTGTGTGTGATTGTACTGTCCCATGCTTTGTCATTACAGTCTGATCAAGATTTACGAGTTGATAACTGTCTAAACGCTGGATCACAAAGCATCACTTTTGTTCTCTCCTGACCTTAGTTGTGACCTCTGGGACTGCAGACAGAGAGAAATGTGTGATTTCAGTACAGTCAGGCAGGGTAACGCAATCTGCTGGCACTGCTAAAGCACAGCTTCACGTTTCTGTGACAGAGTACATTAAATTGGCCCATAAAGTTGTTTCAAAGCGTACAAGAGGTAGTAGGACTTTCTGTCTCAAACATTTTCAAGCAATGCTTTGGATCCTTTGGATATGTGCAGTGTACCCAGTGACAAATGAGCAGTTTTTGAGTTAATTATCAAGTTTGTTTAACACACAATACTCTGGTCATTTTTTTGCAGTAGTTGTGATTAGAAATGAAATGGTAGAAATGTACGGTTCCTGAGATTTTGGAGCAAAATATGTGTGTGGATACATACACCTGCTTACATTATTCCTTGAAATTACTAGTGCATTTGCCGACAATATTCTGTATAATGAGCTGCACAGCAAAGGGCGTACTCTCCTTTCTGTGCTCTCACCCGACTGCCAGACTACCCTGCCCTCCAGCACCACAAGGTCTTTTGTCACATGCTGCCTCGCCTAAATAGTCACTCTGTCTGGTCCCTGCAACAGAAAATCTTCTAATGTACACTCACACATGGCAAATATGATCACTCAAACAGAGCCTTCATCTCAGGTAGGGTTTCTAGAAAGTGATAAAAGTGATGGAAATGGTATGAAGATGAACCCAAGTGCTCCTACATGTCCAGTCCATTGCACAGCATGAAGATTTTCAAAGTGCTTAGCACGTTCAGATGTGAATTTGCTGAGAAGTTTGCTCGTATGAAGTCTCATTGGACAAAGAGCCTAAAATCCAGTGCAACACTGTGCCCTGAAGTACAGCAGGACTGTTTTACTTCAGATTTTCACTAACGTAAGGTTACTGAGATATTTTAACTCTGAAGAAGAATCTTCTTCCAAAGAAGTCAACAAAGAGACACTTGTTTAAAACTGGAGTAATACAGTGGCAAATTGGACTCAGATCCTCAACAGCAGTTGTCTCCATTCCCTCCTTTCATGGAGGCAATGACAAATGGCAGCCAAATCTTCTGGATGCTGCTGCATGAATTTGCTGAGACAGGATTATTAGGAGAACATGAGTTTACTGAGCTCTCTAAGTGACAGGGCTGTGTAACTCATGCAGCACACTCACCCAGCAGGCATCACTTTGATAGCAAAGAAAACCTTTCCTGCTCTTGGAAAGACTGAGACTATGACCTTCCCTTTGGAAAACAGGTGGCAGCATGTGGTAGGGAAGTGGGGGCTCACAGAAACAAAAGATGGCAGAAAACAAAATTTCAGGGCTTGCTTTCGGATTGTCTATTATTTACTCCATATATGAGTTTACCAGTCAGTAAAATCAGTAAAATACCCATCTAGAGCAGTGACCGTCTTAATTTGAATTTAGCTATGTATATATACTGCTGAAAATTCCAAGTGCTGTTAAAAAAGCTGGTGCACTTTTGATGGAATACGTGGCCTTTTACCTTGCTGATTCCAGAGGAAAGTTGGTACAGGTTATTAGTGATGAATTTTCCCCAGCTGATGGTTGCTTAGAGAAGAGCAAGAAATGACTCAGGGCTCTAAGGAGATTCGTGCCTCTGCTCATTTCAAAGCTGTAATTCTGGTCCTATCTGGAAGTGACAGAGGAGAAGCCAAAGTCTAAATGGATCCTGCAGAGGACAAGCCCCTTGCAGCACGGGTGTCTTTCTGGCAGGTGTGAGGTAGAGATGATTGATGAGGTCAGTGTGGGATCCTTGCTCCGTCTCTATGAACACCTTTAATGTGTATAAAGAAGAAAAATTCTGGTTTCGAGCTCTGTCACTCAAAGACTTCTTTGCAGAACTATGTTTATTACACAATAATTATAACTGCAAATTAGGAATGGGGGTGTTCTAGCACCTTCTTACATCTCTTTCATATGCATCTGAAATAAAATTAGCGTTGTGAAACTATTGTAACCTTCTGTTACAGGTTCAAGCCAGAAATGAAACTAAGACACTTGTTTAATTAGGCACAAACACTCTATATGTTGGTTTTAATGCCCATTTTCTAATCCCAGCAAGCCTATTTCCTGCACTGAACAATCCAGTGTGTTTGTATACTTGAAATAAATGTACAACTCAAATAAAGCACAGTTAATCTTTTTCACACCAGGCTTTTGTAACACAGCTTTTGGCCCTGTGGGATACTGTGTCCTCAGCTCCTCCTAATGGTGGTGCTAGTCCTGATAGAAGAGGACATTCAGGGGTGATACCCACACAGACCGGTGGACTTTTTTCCATTGCCCTTTATGGATAAGTTTGGTTCAGAGCAGTGTTTCTCAGGAGCTGGTGTGCAGATTTTAAGTGGGCAACAGCAGAAGCATGCAAGCCAAAGTTCATCAAATTGGGTGAATCATGGTTATGTTCGCTAGCTGCAGGATTTTTCTTTTATCAAAAATTTGCTGCTGTGAGGCCCTCTATTTGCAGAATGTTCTTAGTCTGGTGGATATGTGGGGACAGGCAGAGCCTAATCTACTAAGCTAGCCTTCCCATACAGGCTATATTTTCTTCCTGGAGAAATAATTTTTCAGAATTCAGTGGGCTTTGCTCTTATTTAAAGATGTTTCATAGCAGCCTTTTTAAGAGACTCGTTCTCAAAGCTCTAAAAAATCTCATTTTGGATGTTCATCTAAGTTATAAAAACGAGGGTTTAAAATCAATGTGACAAACTCTTTCCTAAAACAGTGTACAAGTCATTCCAAGTAATACCCATATTATGGAAATTCACTCAGGGCCCAAATTTATAGGTCAAGAGCAAACCAGAACCTGAGATCTTGAGATACCATTTAAACATATATAAAAATCATCATCTCCACTTTTCTAATGAATGGAGTCTTCAGCAAAGAAATGGAGAAGTATTGAATGAAAAATATTACTGTCGGGGTTTATTTTACTACATGAAGTATTTTATTGACTGCTTCAAGGGTCAATCAATGCATCAAATAAGCATAACTGCATTAGAAAAAAAAAAAAGATTGTTATATGCAGTCCTATGCTTCAAGTTCATGCTGTGTGTTTTGTTACATATGACTTGTTGAGCTGGTTAGTGTTTAGGGAACTGTTGAGAAAGGAAATTATCTTGACATTTGCAATTTGTTTGTAAAACTTATCCAGAAACTGAAGGTAAAAAAAAGAAAAAAAGTTTGTCTAAGTATACGGTGGCATATAATTTGAATAAAATGCTAAATAAATAATAGTGACATATATGGAAAATAAATATAGTAAACACATTTAAAGTTGTAAAGAATAATTCAGAAGGAGAAAGTAAATGCAAGACTAGGCAATGCAATACATAGCATGTGTGTGCCTAGGCTTTAAGTGTAGTGATGATGGTTACGTGTATCTGTACTTCACTGCAGAATTCATCAGGACAAGACCTAATCACAAACCTTTTGCACAGTTTAAGCAGGGTACAAAAGGATTATGCTGTATGTGTTTTAGAAACCACACAGGTACCTACTGATGTTCCCGATATGTGTTTATGTTTTGACTTTGTTATTGTGAATTAACATATCTAAGACCTACTTATTTCAAACCATTGCATAATCAGAATTTTGCCTTCAGCTCCCTATATAATTGATGACATCCTTAACCTAGCATTGTAGGTATCTCCAGTAGATGTATATGTTTTAAGGACTTCTAGGTCATCATATGGTCAGCAATGTATTTCATCCTGTGGTTAATACCTTGGATGCCATGCTATGTTTGCCTTGAGGCTTGTTTCAAGGTCTTGATTAACGCCACCACTCCATGCCTAGTTAAGCTGGCAGAAGCCTGTTCTGCAACCAAAATGGGTTTCCTGTCCCCCTGTGCTCTCCAGATGGTTGTTTGTGCTCCCTCCCCCTGTGTCAGCACAGGTGTTTCTCTGACCATGCAGTGAGAGATCAAGAAAACTGATCTCAGTGAAAATTGACCTGGTTTAAAAAAAAAATGTCTGGTTTTCAGACAGGCCATTTCCTTGGCTGGGTTCACTGAATGCCTGTGAGAGGGAGTGACGGTGAAATGGGAGCAGGTGGGCAGCTGGGACTGGGAGAAGAAGGACAGGGCTCCTCTTCTGGTCAGCTTCTCTGAAAGTATGGGGACGTGCAGTCTGAAAGTATTTAAGCAGTATCCCGGTGTCAGTATCCAGTTGGATTGTGGACCTCCTTACAGAGCTGTGTAAGGAGAACACTTCACCCGTCAACAAGCTGCTGAAGAAGCAGCTCCCTCTGATAATGTTGGCTATACAAGCAAGTCCCTGTGGGATTTGCAGCCACTGCTTGATAGAAGTTGCCCGTGCATACGCTCTTCCCTCATGGTGAGGGAATTCTTTATAGCTGGAATCAACCAAAACCCTGCACTAAACACATTCTAAGTTTAGACCTTTAAAATCTGAAAAGGTTTTCTCACTGGTGGGGTTATAGGCACAATAGTATATTGTCACTTGCATTAGGAACAACTTGACGCTTCCATGCTCAAATCCTAAACTCATAGGCTCCTCTAGACACTGCAGTTCCCTTTCATTTCTCTCAAGTTAGGAATAGTCAGTTTATCCCCTAAGGGCTGGATTCAGCCCACCAGGAAAGATCATCAAGTTTGAGAAGTGGCAGATGAAATGTTTGGTGGCACCAGCTTGCTTACAGGTGCCGTTCTTCATGAGTGCAAGTGATCTTCCCACCTTATGTCACCTGAAGTGTCCACCACACGACCACAGCAGAGCCCCTCTCCATTACATGACACAGACACGTGAACCCACAAGATGGCATCACCCGGGAAAGTGGGGTTGTACAGCCAGATGCTGATCGCATTTTCTGTTACGTGATTGATTACACGGCAGCAAGTAGAAACTACATATGATCACTTGACCTAGATTTTCTCACTCATTCAAAAGGGCAACTGTCATGTCACGCTGAATACAAGCATTTCAGTCAAATGATAGCTGCAGCTTTGGTCAGCTGTAAGAAGCAGAAGCTATACGGTCCTTGAATGCCATCATGAGCAGTCACTCCGCCTGCCTCAGCTGAAAGAACTATCCTGTCTTGTTCTCCAAAAGAATGTTGAGTAATAACGATCCTCTTCTGTGTGCTAACATATTTCTTTAGCAACAGGCTATTTTTTTGCCATATTGCACAGAATCCTGCTTTCACTCCGAGTTGTGGCTTTTCTGTGTGGGTATGGTCCTCACACATCCTTGTTGTGGTTTGCTACCTGGGTTAGGCTTCAGCAGGCTTTGTCTATGAGATCACTTTTACTCTCATAGGCTTGGCACAATGATTTAGAAAATGAGGTAGGTTTGGGGCAGGAAGCAGCATCTCCCACATACAGAGTGATACCAAAGCTATTCAGATGACTGGCATTCCTGTTGGAAAGAAGGGAGATGAAGATGACTCCATCAAATTACTGGGGTGATGACTTGCATTTTAGCTGAGTCCTACCCCGGCCCTAGGTGTAAACTCTGTTGACCTGAAGGGTGCCTAGTGGTTTTTTCAAATAATAATTTGATTAGTTTGTGTAAAAGACCTGTCACAGAACATAGCTTTTTACACCAATATCAATGAGGCATTTAAGAGAAGTTTGGTTCCCTGACATCAGGAATCAGTATTTCTTAAACACCACACAAAGATGGTAGAGGAGAGGCTGGCAGTATGTTTTTGGACTCAGGTGTCCTCCAAAATACTCTTCTGGTCCCTTTTACCCCCCCTTTTTTTTTCTGTAGATCCAGGATGACACAAGCTTCTGTTGAAGCTGCTTTTACCCTTGGCAGCAAAGCAGCGTGCTTCCTCATCCGCAGCACACAGAGGACATCCTCTGCAGCTCCTGCTGACAAGGAGCAAGACTTGAGTGACTGCGGTGTCCTTTGTGCAGAGCTCTCTGCTAGCCTTGCACTCATTCTGCCATGCAGAGATGCATTGCTGGTACCTGGAAATGATGCTGGTGTGGAGGAAATGATGCTGCAGAGCCAGAATGCAGCCCGCTTTTCTTCTGATAATTTAAAGTGAGATGTTTTGATTTGGTGTGTAACAGACCTCTGCATATTTACTCCCTAACATGATGTCTGAAATAAACCATTGAGATGACCTCACCCCCCTGCTTCCAAGATGTTATACTTAATTAAACATCTCATTTTTTTTTCTTAAAACAAGAGAAACTGCAACAGGGAAAAAAAGGTAAAGCAACAAACCCCATAGGAATATATCATAAGATGGAATGGGCAAATTTTAACAAGTACTGAGGGAAAAATAAAACTCTTTAAAGTCTTTGAATGAACTTTTATGAAAGAGAGTAAAGGCAAAATCAATCATCCAGACTACAATAACTAGCTTCATTTACAAGTTTTTGCAGAAGATTTTTTTTGTTCTAACAGCTATTTTGGATTTCAAATTCTATTTTTGCCCTTCTGTTTTACCTGCATTTGAGGGAAAGCATGAAACTTCCTTTAAATGCCACCTCATAGTAGTTCATCCTTAGGATATTGTTTTAAACATAATTGAATTGCTGGGGTACATTAAACATTGCAGTGTTTTAAGCAGGGGAAATAATTTAATGATGTGGTCTTTAAGACAGTTAATTAGCCTGGCATGTATGAAAGTGTAACAAGAACACCACCTACTGTAAAAGTGAATGTTCTACACTCCGAAGCACTAATTCCTTATAGCTTTACCCTGCATGGAAATTGTTAACCCCTTTTTTGTCAAATGTTTTTAGGCAAAAGTATCGAGTTCAGAGTTGGTGATTGCAGTTCTGACCAACATTAGCCAGAGGGAAAATCTAAGAGGTAAAATAAATCACAATCGGTTTAAACATCAGGAAGGATCATTTCTGAAAAGATTATTCGGGGGTCTGATACTAGTCATTTTCATAATGATGATGGATTTTTAGCTGGAACTAGTACGGATTTAAATAAAATTTCTGGTGATGTTAGCACAGTTTTTTAGAAAATTGCTTGTGGTAACCCTGCTACAATATTGCTGTATTTCTGGCTTGCTTTATCCACTGTAAATGATAACATGTAGCACTCGCTCAGTTGCCCTAGCAGAAGGTGGCATAGGCCATAGTGCAGAGGAAAATAGCGTGGTCCCTCCATAGCTTTTTAGCGCTATATTTTTGAGAACAGCCAGTGGGATCCATGTCTCCTGTGCAGCCTGAGCTGGTGGGCAGCTGAGTCCCTCTGACCCCCTCGGGGTCCGGGAGCTCTCAGCACCTCGCAGGATAACACTTTGCAAGATTTGCCCACTTGTCAAAGATTTGTGCAGACCAAGGCAGGACAGAGGCTTCTTGAAAAGGTCTGAAGGCTTGGACCACCCAGAGTCTTCAAAACACAGTTGCCAGCTTTTATGAGAACTTATACAAAGTGTGGTGTATCTTCATCTTTAAAGCTTTGCCTCTTCGTCTTGCAGTAGCAAAGCCATGATATTTAGTGACTGTAATAACACTCCAGGTTTGAAATCCCCAATCCTCAGAGATCTTTTGCCCCTTCTATGGAAGGTACCTACAACTAAATATAAAAGACCACAGAGCTTCTTATTTTCCATATTGGTGGGTCAGTTGTGAGGCAATTCAATAAGATGATAATGTCTTCCACTGAAAGAATCAAAAAAGGAAAAAAAAATCTGATAGGGAGAAACAGTGAGGGCATTCTTCAGGGAACAAAGCATGGTGCTAGCCTTGTTGAAGGCAGTAGAGATGTTGCTCTTGCTTCCAATAGCCCCAAATTTTACTCAAAGTCACTTTCTGCTTTTATGTCTGCTGCTGAAATTGTTTAGCACAGCAGAATTTCCTCTTCCAGTCAGAGAGCAGATTTCGTGTTTTGCAAGCGATGTTTGGTGCTGGCAGGGACGGGAGCATTCCTGATTAAACAAACTCCCTAATAGACCAAGTCTTGCCCTGCTAAACTCGCATGCATTATTGCGCAGGAGGCCAAGCATATTTCAGCCACAATGATGGAGTGGGCAGCACTCTGTCAGATCAATTATGTACAAGGCCTATCTTCTCTATGATTCCCTCGATTTTTCCTCCTGACAGTTCACCTTGTGCCCAACCTTCTGTTCTCAGAAAAACCTGCAGACAATAGAAAACCTAAGACTGTTTTTCCTTGCTGCAAAATGGCATAAAGTAACTCTTTCCTGTCAGGTTCCTCATGACTTTTCACACAGATTTATCTTCCCCAGTTTAAGGGATTTATAGCCTCTCTCTTTCTTTCTTTCCTTTTTTTTTTTTTTTTTCCTCTTTGGTAAAGTGGCAGAAATAGTGAATGCACACTAGCCTGCTTATTCACAGCTGTGGTCCCTGTACCATTAATAGCATTGCAGCTGATGGCAGGTACTCCAGCCTGCTCCATCTTCAACGAGGAGCTTCTGTGCTCAGACGTTGCCCATTTCCCATCCCAGGGCAGGAGACCTGTCCCACACTGGGATATGGCTTTTTCCATATCCTGGCACTGAAAGTGGGCTTCAGCAAATGTTTCTTTTCATGACAGAACAAACCACTGCCCAGGGAAGATGAGTCCTAGGAGAGACTGTTCAGTTCCCAGTCAATTATCTGATGCAAGTAGCCTCAACCATTTGTAATCAGTTCTGCCCTGCAGCATTTAATCTAAAGAATGAATTGGAATTTACTAAGTGAGGAGTAGTATCAGCTCATATTACCTGGACTACTTCAAAGCAGGTTTCATGACAGTGAGGTGCTGAGTAAAAATGAACTAAGTGATGTGATCTGGGGCAACTTCAGCTAGTGTCTCATCTTTCTCCGTCCTGTAAGTCAAATTGTATAGCTGGGTCACCAAGATGAGTTTTGGTGGTACCCAGGCTGAAGACAACCAGGAAAACACAGCAAAGAGAGAAGACGTTGTTGGATGGCTCAGGAAAAGTTTTTTTTATTCCTTCCGTGCAGAAGAAGATGTTAGAGCATATGTTTAATTCCTATGAACTCAATTGGGTGCGAGCAAAACCAACACAAAGCACAATTAAGCAATCAAGCACATTGTTATAGGTGGAGTTAGATTCCCCATATATCATCAATAGAAGTAGTACCAAACTGAAACAAAGCTCAGACAGATGTGTATGTACAAATGCAAAACAGAAGTGATGGCTATCAGGGATGCCCCGGAGTCTTTACAACACACTGCTGGTGGGAAGCTTAGAACCCTTTCTCCGTCCTTGGTGGAATTGTCCAAGCCATCCCTGCAGATGAAGCTTCAGATGAAGATTTTTAGTTTAGCTAAATTGTTCAAAATGGTCAGTGTTTGTGATGTGTGTAAGGGAAAAGAGCTCCATGCCTCCCTGCACAAGATAGGAGCTCCTTGAAGTTGGCAAAAAGAACATTAAATGCAGCCGGAACAACTCGGGACTGCTGACCGCAGCCCGTGCCCCAGGGAACTGAGACTGGAGAGATTGCTCCAGCCAAGGATAACAACACATTTTTTTGGTTCAGATTGATATCTTCTGCAGATGCCTTGTCTTCCTAATAAACTAACTTCCTTTTCTAACCTCTGCCTTCTCTGATCAAAAGCCTGTTGTCTTTGGGTTGAGGAGAAATTAACTGTTTTTCTACCTGCGTCACTTGAACCTGTGGAGAATTCACGGTCCTGATAGTATGGGTTTTCCACATAATCTTCTTTTACTTCTCACCGTTTTCCCTTTTACTTTGATCTGACCAGTTCTGCACTTACTTTCCAATCACACTTGTCTCTCCCTCTGTAATGAGAATACTGATAGCAGATATATTATGTGATACATTGTATCAAGCAGTCACAACACTCTAGGATCACTGCGATATGGAATAAAGACTACATGGCAAGTGGCAAGATTTATCCACAAAAAGTCATTACATTCTTTGACTGAGAAATAATACTCTCCAAGACAATCTTAGCATTTTTGGTCTCTGATACCCGAATTGATTTAAAAAGGGAGATCATGCATAATAAAAATTTAAGCTTCAATAGCTAAGAAATATGCTGTAAAATGTTTTCGAATATACGCAAATGCTATTACATGATATAAAATGTTTTTTATAGCTAATCACTTCTGCTATCAATGGCTTTAGCAGAACCTTTCTAAAAAAGAATCCTGGAATGAGCAAGATTACATCTTTAAAGATACCTCATGTACCTTTAGCAACAAAGAACAATTAGTCTTTTCTCAGTGGAAAAGGTCAACACTTTATATGGTCTCTGATATTTAAGGTTTTAATTAGAGATCAGTATGTAATGATGGTAGCTGATGGTGTAGTGCTCTATGTGTTGTTAAAGGCGACTGCAGGCAACCTAAGTCCTTGAATCCTTTTACTTCCTACTTGGGCATATTTCTAGAAAATACCTGGAAATTTTTGACCTATAGGTGAAGTTACGACCTCTAACCATGATCTGGTCTGAGGAGAACAGTGAAAAAACAAATCAGCTGGAAGCTGATCCTGAAATAGAATGTAGTTCACCTGAAATTTTTCCTTTTATCAGGCAGTGATTTGAGAAGATTTAATGTCATTGCAGAACCTTGTAATTCCAGCTCCTAACACTAACGCTTTTCTGCTGGGTGCACTTTTGAAGGAAGGGGCCCAATAACCTAGATTACTAGTGAATATTTCCATCTGACAGCTCACTATCTATCTGACAGCAGTGCTGTGACAACACGTCTGGGTCAGATTCAACACTATTATGTAAGCCACCAACCAAACCTTTTTTTGAATACATTAAAGGCTGCTTAAGTACAAAACCCACCCATGCAAATCTTAAAATGCAGGGAAATATTTGGCTAAGGAGAGGTTTGGACACCCCTTTGTGCCCACACATTATAGCAAGCGATCACACTGAGAAACAGCCTCCACAAGAAACTCCTTTGCATTTCCAGCATCCAAGAAATGTAATACATGCCCAAAATCCTCTGGCAGGAGGAACAAACCTTAAGTCTGACCTCAGCTGGAAGTTGGCAACGCCAGCTTTGGAAGGGGAAGCTCTGACTGCCGGTACCTCTTGGGTGGAAGCAGGCAGAGGAGGGAAATCAGCTCTGGGAAAAAAGTCTGCCTGGATGATGTGGTTTCTTTTCCAGTCTACAGCATAATATCCAACATTTCTTAAATCGCTAGTTTGTATCCAGGACTGGAAATGCCATCTTTGGTTTCTGGGAAAGGGATGAAGGTGGTAGGACTCAAGGTGAAAGACCCCTGTCCCTTTTGGCAGGGATCTGGTAGGTTTTGGCTTGTGGTACCAGACAGATGGTTGGTGTGACTGGAAGCTCAGCCATTTCTTCTGGGTCAAAATCCTTTCTTAGTGTTTCTGGAGCCCTTCAGCTGCATTTCATTTCTGACTCGACCATTTCGAGCCTGATTTAAGTAGGGCACTTATAAGCAGAAAGAAAGGTGCTCACAAGGGGCTTCATAGCATTTTGAGTTGTTTTGTATTAGAGCCACAGGGGCTATCTGCGCAAGCAGTGTTTCATAGCTCCCGAAACAAATTTTCGTGTCACTGGTCGATCCTGTGCTACAGCCATTTATCCAAACCAGCCATCAATCTGTCTTGGGCAGAAGTGGGAACACAGTCGAACTGGGAGGGAAACCGTGCTTGGGGGTGCCGGCTTCAGAGCTGCAGGTTATGGCACTGGGACCAGATGCTTTTGGGTTTGAATGGCACTTGGCAGGGCTGGCTCCAGGCCAGGCACCAGGATGGCCTGAGAGACACATCCCTGCTAGGGCAAGGGCTCTCAACTCCCGATATCACTTATGAGGCATATTTCATGCCCTCAGCGGTGGCCTCTCTCACCTGAATGTTATGTCAGTGTCACCAGTTCTTGCTGAATTTGGAGCTCAGCAGTTCCTGGGAGCTGGGAGCATCTGCCTGGAGGCAGGATACTGCTTATCAGCATCTTGGTTCTTTAGGAGTCTGATTTTCCCAAATCCTGCCCAGCCGTTACCCAAAGGCTCTGAGAAAATCAGAGAAAGAAATGCTTTGCACCCCACTCCTAAAGGACTGCTGATTGCTGGGCCACCAAGTCAGGTAACCTAAACCAGTCTGAGACTGCCTGTGCTCCCTGGAGGCAATAGCAGAGCTTACAAGGTGCACAAGACAAGAAGACCGAGCAGGGAAAACTACTCCAGCGGGAAGCATGGGAAGGGAGGGGCATCACATTAATGACGTGGCCTTGGTACCATCCCATAGGTATTAACAGGACCATTGGCACTGAAATAAGATCAACCAAGTTCCTGTCAATGTCAAAAAGATGCAGTGACAGGGAGCCCCTCCCAGAGGGCACAGATGGATGTATCTATGAATATTGTACACGTTCCTCGAGTTAAAGGAAAATTTATTTGCTAACAAGGTCTGTCCTTCCTTTTCTTAAAATGTGACATGGTGACAGATCTTGTGTAACACCATTAGGGTTAGTGGAGGTACTTTGAATTTTCAGACTTTGCAATCTAAGCAGACTTTGGTCCCTCTGGTTTCAAATGCTTCAGGAAACCTACACTTCTCATGCAGAAAAAAAAAATACTAAATTTCATCATTTCCTCATCATTCACTGTGTAAGCAGGCAAAGAAAACACACATTGTGCTGTTTTAGAAAAGAATACTCTCTTTGGGGCTACCATGTAAGACCATCATGTTTCATATATATGATATGCAAGGTATTTGATTATTTGTAGAAATCCCTGTGATTCAGCAGCACTGTGGGCTCTGTGAATCAGAGGGTGATGTGAAGGGATGTTTATTTAAAAGTCTTGTCTCCCTTAGCAGCCCACATCATCTCTAATCCTCAGCAACCTGCTTCCTCTCTTCCAGAAACAAGGTCTTTCCTGCACAGACTGGTTCCTATGCTCTACTGACCTCCCTGCCTCAGATTCTGAGGAGGTTACACATTGGTGTAGGTGAGATGTATGTTACCTAAGGAGTTACGTTCAAGTATGAGTCCTCTGACAAGGGTATAAATTATCTGAGGTATGACTTACACATGTGAAAATACGGTTACATGTATTCTTGTAAAATCAGCTACTGCTGCTGATGGTTAAGAATAACAACTTGCCCATCACCTGTACCAAGTCTCTGCAGTTATACCCTATTCAGACTGAGAAATGAACGTCTTTCTGAAGGAGACATTCACAAAGCCATTGATCGCTACAAGAACAAATAGAACCAATGTCTGGACTCCTGTATAACACAAACATCCATACTGATGCCTTTTTAACCTCAAGCTTATCTTTTAGAGAATCATTTGCTCCTAGTATCAACCTAGATATATGAGCTACCTATAGTCATCTCATATCTCCCAATAGATCTATGAGGGAAGGAGACCTTGCCTCTGATTTGAAAATACAGTCAGCTTTCATTTTTAATGGACATCCAAATTCCTGTGCTTTAGGTAAGGGGAATGGAAATCAGTACAAAAAGAGGGAAAGATGGAAGAAAGTAATTTCATTTCTGTTACTTTAGTTTCAGTAATTTCATTAGTCCTTGCCCCTGTGCAGTCACATACTGCTTTCTATTACCCACTTTCCTGTACTAGCTGCACTCCTAAGAGTAAGAGTAAGAGGCACGGTGGCCCATGACTGGGTAGGTCAGCATTTTTTATTTCCTTTCAGCTCACTCTAATGAAAAGCACATGCGTCCAGTAAATCTTGCCTTTTCCCTTATTAAACCAGTCGATGTTCATTACTGAGGTCTGTGCCTGGCTGGGTGGGAATCAATAAGATGATCCTTTTAATCGCCTTAGTAATCAACAAGCTATTTCTTATTTCAATCTCAGCCCAGTAGTCATTGAAATCCAATGATTTATCTGCATTACACATGCACTCACACACACACTTACAAAGCAGAGAGGTTTTATATTTGTACGAGACAGAGAAAGAGAGAGAGAAAGGCTAAATTTTGTAGTACACTTTAAATTATTGTGCCAGAGAAATACCCCCAATTTTATTATTTACTTCCTAGTAACCAGTACATGCATGCCCGAGATGACTGAGTGGGAGTTAGATGATATACCAGTGCTTGCAACACAAAGGATGAAACTGTAGAAAATAAAGGATTTAAATGGAGGGAATGGCCAAGAGGTTCATTATATCTGCCCTAAACCCAACTGATTTTTCCATCTCATTCCTGTTTCTGCCTCATTCAGGTGGACAGCACAGCCCTGCTGAGAGCACACTGTGCTATGGACTGGGTGAGTACAGCTCTGCTGCGTAACTGTGGGCAATTTTTGCCCGTTGGTGCCTCATCTTCCCCAACTGCAAAATGGGGATAATCTTTGTAAAAAACTTCAATATTACTGTACAAGAGCATTAGTTCTGGATAGATCAATGCTGCTGTCCCCTGGACTCTTTCTGAACCACACAATCTCTTCTATGACCCTGATGTGCACGAGAGGCACATTTGGGTAACTGCACTGTCAGAGTTGGGCCAATCCTGTTTGCACTGTCTTTTACATGCCTACATTTTGAGGACCTAAACATAACAATATTTTAATCTCTCTTTTTTCTGCATTGATTCATTCTGAACTTGTGTGTGGAGAAGTCAAGGACAAGTGCTGCAAGACAGCAACCATGAGAACTGCAGTTTAAAAACTTCCAGAAACGGAGGGGTCACTCAAGCAAGCCTTTCTTAGCTGAGAAGCTCCTGAGGTGCTGTTTGGGCTGGTTGTCTGATGAGGATTGCTTGCACAAGTGAGCTAAGCTGAGCATTGCACTCCGGTGACGTTTCTCTATGAAATTTGACTGCCCAATCAAAGTATTTGGGCAGGAATGGCAAAACCCTGACCGTATTGAAATAAACAGCAAGTGTTCCATTGATTTTAGTGATTTTACATGATTATTTTTTTACCTGCTGCAAGATCATTACAGTATTATTTTTGGAGCGTGTTAATCGATGGAAAATTGGATACAGGGACTTTTCCCTGCTGATTTATAAACTTTGGTTTTGGGACAACAAAAAATGAGAGGAGAAGGAGAAAGAAAAAAAAAAGTCAAAGTGCAAGTGCATCAAGCGCAGGCGTTGGAGCATCTTTCAGCTGTGCCTCCTGTTACGTAAGGCTGGGCTGTGTTTGGGCTGCAACCCGACACTGCCTCTTTCTCCCCCAAACAGAGCTTTTTCTCATAAAATTCACTCAGGCACTTCTTCTCAAGTTCTTCATACACTTTTCGCAAGAAAAAAGAAATCATTCATATCTCTCAAAGAGAGTCTCGGATTCTTCAGATATTTTCCATTATAAGCTTTTGGCACCATTATTACCCACAGATCGAGTTACTTTTCTGATCCCCCTTCTTTCATCTAGTAAAAATGGATTATTTCATTATTAGCCTGGAACCGTTACTGTTCACAGAGATCAGGTCTGTATATGAACAATGCCTTCCCCAGTATATTACTGAAAATCCCGTGGCTGTTGTAAGGTTTCCTTTAAACACTAGAACTCTATTTTTTGTGAGATGAGTGTGGTCGCATAGCCTCTGAAAGGACATTCCTTTTCTCTGAATTGTACAAAAGCTAGATATGGTCATTTTCAAATAGTTTACAGAAGATCTTAACTGGTTTTAATCCTATTACTAGTATCTTTGTGTATACAACATGTATGTGTATGTATATATTTCTAACATCTAGGCTAACATTTAATTGTAATTTGTCAATATTTTAGCTTTTTAATTAACTGTAATTTAATGTTACTGTTATGTTAAATCTGTCAATGTATTAAAAGAAGTCCAGTGAAAAATGGCCAGAGTCACTCGAAAATTTCCTATTTGAATGGTTCAGAGAATGGGAAACAATTTTGGCTGTTGTCTTCCCAGTTTCTATTTTTTCTGTTCCTCCTCTTCCATTGGAAGTGCATCTGTTCACATGTGGATCTCAATTTGAGAAGCAGGGAAAGAAAATGCTGACCCACATCTTGGACTGAAAAGGGAGTTTTCAAGTCAGTGTTAGGAAACAGTCCTGCTCTCCTGTTTTCTGCCCCATTTGTTGGTTTCTATGTGAAAACCACCCCCAGCATCAGAGATCTCACAATTGCAGAAATCTATAAAATAGGGAGAAACCTTGATCTTGCAAGTGCCAGGACAATGCCCTCGACCCCACACTACTCCTCCGTCTCCCTCCAAGTCCTTAAGGCAGACAGCAGCAGTTGTAAACTCTGATCCCGCTGCTTGCACCTCTGCTCCATCTTCTCAGACCAAATCATCCTCTCGTGCCCTCAAAGAATTTTCCTGCAGGAGAGCACATGTTCTCTGAGCAGTGGGCTAAATCCATCCATTAATTTTAGCAAGGACCACCAATAATCCTGAGCCAGTGACAACTTCTAGATGCCAGCAACACGGACAGCAGCAGAACAGATGGAACGACAGGTAGAGCGCTTACTTCCCATCCCCACTCCTCTGAGAGAGCTTGAATTCTTTATGTCGTCCATGTGCCTGCTAATTAAAGTGTCTTATCTGTTTAGACTCCATCAGAACCGGTTTTCTACTTAATATGAGAAAAATGGTTTACATAAGTAGAGTCCTGAGTTAGACACTCACTTCCTACATGAGCAAGAGTGATTTCAACATTTTTAGGATTTATTGTATAATGACCTGTTTCCTTCTGTGTTTAATTTAACTGGTTTAAGTGAGCACATTGCTTCTTTATACTGTCTTGTACCTCCCTTCTATGCATGCCATTTCCATCCTCATTCAAACCCATGTCAACGAGGCAAGAAAAAAACCCCAAGCCCACCATCAATTACAGTTGCCTAGGTTTGATTCTGAATCTGGAATTTAGCAGGAATCCTCCGTTACGCTGAATTATTGCACAGAGGCGAGCATAACATCTTTGTGGGATGTAGGCTCTTCCACACTCTTTGTCCTCCATGGTAATGTCCCAATCACACTGAAGTGCTCCCAAATGTGCGAGGACTATTTAAGCTTTGTAAATGCCGTCCTCCAAAAATCACTCCACATAAATGTTTCATGTCTCTCCTCTGCGATGCACAGGCCCCAAACATTCAGCTGTGAGGGTGTTTATATTTGTGGAACTCTCTTGAACATTTGCTGTGGATTTCAAACAGCTGCTACACTGAAGCACTGGGAATAGTAAGATCATGAATATTCAGGTGAAGCCACTGGAATGAACAGCCGTTAATAGAATAAATGCCTAAACAGTTGTGTAAGGCTTATTAAGACCTATTGGGGCTGAGATAATAAATTCCCTCTTTGACATGTTGCAACTACTGTAGTTTAAACATTTTGGACCACCTCTTCAGAACTGAAAGAAAAAATTATGTTAGTTCTGTGTGATAACACAATGAAACACCTGGAAGGCTTGGCGCTTGTATTAGATTTGGCAGAGAGATTTTAACATGCTAGCTCATCCTCACTTAAAATCATGGCACTGTTTATTGTGTTAGTTGTCAAGGTTATCCAAATTACATACAGTCTGGACTGAGCACAGTTATCTCACCAGAGAATATATTTTTTTCCTGTGTTCCCTTCAACTTTGGAAATAATCAATATTATACTTTTGCAATGGAGCAGTAATGTGGACAAAACTCTATCATACAAAGAGAAACTAAGCAGAACATTAAAAAAAGAAAAAAACCCTCACATCCAAAGTTGTCTTATCCCACAACTTTGCTGGAAACCCAACAAAGTTCAGGAAACCTACACCAGCAGTCTGGCTCTGTGTGTTCAAAAAAAGATGGGCATTTCTGAAGTTGACATGCCTGCTATGGGGCACCTTGGTGGCTGCAGTAAGCACAAGGTGCTGGATTTCTGTAGCCACTTGGAGTATCGAGAGTGGTTAATTGTTGCAAGAGAACTGTCCTTTCCTTTGAATTTAGCTGTCATGTTGCATTATGCTGCGCCGCATTGCCTGGCTCTGGCATACTATGTCACGAAACATAAAATCCGACAGGATGCAGAGTAACACTTGCAGGTTAAAATTTAAAGGCAAACTCAGTAATATTTGATCAGTTACCTGCTGTCAGTTCAGATAAAGGGCATTTGATCTACAATAGCAGGGCTAACTTATTAGAAGCAAACTTGCACATGGCAACACAGTGCTGCATTCAGCTCTGCAGCAGCTCTGAACTGGTGACTGTGAGCAAAGCAGCTCAGGTGCACTTTGAACTTTTAAAAATTAACCCATTGGGCATTTTTTAACATTTTAAGAAAATGACCAGACTATACCCCTATTTACTAGTCTCTGTTGGTGACAAGCAGATTCCAGCATGTTGTTTCAAGAGAAAAATCACAAGTCACCTGAAATATCTGAAAGAATGGCTTCATTCCACTGAAATTTGTACAAAACCCCATTAAAAAAAATTTGCACTTTCTGAGGCCTTTCTGCAAACAGTGATTAGCTTTTCTGATCTAGTTGCATGAATGATATCAGATGTGTTTGTTGACTGCCCTCACGTATGCAGCATACTGTATAAATCAGCCGTCTGCATGAAAGCATCAGAAGCTGGTCAGGATGAAATAAAAGCTAAAATCTCAGCATTTCCCTTTATCCCTTTCCCTGCACTCCCATCATTCTGTGACCTGTTTATCAATATGAGAACCAAATCTGTTTCGGAAACTTCTGTGTCATGGTTACATTTTGGGAGGAAGGAACAGATGGAATAGATTAATTAGTCAAACTATGTTTAAGTAGAAAGGCATTTCTTTCCATGAGTAGCCAAAGGCTAGAAAGAACATATAAGGGACAAGGAGAAGTGCCTCAGGACTTCTTGCTTGCTGGAACGGCTTCCCAGTTTAAGAGTTTCAGCAGCATAAAGGGTCTTTGATTTCAGCTCCCATTAAGAAAAAGGTCAGGAGGTGCCTGATTTGCAGGAAGGCAACCGCTCCCTCCAGCTTGTTAAAAGTAGCCGCTCCAAAACATTTTCCGCATGTTATTTTTATAGGGGCTCTGGTGTATAATGATTCCAACTGGCTAGTCCTGCAATATGAAAGGAAGCAAGTGTCCCTGCTGCTAGTATCCATCAATGCGTGCTCTTGCTCATCAGCAAGCGCCTGCCTAATATGATGCACCATCATCTGTCTCCAGTTTTCCAGAGCCTCAGGCGAATACTCATTTCATCACCTCTCCATTTTTCCTGCTTGGAACACAAGACTTGCCACCACACTTCTGGCTGTAATGTTGCTAGCTGCAACGAAGCTAGGCCAGACACACCACTGTTGTAGAAACTTAACACAACTTTGTTTCATGTCAGTATTGATCTTGGACTTGTGGTACCACCCTACGTGAGAGAACAAAGCCTGCAGTAGCAACTGGCTCAGAAAGCATGTTTCAGTAGGTTTAGTATAGCTAATTCAATCCTGGTACCACATGCTGGGCCTTAGCTGCAAGGCTTGTGGCTTGGGTTCAGTCGTCCTACCTAAAAGTAGGTAAGACACCTACATGAGGAGTACCATCATAGTAATATCCCTTTCTAGCCAGTGGAGAGAAATATGCACATCTTGATTGTAATTTACCTTACTTTATGGGCCTGTTTTTTGCCACAGACTGTGAAGGGGGTCACTGATGGGCTCGACTTAGGTACTTGTCGGCTGAGCACCAGGCAGAAGAATTGAGGCCCTTCCTCTTGCTGGTTTGGTTTCAAAGGAGCAATTCCCATGAGTAATCATATTTATTGACTCAGATGTGTAATTCCCCCTCTGACAACTTTTAGAGAATATGTTTTAGTGCTGTTTCTATTTTTATTTTCTGTCACGGACAGGAGGGGAAGGTGGGCAGGAGTCTGGGACGGAAATAGTTATTTCAAATAACTGAGTCAGGAAAGATTTTGGCCAAGAGGAAGATTTAAATCTAACCCAGATGTAGCTCACTGGTGCCTGGAACAGGAGAGATGTTCCCAATCACAGAGTAGCACCCAAGGCTGGCTCAGGAAGCAAAGGGATGTCTGTCAGTTGAGGAGAAAACTGTTTGCCTAGCCCCCAGCCAAAGGAAATGTCCTGGGACTGCAGCTGGGCAGTGTGGGATCAGAGAAAGGATGGAGCTTTGAAAGCAAATCCTGCTGGCTTCTTTTCTTGTTGGCGAAGGAGTAAGGGTTTATACAAGTAATAGCAGGGTCTCTAAGAGGAGGAAGAAAGTCTTTTCCTGAGCTGGGGTCTCTGTGCCTGGGAGTGAGCAGGCACTGTGTGCCCTCCATCCCCGGGACAAGCAGATGTCCTGGGCTGAGCTGGCGTGGTGTCATGCTGCTGACACAGGCCAGAACAAAACTGGTGCAATCCCCTGCCTCATCGTCTCCATCATCCCGAAACAAGGAGGCAGTTGTGTACCCCCAGAGTGCCAAATGCTGGAGGCTGTTTTTGAGATGATGATGACCGAGCTATGCATGCAGCTTTACATCCAGGTACACACGCACAGCACAGCTCAAGCAGAGCTCTGGCCAGTGCTGTAAGCTGAGCAACAAAAATTAAACTGTGAATGAAACTTAGTTCTCCTGATCATTGACAGGAAAGTTGACAAATGACAGCACAAGCCAGCAAGGGGAGAAAACAGGAGATGTTACATAGGACTTTCTATAGGCTTGCTGTTTTTTAAAAGTAGCTGAGATTGGCTTAAAAAACCCGCAACCTTTAAATTCCCTGTATTTGTCAAGTGTTTGCTACAGATAGCATGATAGGGAAGGCAGGAAAGCAAGCAAGGAAGCAAGAGATTGCTTTCCTGGCTATCTTGCAGTAACTCTGGGCATTAGGATCTGGAATAAATCTCACAGTATAGAAAACACTATGTTTACTGAAAAAAATGCACATTTTGTGGATTTTAATCTCAGCAAGGCAGATGGGGGAAAAAAAAAGAAAGAAGCAATCACCAGAGGACTATTGCATAAAAGAGATATTCGAAAGATCAAAGAAAAAACATGTAGATTGTAACGATAATTGTTTAGATAATAAACTTTTTTCTTTTTTTGTAAATAGTGCTAATGTGCTGAGAAAACCTGGGCTTACAGCTCCCCCTTATCTCATTCTAGTCACTCATTTTTTAAGAAAGTTGAAGTTGCATTGTTCAAATCGCTTGGCTCCCTTAGTGATGTCTTATCAACAAGGTGATACGTAGTAACCAGGGCGCTGCTGATTTGTAGCTTGCGCCGCAAAAATTTTGACCAGGACTCAGAACACCTCAAAGCCTTTGAATGCCAGGGCTGAGATGTGAGCATGGTCTCATTACAAACTATAGGTTAAGAACAACAAAAACCAGACTTGCATTTGGGGGTCTTTAGAATGAGGCTGTGTATTTATGTAGTAATCCAGCTTGAATTCAGGTCTTGCAGAGAGCTGGAAAATGGATTTCAGTGTTTTCTTACTTGGATGACCTCCATTGGAGGTGCAGATCCATGCACAGGGAACTTAAGCTCACGGAGAGCAGTTTTCCTTAACTAGTGGCCTTTCACAGACTTGTTAGGAAACAGTCTCTGAACCCTTTGAGCTTTCATCCCAGAGATGGTAAGCCATGGCTGTATAATTTTAGGATGGGTGTGTGAGTATTCATAATAGCATTAACTCATTTTTTGTTGTGTTTTTCTTTCAAGAGAGGAATTAATGGAAGCAGGATTATTTTCAGAAGGGGCTTCTTTGGGTGATAGCAAGTATGTACTTGCTGGTGAGAGTGTTGTTGAGAGTGGGGACACAGGGTCAAGATCCCAGGGGATGCAGAAAGTAACATCCTGGCAGGAAAGAAATGAAGCTCGTCTAAGTGAAAAATGCTGCTTGTTTGGGAAAGAAAAGTATAATGACCTGGGTACAAAGTTCAGGGAATAAATATGCTCTTACTTGGCTCCTAATTTCAGTACTACTTCTGCACATGCTTCTTTCTGGGGAAGGAGTGAGTATAAACCCTCGCATGGTATGAAACACCCTGGGAAATGCCTTGTTATACACGATATCTGCACTGATGATGCCCCTGGGTACTGCACGTCTCTGCTAAGTAGGGTCAGCTAAATGTGGTGGTGGTGGAGGAGTCTGCAAAACATATTGCACAGCCTACTGCAGCCACTCCGGAAGGTACTGCTGTTCTTGCACCCACTGTAATCATCAGTAATCACTGATTTTAACAGTTTGCTACCATTGATGTCTTCCCAGCACCTATTCCAAATGTGGCAGGTCTCTGGTGCTGCTGTTAGCTAGCACAAATCAACCAAGGAGAAACCTCATAGCTGAAAAACCTACACGATTAAACCAAATAAATAAATAAATAACTGTATTTCAAATATACTTCAATAATCACATAAGCCTGGCTGTTCTGCCTTTCTTTAGTAAAGGGGTATCCTTGCTTGTGATCTGGGTTCCATGGATACCACGAGCAACTCCAACTTTGTGCCTTTAATGCTTGCACTGTAAAAAATGCTGTTTAAATATTCATGCTGACCTTAGAAAGCTATCCACTTGGCCATCTGGAGGGATCCCATACCCTATCCAGTAGTATTTTATTTTGAAGGATATATTCTGATCACACTGACTAGGCTAAATAGACTATTGGTCCATTTGTTTTGTAACTGCCATTTAGTTACCCCTCAGGATGTCAGCTCGATTTATCTGGGTGGAGGTGAAAGAATTCTCCAATAAAACTGTAGATAAATATGACCGAGCGCTGCGGATGGTTAGGAGGTTACTCACTCCCACCGTCGCTGCCGTGAATGGAAGTGACCTTGTCTGTAGCTAGCTGACCTTGCACCTTGCGATTCACATGAAAATTCAAAGCAAAACCCTGCTAGGTCAGAGTGAGAACCCAGCCTTGTGTTCAAGAAAAGAGAGATTTGCTTGTTAAGGCAGAGCTGGGGTTGTGTACTGTACAGGGACACAGAGTGCGCAATGCCCTGGGCGAATGGGGAAATGAATGGAGACGGAAGACATCTAATTTGAAATGGGAAGGAAAACGAGTGTGTGACATTGGAGAGGGCCAGGAAGAGAAGAAAACGCTATGCAAGGCAGAACACTAAAGGCAGAGGCACTGCAGTCCTGCAGCTGGTCTTGCAAGGAAGGGCGAGCTCCTCGGGGCTGCCTGCCTGTGCTGGCTTGAGATGGGAATAGAGAAGGGCCCCAAATCCTGGTCCCCAAATTCTGAAAAGGCACTATTCGGAGTGAATGAAGGATCATGGCCATCATGGTTCTCCAAGGGCGATTCCACCGTCCAGGGATCTGCAAAGTCACCCACCCAAAAAACGTGCGCTAGCAAAAGGCATTTGCTATGCACTGTCTTGTCCCTGAGACACTCCAACAGTACCACTGTGAGGTTAGGTGAATTGTTCACGATTAACAATGTTTATTTTGGCCTTTTCTCTCTGGTTTGGGTGTGGGGGCAGTGGTGATGGTGCTGTTTGGCTGATTTATTTATGTTAGGAAGGAGGGTGGAGGAAGGGGGCGTATATCCATGGTCACGCTGACTTTTTCAAGCTGCTTTGGAAGAAAGTGCATGCTTAATTTGCATTCAAACTGCATCTCTGGTTCCTATCTCTCAGTAATGCTTGAATAGATTGTGGTGTGTACAAACCTGGCAATAACTCCAAGCTGGCCTGACAAGAGTTAGGAAACACTGCTTAATTCTTCTATTTCATTTCACTTTTTTTGGTCTTGGAGAGAATTTTATTCTTTGCTGCTTGATCATTTTCCCTGTGATTCATGTCCTTTCAGGAAATAGTAATTGACAAAAATAAAGGACTTTGGTTGTTATTTAGTGAGCTCCAGCTGAATTCACACAGCTCTGCTTAAGAATCTATGCCCTCCATGCCGCATTTGTTTTAAGCTTCCAGCCTCTTCTAGACAGATTTCTTTTCCTGTGCAGGCACAAAAGCACTTTAGTCAGCACAAATTTGGAGGTAGAACAAAAAGCCTGTAATAGCATATCTCATGCTGCTATCAATTTTCCACCGGTGGAGCACTCCAGTACATGAAGTCCTTTGTCTATATTCAGAAGTCAGCTTCAGTGACATTACATGACCAACTACAACATTATAACATGTTCCACACTGTTTTGAATTGTATCTTAAAAAAAAAAAGAAGAAAAAAAAAAAAGAGAATAAAATAAAGAAAAGATGTCTTGGAATGTGGCCAGGGCATAATGATTTCAATTCTGAAGAAATCCGACAACCAATTACACTAAATTCAACATTTTCATGTACTAGAAGTTTAAAATCTCCTCTAATCAAATAGGGAAACCCTTTCCCCCCATTATGCTATGGTTTTAGTTACTGGTACGCCTCTAAAAATCTGTTTCTGCTTAAAAAGAAACCCTGAAAGGTTATATTTACTATATGTATGAAAAAAGGGTTGCATCATACAATTATATATTTTAGAATACTGAAGCAATGTAAGAGAAACTAATCATGATCCCAAATTCAATTTTCAAACCTTTAATTGATCCCATCCCAAAGGTAACATTCTATCTTAATTGCCATACTGAAATGGTTGCAATTACATAAAATAAAACTATTCATTGGTAACTGGAAAAAGTCTTCTCGTTAAGCACATGATGGCCAGCCTTGAAAATAGTTGATTGCAAAAGGATGCAACCACTTTGCTTATATTTCCTTTTCTGGTTAAACTCTCCCTCACATATGTTGAGTTGGTTCCAAAAAACCACACACACACACACACTAGGAAACTGAAGATAGTACCATGACACGTGTCTGTGCTCCCTGCACCTTCTTCGGGCAAAGCTGCTACCTTATAGGAGGGAGGAATGGCCTGCAAGGCAAAGTGCCCTCCGTGCTGATTTGCTCTGCAGGTGGACGCTGGTGAGCAGAGCACCATGTGCTGTCTACAAGGTGCTCCGTGAGAAGGGAGCTCCTCTGGAGGTGCTTTAAAGCCTGCTCTGGACAAACTCAGGAAATAATAAAGGACAACTTAAGCCCCAGATAAAATTGGAAGTTGTGCTGTGGGGTACGTGTAGGTCATCCTGCTTTTATAGGTGTCACACAAGGCAAGACCAGTAAAGGCTGGTGTCTTCTATCTTTGTTTGTTTGTTTGTAAACCAAAGTAAAAGCAAAGGAAACCTATGGTTTGCTGGAGGTGACAGTAGGTGTTGGTGAAGCAGGAAGACTGGCAGCTTTTTTATTATTGCCAAGAGAGACTGAGCTGTTCTCAATTTGATATCAACACCTGTGTCACTTGGAATGCTGCCTCATTGGATGCAGATATCATGCAAACAGTTATGAGGTGCTTATTCATTACTATCACTCTTATTATTCAACTTCTGTAGGATGCAACTGTCGAGCAGAGACAAGCACATCTGTAAGAATTCACTAGATTAGGAACAAGGCACAAGACATTCAGCTGTGATGGCAGTGGAACACTGGGACAAACTATTGCAGAGATGAGAACTTTTTTTTTCTTTTTGCCTTTTGATCTCATCTCAATAAGACTGAGTGCCTTTCCAGAGGTTGGTCCCCAGTCAAACACTCTTCCACTTGGGAATAAAAGGATGAATGTCTGCAGTCTGTGGTATACAGGAGGCCAGACTAGATGATAAAAAGCACTGGCCTTAAATACCTAACTGAAACATCTTCCAAGTAACTCTTCAACTAAATCCATCACACGGCGTATTGAAAATAGTCCCGTTCTATGACACAAGAAGTTTCCAGAGTGAGTGCCATCATCTTTCTGTTTGGGTGCAGGTTTGGAGCTCTGTTGTACTTGGGACTGTATAAACTCAGTGAAAGGACAGTGCCTACCCCAAAATGCTCATGTCTGAGTGAAAGATGAGATACAGGGTAGATACAAACAGATGGGGAAGCACAAGGTAAGATTGAAATTATTATGTGTTTAATAAGCATCAACTGCAGCACACCAGCTGTAGCTTCTCAGTCAAAATCTTCTATGTATGGATTAAATTAGTACCCTGGTTCTATACCAGCAAATTTCAGAAAGCAGAACAGGTCACTGGGTGTGCCCATCCCTTAACTTAATATGCAGGCATCTATCTATGCTATGTATTCTTATTATGGTCATAGAAAATAGGTTTTTTCAACATCTAGGAGATATAATTGAAGTGACATGGGTGCCTGAAAGTTAGCTATCAGAACCTAGGTTTCTGTTTCCCTTTAACAAGAGGACCTAGATGTCCAATAGGATGTAGCTGTCCAAGTCATTTAGGCATGCCAGTGCAAGCCAAATATCGCCTATATATATCTTTAAACATCTGAGCCTTTGAATTGCAATGCTATGTAGTGATGAATAAATGCCTACTTGGACATAGAACAAAGATATTTGACTAGCTGAATAGGCAGCATTTGAATTGTACAGAACATACAGATACTCTGCTAAATGAATGGCTGTTCACTCGCTTGATCAATAGAAAAAAATTGCTCTTTCTCTTTCTGAGCACACAGTATTTGCAGTAAGGAGGACATGTATATAAACCCAAAAATCTATTTCACAAGCACTTGAGCAGACTTGTGAAAATAGAACCAGTCCTTATTTTGCTAATGAAATCTTAAGTAGTGATTCAGACAGAAATCATCACTAGCCCTGCAGACATTTGGGATCTGCACTCGTCCTGAAGCATGCAGGCTGGTAAAGCAGGATTCCAAGCCTGACCTACTTTTGTCCCTACTTCGTTCCATCAGACCTAAATCCTGGTCCTGCATTCAGTCTGGAAAACTGTTGTGCATACAAATGATTGCAGGCATGGCTGATAGATTCAAAAGGAGACTGAGTTATGTATTTACTTGAAGCCAGTGCTCTTGGGAAATTCAGGGACTTTGAGGGCATACAAAACTGTTCCTCTAGCAAAATCGATGCACTTTTTTGTGTAAATCAGCTTTGGAACAGCTTCAGATTTCTGTGGAGTATCAGTCTTCACTCAAAGAGATGGTAAAACTAGGCACAAAAATTAGTATCTGAAACTTTCCCAAACTTCCCTAAAATAGAAATGAAAGGCCATATTCTTAGCTAGCATAAGCTGGTGCTGATCAGCTATATGACAATTGCCATGTAGATCAGCAAGGCTTGCAT
Source organism: Falco naumanni (assembly GCF_017639655.2). Classification (NCBI taxonomy): domain Eukaryota; kingdom Metazoa; phylum Chordata; class Aves; order Falconiformes; family Falconidae; genus Falco; species Falco naumanni. Next base: position 31,528,474 of record NC_054064.1, on the reverse strand, counting down.
TTATTTAGCTGGCTGACCCACCTCTCCTATTGATCGTTGCAGCTGAAATCATCACGATATAGTTTTGTCTGATGTAAAAAGAAAACAAATGAAATGTCAATGACTTTAAACACAACAAAACCACAGATCATTATTCAGTTTGGTGTCGGAGCACTTCTAAGAAACCTCTGAGCTGTGAATGTTGTGGGATTTGAACATCGTTTCAGCTTTGCATTGCTGCTCTAGCACAGGGAAGACTTCCTCTGGATAGCGTGGGGAAGTCTTTTGCATTGGTGCCCTTGGTCCTAATGTCAGGGATGAGACAGCTGAGCCAGCACCAAAGCAGGATTGATTGAAGATGTACCCTTGTGAAGAGGTAGGGGTTGCCTGAACTTCAACATCTTTTAATGTCTGACTCAAAATAGTCTAATTTGGGTATCCAGTAATATGCTTGCCTTCTCTGCCAGGTGGATGTTTGCTGTATCATTTTCATTAGGTATAGACTTTTATGAGAGTTTGTTACCTGATATCAATGGCAACAAAAATGTGCAAAGCTCAGCCTTAGCAAATTAGAGGGAAACAGGGGGTGCTGGTTGTGCATGGAGCAAGGTGCTTGACTTCATTTCTGTTCAAGTTAGGATTTCCTAGGCAATGCCTGATTGAGGACATGCAAAGGGACCAGTTGCTGTGTTGTAACAGAGAAAGGACTTTGTTCTTTGTTTTTGTCCACTGGTAAAAATGCCTAAACTGGAACCCTTGCAATTTGAATTTTTGGCACCTGGCTGAAGTTTTGGTAAGCTTAGGAACTAACATATTGGACTGTGTTTTACTGCTTTCACCCTTCACCAGTCCTGTCCTTCTTCAGCTATCACAAACAGAAATAACAGGGGTAAAAACATAACCAAAGAAGACAGAGGAGAGGTGGTGGTTCAGATTTGCTGAGCAGACTCAAATGTACCAATGCAGAATGGGAAAAACAGGCCTGATGTGCAGATGCAGCCATTAAAAAAAAAAAAAAGGCAATGGGTGAAAACACTAATGCATGACACTGGTACAAAACATATGCCCACAAACATTATTAATCCCAGGTAAATGGAAGAGGGTCGGAAGCAGCAAGTGACTTGCTCACAGTAGCTGTGGGCAGTAGAGCAGAGGGCTGTACCACTTACCAGAGGCAGTGTAGGGAGCCAGTACAAAGCTGGGGCCAGACCCCGCTACTCTAATTCTCACCCTCCTTGTCTAACTGCTGTGCAACACTGACTCCTTCATCTTAAACCCTCCTCAACTGTCTTGAAAATGCAATCTGATAACACTGCTATGGAAACTTCGGACCCATATGGGGTCATTGCATAAACCCCCACATAATAAAGGAGATATTTATGTCCTTTCAGTACAAAGAAAGTTAATAATCACCATTAGAAACACCATGAAACGAGAGCACACAAAGCAGAGTTAGCTCCACTTGGAGTGTAAATTGCATAGTACTCCAAGATGAACACATGTTGTATTCTTTTCATGGTTATATTTAAATCTGTGTTTTCTTTAATTTAAATCTGCTCTATAAAGATCTCAGCAATTTGAAACAAAAGTATCCTTTAAAAAAAGAAAAAAAAAAATGACATGATAGCATCCTTCATGCCAGGCTGGCCCTGTTGTGATTTTACATTGAGGGTGCATTTTAATTGATGAAATGTGCTACACAGCACAACTTGAAAAAGTAACAACCTTTAGTTACCATTTGGAAATGTGATGGAGGTGCCAGAAGTTAAACTCTTAGGACTAAATGAAATAACAGAAGCTCCCTATCCTTTCTTGAAGACGCTCATTAGTTTTCACTTTCTCACATTCTGTTTGCCATGGATTTCATCCAAGAATGATGGATGTAGAGTTATTAAGCAAGTGATAGTTTCAAAACTCCAAGTGTCAGTGCTCAATGTGGAAGCTCAGTTACCTTGCAGAGGACAAGAGGCTTAAGTACCAGTACCCTGGAGCTGGCATCGTCGCAAAGGAAATGATCACATGGAAAGGTACTGTCAGAACAGTCTGAGAGATGCAAGTCAGTTATGAGAATGGACAAATAAACAGATGAGGAATGTTTGAGGAATAATCTGATATTTGAAAGCTTCATCACACACAGGAAACCAGGAAAAAAAAAAAAAAGAGAGAGAAAAAAAAAAAAAGAGGAAGTAGTGTTAATATGCAGAAAGCAATGAACTAGTACCTTTTCTTAAATTCAGCCCAGGGCTGAGATGCAGGGGTATCTTAAATACTGTAAGGCCTCTTTGAGGGAAGAGGCAAATAACTAATGCTTCTGGTTATGGGCTTAGGAGAGAACTCTGCATGTACAGGTTGCTGTTTCCACTCCTGTGGGCCTGCTGATCAGTCATGGTCCGTGGAACATGGGCTAGGTACAAAAGGCTCCATTAAATGAACCTTCTGGAGACCACGGAAGGCAAAGCAGTGCCTTGAAGCTGGCCTTCTCAGAGTAGGAAACAGAAAAGCAAAAAGCTTGTATGATCTCTCCCCATTTTACCTTCCAAGGGACACCACTGCCGCAACTCTCTCCTTTTCCAAAGACTTATCCATCCCCAGCCCTAGACAGATGTCATCTGGCCCTGTTCACTTGTATCTCCCGCCACATGCTGACACTCTGAACCAGAGTCAAGCCCATGTGTCAAGCTAGACCCAACCCAATTGTTTGCTTTTTAAAATTGCTTTTCCCACTTGATGATTTTGCTCACAAACTAAAGCAGAAACAAAAAAAATAACACTGGAAAAAGCTGGTTATGTAGGTTCTTTTCTGTCCTAGATGCAGTAAAAACCTAATAAGGGTCTGAGTGAAAAGGCTGTTGGGGCAGTTTCTTATTTGATTTCCAGGCTTAAGTGACTTTGTGTGTGATCTTGAATCAGAGCCTGCAGCTCTGGAAGTCTACCTAGTCCTGGCTGGCAGCTTGTTTCCTGTTCCACACCTGGAAGCCAACAGGGCCATATTTCTAGAACCAGGGTCTGAACTCTCCTTCTGTAAGTGTTTCTCTGTTTAAACTTCAAGATTCAGCCTTATTTGTAAAGATTTGATTTTACTTTTGAGTTAACTTAGAGACTCATTGTTAATGTCCAGCCTGGCGGTGGTTTAGGTTGGCAGAAACCTTTCAGGGCAGTGACTGTTACTAGGTGCCTGTTGTTGTCAGCTATGGAAAGTCTTTCAAGAATGTGGCTATTTGCAAGCTGAGCCTGTTTTTCAGCTTGTTTCAGCCGAAAAGCGCAATTTTACATCTCTGTCCACAGCACCCATGCACTATTTCTTTCATCTCCTTTTAATTGTTTTATGCAAGCAAGGTGCACCTGAATGTCTTATATTCAAGCATCCCTTTCAGCTTCCTTTTCCAAGACAGCTAAAGTGGTGAAAATCTATTTTTGCAACATTGCATTCTGAGGAATGAGGCTTGGGCACTGTAATTCAAGGGATTGATATAGATTAATTTGAGATATGTCAGGGGAAAACAAGAAGAATGACTGGAGTGGTAGATAACATGACCTGGTTACAGATGGAAGAAGGATTTATTTCTTTCCTCTCTGTAGCTTCCTTTTTTTCATATTTGCAGGCCTTTTCCCTGTTAACTGTAGAACATCTCTTCTTGAGATCCTAGTGTACAATGTGGATGAGAAGCAATGGGAGCAGCAAGGAGAGACTCTGGGGTTTGAACATCCTGCGAAGCACTGAAATAGGTTGTCTCGAGAGGTCACAAATTATTCATCACTGGAGATCTTGACAAAATCAGAAAGCTGACCGTGCTTTTGAATAGCTGAATGTACTTGGTGACCTCTCAGGCTTTTTCCCAGCAAAACTAATGGCATATCCAGAGGAATATTCTTCCCCGTGAAGCTAGAATCCTGTGACATTTGCCACCAGGCTGAGTAGAGGACCCTTTCAGAAGTCTTTTCTGGAGGAAAAAAAAAATAATATTCAGTGGTGTCCTGCATATGAGTTAGTAGCTAGTCCCTATTCCCACTCCCTGGAGATTTGAAAGCCAGCAGGTACTATGATCTGGCAGTTCTCAGCCTTGGCTTTTGTTGCGGCTTTCCCACTCCCTCTGATCCTGTCTCCTTGATCTGCTCCTTTAGGCACCTATTGCTAGGCCTTTTCAATTTTTTGGATTCATGCCTGCATCTCAAACTCATCACTGTCCTTTCCCATGGGTTTGCTGTCGGACCCTTTGTGTACACGGTCATCTTTCACTGAGAACTTCATACTGTCTCCATTTGTCTCGTGCTCTCTAGCATGTTTTGGGCAGCCCTGATGGTATTCTCCGACTACGTATTTTGCTGAGAGTCCACACATTACTGGTTTTAGTCTTCCTGTAACCTTAATTAGAAATGTAATTAGATGATGGCCGCTATTCCTTGGGAGCTCCCAAGCATGCACTAATTTATAGCCCACCATTACTCAGTACGAGTCATAGAAAAATCCATTTGCTGTAACAGCTGTTGCAGGGCATGGATGGGAAACAAGGTGGCAGGCCATTTCTAGAAAGGTCCAGAAGAAAATGAGTGTGATTGAACTGTCTGAATGTAATAGAGTGCCTTCAGAAGTGGATGAGGGCTGATTTATCTCCACTCTACCAATTATACCATTATAATTCTTGCCAGTAAGGATTATTAACATATGGTTTACTGATGGGTTCATGAAAACGGGGCTTGTCTGGACCCTGAGGAATCCCCTGTGAGATCCTCTGTCCAAAAGCAGGTTGGTTCCTGGCAGAGGTTTGTCAAGCGTATTCTTCAGCATGCTCTGTTACAGTGTCCTGGGCATGTCCTAAAGACTTTTTTTCTTGAATGAAAGACAAGACAGCAAGGCCTGGAACAAGAACAGGAGCAGCAATAACAACTTATTGAGAATCAAAGTATTTGAGAGCTTCTAGTGGCATGTTGCTGACAGTCCTGAGTTGGTGCAGTGTAGTACGAGTGGGGCTCCACCAGAGTTATGAAAACATGTGGAAGAGAGAATTTCTGTCTTAAAGAGCTTACAGAAATGATAAGCAAGTTTTGTGTCCATTTCAGCTTGAGTTTTTTTTAGGTTTTGTGATTCGATTTTATTTAATCCAAATCAGCTTGTCAATTTTTAATATTATTCAAGATTATAGGAAGGAAATGTTTTACAATTGCAGATTTCATTTGTTGTTAAGTTGCTAGATGCGGGCAGCGGAGTAAGCACTGCTCTTCCTTGCTCCATGATAGGATCGTGTCTGCACGTTTAGGATGATTCTGGCCTGACATGGATACCTTCACACTGAATGTAGATGCAGATTCAGTTCTAACTCTATTGGCGTGTCTAGCTTCTATAGATGAAACTCGTCGTCCCGTGGTTGGCACTAAGATAATATACATTTCAAAACAGCCCACTAGCATCTTCACTGCCAGTGTTATTTGTGTTATATGTGCAGTGAGACAAAGTGGACAGAAGGACCTCTTTCAACTTCTGTTGAAATACATGGAAAAACTCACACTGACTTCATAAGAAGTTAGATCAAGTTCCAAGGCTGCATGTCAACATTTTTCTGAGTAGTCCTGACTGCGCATAGGGGCCCCTACATCATGTTACATTCCTTCACAGAAAAAAGGATGTGGGAATTTTTTACCCTTCCAGAGACAGCTCTCTTTGGAAATCACATTTGTTTTCTCTATAAGTGCCGGAAAGAAATGGATGTGAAAAGCTCAGTAGTCAACTCTCAACTGCCTTTTACGCTGGCATCGTTTTTTGGAGGGGGGAGGAAGGGAGTTTGCACGCACATGCACTCACAGCTAAGGTCTTAATTCTATCTCCAGATGCTGTGCATAATCTAGAGGTTTATCTTAATGAATTATTTCTGTTATTACTGCAGGCAAAGTGAGATTTAATTTGATGTGTGATATATCCCTGGATTAACTACCCTTTGGTTTTATTTGCTCCATAATGGTGAATTTTTGTTTATAGACCCATTTTGTAATTACATCCCTGAGCTCAGAAGGGCTACAGCATTGCTGCTCCATCCTATAGGAAACCAGGATCCAATTCCCTTCTCCCAGTCCTGTTGTCAGATGTGGCTAAAACAGAAGCCGAACAATATGATGCTCACCATTTTGTCTTGCTTAATAGCAGCTTTACAGGACAAAGTACATTGAATCGAGGTACTCTCCTTGGCTGAAAAGACTTCGATTACCACTTGAAAGGTGTATGCAAAATGGCAGAGAAGCTTCACCTTGAAATATGACAACAATGTGTGTTATAATGAGTGCCAGGAACAATCAGTTGAATCCTTCATGATGCCAACATGCTGAAAGTGTCGCAACACCACAGAGGCTCCAAGCGTGGTACAGGGAGCTGTGGGGTATGAGAGGATGTGGAACAGAGGTTCATTAATTCCTCATTTCCCAGCTTATTTTGCCTCTCAGTGGGAAGCCAGGCCTTCAACCCATGCTGAAAGATACAGCCCAGGCTGGTGGTCATGGCACTGGGTCACTCCTCTCCCTTCCTACATTGTCCAACCCATCCCCTTCCTTTTTCTCATACCCAAGAGGTCTAGGACCAACATACCTGCACTGGCTCATATTCACAACATCTCTTTAGCACTTTCTTGCAATACCCCCAGTTATCAGAAGAGAAAAAAAAGCCTGCCCCAAATCCAGCTCATCCACTTCCCTGGTGCTGGTGTGGCAAAGCTGTGGGGGTACCCCATCCTCAGCATGAGGAGGGAGAGGGGCAGACGCACAGAGGGCTGAGATCCCACTGCAGCTCCACAGAGAGCAGGACACGGTGCTGCGGTTACAGAAGCTGTGACAGCACCCGTACCTAATCCCTGGTAACATATGGTATTGCATGCACGCAGAATCGTGTTTCATTACAATCATAGTGATCTTAATTAGGACTAGTAAGAACAGAAGTCAGTGTAAGTACTGGGGAAAGTAAGTGGAAGCAAACAAATCCATCTGGGTATTAGTATGCCCCTTGGAAAGGGTGGGGGTTTTTTAACTTTTGACTTCAAGCAGCATTCCCTCATCATACACTCCCGCTTGATCCTACACTCGTGAGCACGCACTGAGCTTTCTTAGAGCATGGCCTCATCTCCTCCCTCCCTGGGTGACCCGTGCTGGAGCAGCAGAGCTTTGCTCCCACCAGAGCCCTGCGTGATGGAGCACTTCATGATTCCCCTGGAGTGGAGACCTCCACGGGGCAAGGTGGTAACTAGGAAGTTCAAACAGAAGGTCCTGCTGTTGGGCCGGGAGGTGTTGGGTTCAATCCCTATTCAAAGAGAGTCACACTAGGAAATATGCATAATTTCTAGGTATACATCACATTGAAGAAAAAATATTTTTTTTTACTGGCGGACAAGAGTGTTTGAGGCCATTAAATTGAACAGAGCCAAAGCCTTCAGTTTATAAAGACTGCCTGCAGATTTACGTTATACAGCATGTATTGGTAATTGCTCCTGACGTGTCAATTCTCATACACTTCCATTAAAACTTTATGTCCGCTTTTTTTTTTTTCCCCAGCTAATAAAATTAAATGTTGGAAAGCCAAAGTGAAAAAATAAAACATGTCAGTCTTGCTTGGACCAGTACAAGATGGGATATTCAGAGCTGACACCAAAGCTGTCTTCAAAATCACCTACTGTTCACAGAGCAGTGTACTAAAACTCAGCTTCCTGCCTTTTCCCAGTTAAACCCAAACCTGTAGTGTTGTTTTACTGCCTTGGGAGTGTGAATTTCAAACGGCCCTTAAGGGTAGAAAGTGATTTAAAAATATTTTTCTAAGAAACCCCAAAACACAAGCAGCATTTTTATGAGCAAAAATCTAGGAGTATGCGTCAACATTTGCAAACATATCTGAGGGATGCAAGGAACATAAATCCTAGGACTTTAAAGCTGTCACGAGGCCAAATTCCTGTTTCCTTTACCCGTATGAGTAGTGTTGCTCAAGTCAATGGCTTGAAAGAGTTTCTGTAAATAAAATGAGTAAGACTCAGCCTGAAGTATACAGAAAATAATATGAGCAATCTTTCTTCCCCCCAGGGAGGAGAAGCCAAGCATTCCTTGGCTTGACCTGTCCCCGCGCAACCCGTGGGGCAGGATCCACCATGCCCGCTGCCCTGAGTACTGGGTGCCCCCATCCCAGTTCTCCATGCGGCTCCTCATTCCCCTCCATCCTGCTGGTGCTGCAGGGTTTTGCGGCCATTCCCAGCCTCACAGCCCTGTGTGCTGCCATGCTGTGCTCAGGGCTCTGCCCCTTCCCAGTTTCTTTGCTGGTGAGGGAGGCAGCACTGGGATCCTCTGCCTATTCCTGCTCTAGAGGTTAAGCAAAGAGGACCATGGACCAGAGGGGAGGGGAGCAGCAGGACAGAGGTTTACCACACTTCACATTTCTCTGCATGTTCATGTTAGGACTGGGGACGGTCAAGCCCTTCTAGCACTGGTTTTCATTTTTAAGGCCAGTAAGCACCATTATGATAATTCAATTTGATTTCATCCACTACTGAAAAGGATTGAGTAACCAATAACATGCTCAAGAAATAAACAGAGCTTGTGCAGATTTTAAAAGCAACCATAGAGAATTTATGCCAATAATTATAGCCCTGTTACAAATTTCTGGAGAAAAAATGTTGGGTATTTGTTTTTTTTTTTCCATTCTAGAGTACTTTTTTTTTTTTTCTTTGCAAGAAGCCGATGCTAGGTCTGCTACTTGCCTTCTACTGTAGCAAGTCATTTACTGATCCTTTTTTCTATGCTAATAAGGTATAATAAATTTAACACCACTAAAGAAACCATAAAAACTTGAAGACCATTATTACAGATTTTGTATGTGCCATGAAAGGCAAACTGTTTGCAGCTCTTATTGATCGGGAAGGGCTGAGTTAATGTAATTGCAGAACATAAAGGGAGGAAATATAATAAAAAAAATAAAATTAATATACCAGTCACAGAATCTGAACTCAAAAAGCCAAAAAAAGACGTGCAATAAAGCACTCTGGAGAAATGAAACTCTGTCACAGTGAATGCTAAGCTGTTTACCGAAAAGTGCAAATATCAACTAAGGCATTCCTCACCACTCAGACGTTTAGTTAAATCTTGTCTGCACTCCCTCTTTTACAAAATCAGTAACTGCAGCTAAACCCATGTTTCACTGATTGCAAAGTGTCGGCAAGGTCTTCACCTGCCCTGCCGTGGAAGCACATCTTTGAAGTCTTACTCTGGGATGCAGGGTAAGGAATCGGAGAGAAGTTGGCCCAGAAGGAAAATGCTGGTGTCATCAGCCTGCGGACAGAACAGCTAAAAATGGAAAGTTTCATGGGGAGCTGGGGTCCAGTTACACAGCGATACAAGATGTCCTGCAGTAAAATGCCCATTTAAACAGTACCCTGTTGTGAGAACAGTGGTACTATCAATGTCAAAAATCACGCGTCAGACCCCACAAAACTCATGACATTGACTAGAGAATCAGGAGACTAAACAGAAGCAAATAAGTATATGCCCTTCATATTTGTTTATGACTTTTTTGGACTTTCTAGGGTTTGGATTTTCAAGCTTTGCTCTGTCTTCGTGAAGGCTTGGACTATATTTTATTTTGTGCCAAAGCTCAGGTTAGTGATGTGTTCAACCTCAGTGGAGGACTAAAGTCTGTTAGAGTGAGTATTTGCTTGCAGCATGGGCAGGACCAGAGAGGTTTGTGGCAAATCAGCTAAGAGCAAGAAAATGCCCTTACCCCTCAAGATGTGCAGATTAATGAACTTCAGCAACTGATAAATTAGAATGTACTTTTTAGCTTATAGGTTTTGTCAAATATTATATGAAGGGAAACAATGGTTTTCCCTATTTTCCATAATGCCGTTTCTCCCTAAGTCCTTGGGCAGGCTGGATTTCAGCAACTGTTCTGGAGGATTCTCTGGCCTCCAGAGCAGGCTGGAGATGTACGCCTTATTAGCAATAAAAAAGGAAAGCAAAGCCCCTGCTAAATGTGTGCATACATTTTCTTCACGTACAACAGGATTTTCTTAGCACTTCCAATCCAGAGTGGGAAGTAAGAATATCCTTTTAACGTGTCCATCCAAAAAGAGGTAAAATATAGATCTTTCATAGGCTATATATTTAAAAACAGAAATGGTGCTTTTAAAATGGGATGTCCAATATCTGGTGACTAATGGATGACAAAGAGCTTGCAGGGTACTTTATTAAATGTCTCTAGAGACAAAGAAGTCGATTGCTACTCACCAGGTTGATTTACAATGATAAAGATTTCTATTTGTAGGAACCGCTCTGGCTTCAGTCACCTCCTCGTGTGGCTCAGGGTACACAGAGATAGAAAGCTTTGCTTTTTCAAGAGGAGAGAATTTTTCTCTGAGCTAGGACTGACACTATTTTTCTGGTTATCATGACAATCCTATCAGACTAATGGGTTGACAGCCCCAGAACAGCTCTGCTATCTAGGAAGGGAATGATGAGACCTCGAAGAATCATTATGTCATATTTGGTAGGAGCTTCATTGTTTTATTGGTACAATTCCCTGTGCTGAAACCATTCAAAAATGAAATAAAATGCTTCTCTGCATTTATCAGTTGTGAGAGGGAAGAATGCACAATTTCACCTGGATTGCCGCCAGTGGAGGAGAGCAATGAGGCTGGGACAGAGACTGGGGAGTGCAAAGGGAATGCTCTGGAGTCACTGGCAAGGAGTCCTTGGAAGCCTGGGTCAGCGACCGCAGCGTATCTGAGTAGGAGATCAGAAACCCCAGCTAGCCCAAGCAGAAATCATTGCTTGTTTCTGTGACACTACTCACTCTACTTGAGCTTTGCTTTCTCGTCATAGTTTTCGGTGGCATAACCTCCTTTACAGCAGTAATTCTCAGCCTGCACTTAAGACACCAGCTCCCGTTTGTTCTGCTGTGTCCTCAACTCTCTATTAAGTGGAGTGCTCTGCATCTACTGCATCAAGACACGTTGTCCTGTGTCCAGAGTTCAGACGAGAAACCCTGTAAGTGAATCTCCTGCTTCCCTAAACCATGATAATGGAGAGAGGCTGGGAATATACTGAAGACAAATTAGTAATTATCAAGGTCAGAAATAGAACCACAACAGATAAAAGAGAGCAGAAATACAGCTGCTGATTTGCAAAGCCCCGTTGTTCCACTGCCTCGTGGTGTGGTAACATCCAAGATTGCAGAGTGACATATTTGCTGATGCAATACCAAAGATGGACAAAACAACTGTACTTGGCGAGGACTAAATAAAGAGGGATTGCAGCTTCAAAGTACTTGCAACATGCAACTTGTGATGTGCTTGTGACGGTGTCAGTGTGGCAGAAGCCCTGGGGTTTCCTGCAGGATGCCCATTGATATGAATAGCAAGGTCACGATGGATCTCAAGGATCCATCAATCACTGGAGCGCAGACCGCAGGCACGGCATAGCTGGAGTGACGCAGTCACTTCCATAGCGCTGGCTGAGCTGGGCTGCTTGAGCTCTCATGCCTTTAAATGAAAGCAAATTATTACAGAAGGAGCTTTAAAATGTTCTAGCATGACAAAGGTGTGTAATAAATACCAGGTCTTGCATATGCTTCTTCTTACAAAACCACAGAAATTTGTGAGGTAGCTGACTCATCGTTTCTTTGCCCTAAAGGTGGCAAGCAGTTTAATGAGAGAAGATATTTAAAGGCTGTCATTTCATAGGATGAAGATATCAATTCTCTATCTTTCCATGGTTAATCCTGTTAAGGGATAACATGATTTTAGGACAGTCCATTTCAAAGGACAATCTTTTCAGCCTTGTCTGACTGAAGTCTCCGAGTCCTTCATAACTCCCCTCATGCAAAGAAAATGGGAAAATCTCAACTTTCTATTACAAGTGTTAGGCTGTGTTTCAGCCAATTTCACCAATGCATTGCACAGCATCTATATAATTTATAGATGTTCTCAGTTTAACTCACTTATGCAAATATACTGAAAGGGCCGCTACCCAAAGAAGCTTACAGCCTGCCCCATTTGCATACTGCTGTAACACATACCAGTGTACACCAGCCAGAGGTGGACCTGCTCACACCACTGTATTTACCTGCGGCTCTTCCCGCTGGTTTTACCTTCACAGCATCCTTACAGAGCAATGATGGTGTTACCTCTGATGTTTTAAATGCGGGGAAATTGAGGAACAAACAGATTAAATGAGTTCCCCAGAGTCATTGTGAAAGGCAAGAACTGAACTCACATGAACCAGAGCAGTGGTAAAAAAATCGCTTTCTCCCTGCTTTGCCCTCTCTTCATTTTCACCAAAAATTCACAGGGAAGGTGTTTACTGAGAAGGTTTTACACTTCTAACTTCCTAGCTAGTCCCCAAGCATTCATTTTTGTCTTTCTGTATGGAACTTTAGCACAGTAACAATGAAAATATTTCACTTTATGCCAAAAATTAACTAAGGTCTTACAGGTCAATGGGGTTCTCTCAAAGCAGACTGTCATTTCCACTGGGTTTGATTTCTGGAAATAAAACCTTGGTGCTTTAAATTCAGACAAGTCTAGTTCTTTCCTCAGGAAGAGGAAATACTTCTGCAAATGATGCTGAAATTCACTGATGTTATTCATATTTACTGCAACAGCATTTGGGAGCCTGAGGAATGGACCAGAAGCCTAATGTGATAGGAACTGTACAAATAAAGTATAAAGAATAGTGTCTGACTTTACTAGTGCTGGGTAGGGAGAAAAGGGGGTGTGCAGCACTGCAACATTGCAAAATTAAGGAGTAAGAATATTTTCACATATTAAATGGTGATGAGCTGCAATAGAAACATTGTAAATTACACGGTGGTATCTCAATATTGACAACTCCCTGCTCATTCTCACCTTTATCTTTCAAAACATACTTCTTGGTTGCTTACAAAGCATTTTCCTCACCCTGAAAAAAACTTCAATTATTTTCTATCATCTCTGTGAACAAATAGTTCACTGTAGATTCTGCACTCCAGCAAGGTCAAAATCTATGTGTGTGGATGCTTTTAACTCAATGATAACATATTCATGTCCTGCCTGGGCAATATTATCAAAATTTTCTGAAATAAAGTGGGAAGTGAATTTTTCTACTTCAGTTTATGTTTCTAACTATTCCCTTCTATTTAAAATGTTCCTTCAAAGGAGAAACAGCTTATTTCCTTAAGAAATGGTATCCCCCCCACTGAATGTTATTTCTCACTGCCTCTAAGTAATAGGAGATTTCCTACTTTTTGCCCACTTCTACTCCATAGATTTAATATGTAAACTGGGAACATGCGGAATATATTGCTTGGCACAAGTCAGCGAAGTTTCACCTGTGAGAACACAGTATGAATTCAACCTTTGGCTGCTTGTTCTAAACCACAGGGAGAATCTACACTTAAGTGACGTAAGGTTCACGGATTAGACACAAACCCACAAAACCAAATCCATGGAGCAGCGTTTAGGCTTGTAGAGCTTGCTGCCCCCCGACTCAGTCTTGCTTGAGTCAGTACAGCAGGAGAGCACCTTGTGCCAGGGCAAACGCAAAGGGAGCACGCTGCGCTCCTCTTGTTATGAGGGGCTCCTGGTACTTAGGAGAGGATGCTGAGGCACAAATCCCTTATCAAAAGACTGAGTGGGAAAGGAAAATAGGAACTATTTCATGAAGAAGGCAGAGAAAAAGTGATTGAAGTGCTGGAAGCGAGTGTACTCACACTCATATTTTACAGTTAAACTTCCTTTTGTGCTCCTGAGTTGCATTTAAGCATTCATTTAAACTTCATGCACAAAGCACCTGATATTCCTTGCTATCCTCTGCAATGAATCCTCAGGATTCATTTCCATAACGTTAGCGTATCACTGATCTCAGCGCCACAACAGGTGAGCAGAATTTATACCACAGTTTGCCCTTTCATTTTCACACGTTTCTGTGTAAACCTTGAGAGGTGGGAGGAGAATTATTCCTGGTTCATATGTGATTTCAATTTTCTTCTCTCTCTTTCTTTTTCTTTTTTTTTTTTTTTTTTTTCCATGGATTTGTTTCCATGGATCATTTTATGTTCCAGATGATCCAGATCTTAAGCCATTATCTCTCTTTGTGTCGGGTCAACTCTTTTACTTTATTTTAAATGTAAGGCAAGTTCTATCGCTCTGAATGTGGAAACGCAGCTCCATAAAACCTCTGCTAGGAGTGGAGTGACAGCCAAAGTTCTGATTAACTTCACCTCTTTTGTAGGCTTCTGCAACAAATGCAAAAGGCTGTGAAATCTTTTCCAGCAGGGTAATGGAGGAAGGAGAATGTTGGCTGTACGTTTGAGGATTATTATTCCTATAAACCCATTCACACACCTATCACTTGGGACAAGTGAAGGGCCAAAGACATGCCAAGCAATTACACAGCTACATAGGTCCGTGCACAAGATATTCCACATCATGTTGGCTGTAATTTGTGCACACTACATTGGCACTAGCTCCACCTGTGTCAGATGGCAGCAGAGAAAACAACTTTTCTGGGAGACTAAATCCATTTCAACTGTGGCCAAGCCATGTCCTTGCTTTGGAAAGTCTGATTGGGAACAGCAGCATCTTTCGATTTGGAGTGGAAAAAAGGTTTACAAAACTCAGACTCCTTAGTTGCTTATTTTCACCTCGCTTCCTGCACTCCCAAACAGTATCAAGATGCTCAGAGCGTGTTGGTGATACCAATGTAACTGGCCACAGCTTCCAGGGGATTTATGAGATAATGTTCAGTCCTAGTCCTGACCTTAGCCAGCTCTTTGTGTCCTTATGAGAAATTATTTCTAATCAGGTTTATATTTTCCCTTGCTACTCGTTTGAGTTGAGAGAAACCAGATGAATTGTTTTTCTAGTTCAGCTACAAAGACAGAAGAACCACTTTCTCAAGTCCCCAAAGTTCATGACAGGAAGGATCTTGGCAAAGTAGGAAGAGAAGTCAAGATCATAATTCATGTTTTACAATGTGTTTGCAGCTGTTTAAGGGTTTACAAAAGGTTGATGTGGTGATGTAGTGAGTAGTGTTCAATATTGAACAAATCAATTAACCCCTTTTTCTTTACTGGTATGCTGAAGACTGCCATTCCCTGCTAAGCAGAAGTGACTTACTTCATTATTTTTACAAATATATTTTGAAGTCTTCCTTCCTTCAGTCTTGTAGAGACTCAAAGCCCATTGTTGCCGTAAAACAGACCACAGAAAAATGCACAACAAGGCAGATGAACCTGTTCTGAACGGTTCCTGAAGTCTAAAAAATGCAAGACTGATGACTAGATAGGTAAGGATTTGTTGGAACACCTTGATTTTGACCAAGGATTTTTTTTTCACAATAAGAGAAGAAATGCAGTCAGTTACCTTGGTGTGAAATGTTTTTTTGACTTGACTCACCAGAAGCCAAGAGACCAAGTCAGAAGTGCTAAAGGTGTCTCTGTTTTCCTGAGAAGCATGTCTGTCCAGCCACAGTGCCTGCGTGCCGTCTGCAGTATGAAAAGATCCAAGAGAACTTAAAGAGTATGGTTATGCTTCTAAAAACGTACCTATTAGTCTGTTAACTGTTCACAGGCAGGACAAGACAGAAAAGCTCCATCAGTTTAACAGCATATGCCCGAAGGCTGTAACTCTTGTACAAAGATTTCAATCTTGCACTCCTAGAGCTGTGCCCTTGAAAATCGAGTCTCCTGTTGGATGAGGCTGCACAGACTTAGAGTAGCATGAACAAGGCTATTCTAAAAATTAGTTATTGTAACCATATCATCCCACAGGACTAGTTTGGCACAGCATTGTAGCTGCTTTCTGCTATTTGCTTGCCCCAAGAGAACAGATAGTTCAGAATCACATCTCCCTCTCCCAGTAATATTGTGTTTTGTGCTGCTGCTTCTGCTTTGCCATGTATCTGCCAAATGCTGCAGGTGCTGAAAAACAAAGGTGAAAGCACCCATATGGTGCTTTCGGATCGCAAAATCAACTCACAGAATCAAAAGCCCAAAAGGACCTGTTTTTTTTTCCTCCCAGGAAAACCTAACAGAGAATCTATGGAGTTACATCCAAGTGCCAAGGCCTATGAAAGGATTTATTGTGAATGTCTTTTACAAGATTCCTTCCTTGTTGGAGATAGGCCCTTTGGGATTCCCCTTCATGACATTGCTAATCCCATCTATTCAAAATTTATGATGCACATTCCCTAGAATACCAAGATGACTTTAAAAACACAGTGTAGATTGGGGGTTTTGCTAGTTTTATTGTAATTTTCTTTTCAAGATTTCAGAATGCAGGCATTTACTGTACTCACAGGCTTCCTTTTGCAAACATGAGAGCTGGAAACTCACTGCAATTTGCATGTGATGTTGTGTTCAGTGCAAATGTTTACTAATGTTCTCGCACAGATCTGGGACCCAGGGCTTTTCCTGGAATCAGTCCTGCCGAGACTCAGGATCAGATGGCAAAAGTAATTTTGTGTAAGGTGTGTGTGCATGCAAGGGTGTCTGTTCACATGTACGTGTTTTTTTTTTTTTTTTTCTGTCTGGTCCTTCAGTCACTGGTTTAGGAATTCAAGGTAGTTTGAAAATATTTTTTCCTTTCCACACACAAACCATGTAACTGCAAATATAGTTTCATTCATGTCTAAAAATCTTTCTAGTCATCTTCCTCTGTGTGAACTCTGCGTACCTGGAGACTAACTTCGGAGTTACTCTGCAGGTCCCTGCTGCATACAGGTAGGAGGATGAGACAAGGATGTAGCCTAGCTGCCCACCATGTTCTGCCTTGGGTATAAATAGCTTTATTTCATATGTGCCAATTCCCTAGCCTCTGACATCCTTACTATTTACAGCGATAATATATGTACATCTTCCAAACACGTACCTGACTGGGGCAAAAATGGTAAGGCAGTGAGAGACAAGCTTTCCATTTTAGGCAATAATTTAACTCCAATGAAAAACACATACTGGGAGCTTTTGTTTTAAAATGTCATATTATGTTTTTCCCTACCCTTTTCCTGGATGAGTTTAATTGGATTTGGTGTAATTAAGAAAAAAATCCCAAACAACATATAAGTTACATGATACCCTCTTTACGTGAGATTAGTGAAAAACAATTTTTTTATGAGGTTACCGTCAAAGAAATACTAAGGTATTAAAAAAATAGCATTTTTTCTCCCTTCTATTTGCCTTCTGCTTAAAAGAAGAACACATTCTCTATGGAATATGGTCTCATTTTAGTTTGAAAGCACAGATTTATCTTTCATCTCTGAGTCTCCATGGTGCCTCCTGAGCACAGCAAGGACTAGTTCACAGGACAGTTCCAAACCAGCATTTTAGAAATATAAAGCCAACACCAACCCTTTTGATAAATAATCCATTCAATCCCTGGGAATATCAGGAAAGACAGAAAAATGATAGCACTAATAATAAAAACAAGAGCTGCTGTTATTAACAGAGAAGTTATACAAAGTACACATTAAATGAAGCTCATTTAAACATGCTCTGGTTTAATTAGATTTAGTTTAGCCACCTAAAAAAATCCCAGCAGAACTTGTGGTGGGGCTTTTGCTGCTGCTCCCTGCTGTGAGCCCACCTGTTTCTGCCAGCCTCGCTGCCCTGGCAGTCCTAAAATCCCTTGGTCGGCTCCGCAGGCTGGGGCAGGTTGCAGTGACAGGCTTTTTAGACTGCCTCACTGTGATGTTTGGGGGAAAAAAGTTTTTTGAGCGACAAACTAGCTTTGCCTAAGATTTACCATGTTGGGAAAACAGAGAAACAAACACTGCTAAGCATCATAACTTTTTTCCAGGCAGCGGGCTTCCAGGCAGGGAACAGACCTGTCATTTCAAGTAGTTTTTCATACTCTGCTCAAAAGGATTTAAAACATTGGTTTAAGACAAACCCTCCCCTCAGTATTATAATATATATATAAATTAATATATAAAAAAAACCCCATACACAGGTACAGCATATATCTGGAACAGTGTCTCTTTGCTTTTGGCGGTATATTTGGATGTGGGAAAATTGTCCTCCTTGGAATAGTTTCCTTCACAGGGAGTACTTGGAGCCTGACCTGAACCCCAAGGAAGCAGCGCTCGCAGCAAGCACCTTTGGTAGCACGGCCTGGGCAGGCAGGAGGCTCCCGTGAGCCACAGGCGGGGACTGACGGGGACTATTTCTATATAAACAAGCCCAGGATCAGCTGAAGTTGCTGTTCATTGGCAAATGAAAATAAAGAGACAATTCAGAATCAAAGGTGAGTCAAAGAAAAAATATGTCCAATAAGAGGAGGCAGCCCAGACAATCAGTCAGATGCCAAAACATGTGACAGACCCAGAGGCAACTCCAAAACAACCAAACCAACTGCCTGTGAAGTCTGCCAAGGAGCCAGATGCTCCTGCTTAAAAATATCTTCCGCTGCCTTGGCATCTGCATTTTCTGCCTGCCGTCAAAAGAGGAGGGAGGGGAAAACAGGAGAGTGGTGCGGGAGTTGGGGGGGGGCAGCAACTAATAATATTTTTGCCATTTTAATTCTAAGTACTTCTGATTATTCATTTGCAGTTTGTCATCATGTCACTGGAGAGCAAAACAAAACCCCATCCTGGCATAGGCTGGGAAGGGAAAAACAGGCAAAGCCCTCTATGCAGAAGGAAAAAAAATGACGAGGAGATCTAATAATTCTGCATTGCTGTGGGTGGCACATTCCTGTTAAGGTGATAAAAAGCTAAAAGCTGCTGGAGCTGGCAGTTTACCACCCAAGAAAGCGCCTGCGTGCCCAGACCCAGATCCCTGGCTGGTGGCAGCAGGGCCCTGGGGACGGAGCTGGGCACTGGATGCTCCAGCTTGCGCACACCCAGGGCATCCCCGAGTGCCCCTGTGCAGTGAGGATGTATGGGGAATGAATTGCACTGAATAAAAATATTGCTGCTATTAATCATCACGGCAGGTTTTGGTTCACAGAAGCTGTGGCTGCTCTACAGAGGCTTCAGACACGCTGGTATTAACTCAGTGGTATTAACTTACTGAAGATGCAGATACTTTGTTACTGTAGTTGTTGATTAAAACCATTAAATAAAATACATATTCTAGAAACATTGGATTATTCAATAGGAAAAGGTCAAAGAAAAGAACAGTCAAAAAGGAGAGAATTTGTGCAATTTCTGTTAAGGAGAAACTATAATGCAAAAAATATCGTCACGTTTAATTTGTATTGAAGGCCTTTATCTCTCGTATAAAAGTTTTCATAGATGAATATGCCCCTTCAGAAATTAAATTGCAAAACAGTTTTGTGTGTGTTTCTTGATTCTTGGAGTGGGAATCAGGAATCCCACGTGTGGTCTGTCCCTCTGTCACTGAACCGATCGCATGGCCTCGGTTTCTGCACACACAAAACCTCTGTGCTTCTATGGATCGAAGCGTCCCTCACCGCGCCATCCCAAGCAGAGCTGCGCTTCCAAAGCCAGTGCTGCTGGAGCGGCAGGTACTGAATGAGACTCGGAATACAACACTCTGCTGGAGAGTGGTTTTGCCTGAAAAGAGGGTTTGTTTTTGTGAGATAGAAATCAGAACTTTTTCTTTCTTCTGGGCTGCCTAGGTTGGGTTATTATTCAGGAGGGCTCGGGACACGAAGTGCATCGGGGACTGCCTTGATCAACATGCTTCAGAGCAAGAAACCTGGTGCTAAATGAGAGACATATCAGAGACCATCGCTGCCTTGTAGAAAGCAAACAGCACTGAAGGTCAGGTTGAGCAGGGCTGGGGTGAAATTGTGCCCCAGTCTCGAGCTCCTGTAAAGAACAGAAAGATCCTTTTGTGATGTTTGACTCATTTTCCCCCTCGGATGTGTGCTGAGGCTCGGCTCTACAGCATTTGTTTCAGGGCAAAGTTTCACGACGGCTGGTCGCCGGCAGAGAGGGCGAGCTCTGGGCTCGCAGCTTCTCTCTCAGTCCCTCAAGCAATCTGGCACCCATGGGAATGCCACCACCTTTTCTGCACTGAAGGGTTGAACTCCTTGCTGAAAATCTGCGTTACACCTTGTAGACTAAATTTTGCATACAGAACTCATTTGCAGCGAAATGCAATCGCAGTAAATAAATAAGTAACGGGAGCCAAAACAGCAGTGTGGTGAATCGGCAAGTTTATTTCAAATAAATTGAAAGAACTTGCAGTGACGAACGTTTCGTGTGAGTCTGGTACTGAGATTGTAAGAATTTTGCATGTCTACATAAACTGACTGATAGCAAAGGAGTTTCTAGTCCCCCTCATGGCACACACAAATGTCTGTTAAAGACATAAATATTTAAAAACAACAGCTAGACTAAGAGGGTTAGCTTTCATTTCATCTAATTTGGCAAGCATTAGATACACCCACCAGAAATCATTTTATTTTGTGTAATTTAATAGCAGATCTATTGTAGCATCGCAGTTTCTGACATACCGAAACAAATCAATGTGGCCTTTTTTTAAGTTCAGAATTAATATATTGCTGTATTTCAAATATTAGATGAAAATCAATGAAGATTAAAACCTTTCTGGGTTATTCACTTGTTTTTGTCCTCTGATGTCTTCCTCTGTGTGGCACAGTGACTTTGATCCTTGTTCAAATATCTCTGATTTTTTACTTCCCTCATGTTTGATCTGGTTCTCAGGTGAGAAATATTGGCAAAACTTGTTAGAATTACACCTGCCAATGGTTGCATACAGGCTAGAAACATGAAATTATATAAACTGTACCGTGCATGCCCTTTGGATTCTTACACATCAGAATAATATTCCCATAGAAATCAATCTGAGATTTTAATTTATTAAGCCCTCTCTCTTCCCCCCCACCCCTCCACCCCCTCCTTAAAGGGATAGATGGAAATACAGAGGAAGAAGTGAGATAACATCAAATAAAACAGGTTTAGAATGGTCATGGATGACCTTCACAATATGCGTTTTGCAATTTTGGGTGGATTAGAGAAAACTAATGATGGCTTTGAAATGAGCTTTTGGATAAAGCTTGGGAAACTCTAATCATTACAAATCCACTACTTAAGAGAACAATTCTGTGTAGCATGCTGCAGCTTTAAAGCATACATGGCTTGTTTTCTTTCCTCCTCTCAACAAGCTTATTTTGCTTTCACTTATTTTAGTCTTCTTGTAGGAGCCCAGTGACTATTTTCTTTTTCTGCCCTGCCTTTCAGTTTAAGGGAGCCTATTGTTTTTTGCTGTTGCATTGCCCTGACAGTGCCTTTTGCATTTAGTTTAGGACTCATAGAGTTAACAGGCTAGGAAAGAGAGAGAGGGGAAAAAAAACCCACTTGCATTAAGCCTGAAGCCTGTCACCTTTTCTTGGCAATTACACTGCTAATGGCTGGGTCCCAAGCAAAGTGGCAAAGAATATCTCTTCTCACGTTCCCAACTCACAGTGCATTCCCAAATACCAGATGGTGTTTTTGGAATCCATTTCACTATGTTTGATATGACAATACTTTTGTATAATGTTAAATTATATATAACTATTTCAAATAGCCGATATCAGAACAAGGCAAGAAAAGGAATATTAGACGCTAGCAGGAAAGAGAGAAACTGAAGACTGAAGGTTCTCGTCTCCTCCTGTTGTATCTTGTGTCTCTCAGATTTTTGTGTAATTTGAACAAAAGAGGAAAAGTGGCTCAGCAGACTAGCTCTTGCAGTGGTACTATACAGAAATGGTGTTGTTTCCTTCCCAGAATTTGGTGTACATCTTAGGATGCCTGCCAGCTCTACAGGAGGCAAGTGCAAGATCATAACTAGTGCAGAGAAAGCAGGGAAATAGAAAAGGGGAACAAACCCAATCATGAGTAAAAAAAGTCCCACCATTTTCTTTACAGACTTTTCCTTGAAATCTTGGGGAAAAACAAGTCCCAGAAAATTCAGGAATGGTAAATTGGTACACCTCCACTAACTTCAGCGGAGCTATGCCAGTTGACAGGAGCTAAGCATTTGGCCCAAGATATTTAAATTGAAGTAACTTGGATCAACGTATTAAGTCAACCTAAGCTGACTTCACTCAAGTCTTACTGGAGGTGAATCCAAGCCTGCTTGCCCCAGATTAGCTATTCCAGTTTTACGTTAACACTGATGGATTTAGAGGAGGCGGAAAATATCCACTGGAATCAGGCCTGCGGGTTTAGTTGCAGCAATACAATTCAACACGCCTGAACTGAAGAACAGAAGTAGCTTGGCCATTCCTCAGGAGACAACCAGGACCTCAGCTTTAGGGGGGACAAAGGTTTTCCTTTTGTTGGACACACTACAAACGGTTTCTCAAGAACAGGAAGAAAATGCACTACTGAGTTAAAAATGTGTTCAGGGTAATCTCTGTTCCATCAGTCTGCCAGTGATGCCACTTTCGTTATCAGAACCCCTTCATTTAAACACAGGTTAGATTGATGATTTCTAAACGGAAACTTTATTTTGATGTAGCCAGGAACTTTGCTTTCTTCCATTTCAGTTTCAGCTCAAGGCACATTTTAACAACCGACAAGCTTTCAGGATAAATGCTTACCAACAAAAACACTTCCCAGGGTTAACTATAACATGAATATTGAAGCTGTAAGGACACAACTTTGCAAGTAATTTGTCTAGTTCAATCAGTTTTGCTCCTGCATATGCCACAAACCTGTGGTGTACATAATACAAATGAAGGTTTTATTCATATGGCTATGCATGAGCAACTTACCACATTAGTATTTACTTTTTACACAACAAAATACTGATTTTTCCCTCTTGGTTACTTACACTGCCAGCATACAGTAAAGATTACCAACCCCTAAAAGGATCATACAGATCCAGTGACTACTACATAATTAACAATAACTTGTAGTAATGCAATTTAAGAGTCTTTTTAATGGGCATAGATGGCAGAATGTATAGCCCATCTTTCTTTGTCATCCTAGAAAAGGGGCCCCATGCGGAGCTGCTGGTTGCTGAGTGATGCTTTGTAGTCTGTACCAGACAGTTGCACAGTACCAGCTGCATTGGCAGGTAGCCGAAGTGCAAAGAGATAGCTGCCAAGCTATGCTATACAAAGGAAACAGTGCCAGAGAGAAAGGGACCTTTGCATGAAGTCACCTTTGACCCTGAAGCCAGCATGGATCCCATATTCATCAATTCCAGACAATTGCATCTTTCATTCCACCACAAACTATGATTAGAAAGGGCCCATTTGTGATAGTGATTGTTAGTTTACAGTTCCCAGAGATTGGATTATTTAATCTTTAGTTCTGTTGGCAGCAATATTTTCCCTAACCTTTTGTAATGGCACGCCAGTGATAATCTAACATATGTATATAGGGAGATACACACACACACACACAGAGGCACCTCCCTTCCCCACCAAAACTGCATGAAGAGATAAAGATGCAAAGAAAAGGGAAAAACCACAGCACACAAAATTCATGTTGTTTGGCAAACACTGTGCTTATGTAAAGTTTCAGAATTCAGTCTGGAAAGTGCTGTGTACTCTGTGTGCAGCAGTTTTTCAACTTCTGGCCACAGACCTAACTTTCCTACAGTACTTCCCTTTTGATAGGAAAGCTTTTGCTTTAGAGGACTGAGGTATATCAGAGACATTCTTTTCAGACAACTGTAGATTACTTGATTACTTTTTTTTTTTTTTAATTTCTATGAATACTGCTTGTAGTATGTGAAAAAAAAGAACATTAAACAGATTTTGAATGGACTCAGGAGCAAACCACCAATGATGAGCAAAAATGCTGAGGGGTGTGTGTGGGAGACAGTGCACAAAATAAAAGCAGCGGGGAAGCGTCTAGGCCTGGATCCTGCTCCTGCTTTCTTGTGTGTCTAGCTTTGATATAGTGAGTCCTATTGAAATCAGTGGCCAAGCTCACAAGGTGCATGTGTATGGCAGCATTTACAAGTTTGCGATCTTAGTAAATGGGTCTTCAACATCAAACTGCACCTGTATCCCCCCAAAACTTCACACAGCACTTCTCTGAGCAATAAAGCAAGCTGCCGGCACAATCGACAAGTAGGTAAAGAACATAAGGTGTCTGAGAATATAACTTGTAGCAGTGATTTTCCATAGCGTTCAGGAGAAAAAGGGGTAAAATCCCCACCAGAATCAAATGAAGAACTAACATTCGCAATTGGAAGTAGAGAAAAAGAAAGGGGAAAAAAAGGAGGGGGGGAGTCTATAAAACTTTCATCAAAACCTTTTTTTATCTGATCCTTTGGTCTTATCTCAAAGATGTTAGCTGAAGGGAAAAAAATCCCTCTACCTGAAGGCTGGCCGTATTGTGCTGCACCTGACTTCTGGCTCACATATGAGACCGTCTGTTCTTTATTTTCACTCTGTATGAAGCTAATGGAATTTGCAGTTGATTAACCTCAAATCTGGAGTAATGATCCAGCCTGGGACTGCAGCTGGCAATGCTGGGGCTATCTGTACTTCTTAACTGAGTAAGACAGCAACAAGTATAATGGCACGAAGGCAAAGATCCTGGATAGACGGGTAAATGTCAGACGCGCATTAAAGGAGTTGAGGTAGTGACCTGGGAGTGCAGGAAGTGTCTCCGCTCCCCACAAAGAGGTGGGAGCACCAACTCTTAGAGAAATTAATCACAAGATAATACAATGAAAAGTGTATGGTTACACTTACTCAGTGATGTTCTACAGGGAACACTCAGACCACAAGATTTACCCTGTCTGCACACTGAATCCCCATGCATTAGAAAAAGGTCATGTATTAAGGAACAGTCTCTGTAGAAAATTTAGCAGGCACAGGGCCCTAAAATTTCTCTGCAATTTCTGTTTGTGTGTGGAAAGCAAAGTCTTCGTTAGATCCGCACAGCAAAATAAAATTCAGTGTAGAATTATACTGTATTATTAATATTTATTTGTGCCAATTAATTATTCTGCCTGAAATATGAGAAGTGGCAGCTGAATCGCTGCAGATAAACACCACCAGAGAAAAATTCAAGCTTTTTTTTTTTCTTAATAATGTGTTTCTGTTTTTTCCTTCACAATTGTTCAAAGCTTCAATGAACAAAATTACACAAATGTGCACCAAACCTCGGAACTAATTTAGTTTAGCAAGTGCTTCACACATCTTCGTTTACTGAACAATGTTACTTTCAAATCATGACAACATTCTTCCTTCCTTGCCTCATGACTAATACAGTGTTATTCAAGCCGCTCCTCTTCAGACACTTCAGATCTTTACAAATCTTTTCCCCAGCTTTACCACCTGATTTCTAATTAAACTCAAACTGAGAAAGTTCCTTCCACTGATGTAAAACCCACAGCCCCAGACCAGTGACAAGCACTGCTAAAAAAGGCATTGCATGGCTTTCCTTCCATCGCATTGTTCGGAAGAGCAACTTCTTCAAAGAGATAGATGAAATGAGCAGAGAGCTGGGATGAGCTGTGCTTGGTCTTGAGCTCTTATACTGCTTATTGGAGAAATAAGCCTTAATGTGATGTAGTGAAAACAATTTTTCAGTCTAAGGAAGATCAGTCTTTCCATCCTATATAAGACTTGTCAAATTAATGACTAACAGTGGACTTTCCTAACACTACATTACTGTCTGTATTTTATTTATATATCGTGCATGTAAATATACATGTGCACACGCACACACACACGCACTGTGTGTACTATATGTCAACAACTAATCAAAAATTGTTTGCCCACAAGCATATGTGAAAAATTCATCTAAATAATTGTACATTTAATTTTTAATGAAATCCCAGTAATCCACTCAATTTACCAAACTCCTACTTAATACGAAACATTGGCGTGCACAGAGATCTCTCTGTCTTACACAGTGTGAGCATACGTACCACTTCAGGCACCCTCAGTCAAGTTTTATTATAATATTATCTTGATTTTGAGATCACTGCTTTTACTTGTGTGCAGAGTGAAGAAGCATATGCTATATGAGTAACCCATAGTGTTTGGCTTAAAGGCAAAATAAAAGTCAGCAATAAATAAACAGTAAAAAACAGACTGCTTGTAGATGGAAAGACTCCACAGCCTATTAGGTCTTTCCTGTCTTTAGTACCCTAATTCTGCAAAAAGCATATATTCCTAAGTAACTCTCTTATAATGTACTGCAATTATAACATCTGTCTTCAGATAACATTGGAAACCCATTAATTAACATCTAACACCCTTTCTGAGGTACACGAGTGTTATTATTCTACTCTAAAGATGGGAAGGGTGAGATAGAAAGAAATTTAAGTGTTAGATTTGGCACATCTCTACAGAAACCAAGAGAAACACGTTGCGTATCTGCTTGTAAGAACACACACGTCAAAGCAGGCACCTGCACTTTGCAGGTGCAAACACCTACAGCATACAAATAAAAATTCTACGCCATGCTTGCGCACACCCGTCCTGGAGCATGCACACAGAAAACTTGTTAGAACAAAGAAATTTGCAGCACATACATGGAAGTGCAGGTGTTTGATTATTTCAATCCAAAGCACACGAACAGATGTTTGCATCAGACTGAAATTGTCACCATCCTTAAAACTCTGCAGCTCTGTCCTAGTCAGTCTGTTTATTTCTCATATTCCAGAAGGCCTTGTCTCACACTGTTTTTCAGGGTACAACTTCCGCTCATTTTGTCTCCAACCCCTTATCCCGTTGAAAGGGATAATAAAAATTCCTAGCCCATGGATCTTTCTGTTCTTAGACAATCATTCACTTCTTTTATCTACCGACAAACTTTTTTTAGTTAAGGTTTTGCGCTCCTGCCCACTGTCTCTGCATACCACTATTGCAAAGATCTTGGGTTTTATGCAGGATCATTTCCATGATCATTGCACAGGTCTGAAAACAGAAGATGTGTTAGGACAACTTACAGAAAGGTGGACTTCACCATTCAAAGATGGAACAACTAGTTTCATAAGGGCACGTGGCTCCCGTGATTAATGTGCTGTGAAAACACCGACTTTGTCAAGCCGCAAATGGGAGACACCAGGATACGAGGCTCTGGGACATGATGGGCAATGGAACATTAGACTTTTCTGAATCCCAGTGCCACAGGGGCATGTTGCCAGCCTGGTCTTTGCTCCTTTTTCTTGTCTTCCTTTCCTCAGTTGTCCACTAGAGTTTACAGCTAAGTTCCCTGAAATATTCCCTGAAATCCTGGAATTGAGTAGATGCAATCAAAAGTGGTTGCATTGCTGATCACGGGGGACACCTCACGGAGCTGGCACAGAGCCTTGTTTTGTTCAGCCACTTCTGTTATCCTACGGCTCTTTGGCTTCTTACTGTAGAGTGCTTCAGTGTGGAAGAGTGTGGGCAAATGAGCTACTATTCTGCAATTCAAACCACGCCTCTGCTTCTGAAGAGAGGAAAAAAACCCACAAATCTATTTTTCTGTGCAGTGGTCCAGTTATTGGAAGACCAGAGCAGTTGGTAGCCCATATGTTACTGAATGGGATCTTAAGTAATGAAAATGAAAGAACTTCAAAGAGAGATTGGGAAGAGAAGGAGAAAAAAATATTGTGATTCACTGCCTCTACTCAGGTATGATCTCTTGGCCACTGCTCTTCATAATGCCAGAAAACATATTTTCATATCAAAGCCTGCCTTCTTTTCCATCTCCTTTACAGTGCCTGTGCTGAATACCCATGCTGTGGTCATGCCTTTTCTTTCTATTCTTTAGATGTTCTCTTCTTGACACAAACTTATACTAGAAATTAGCAAATGTCATGGCTTGCTGGGAGCCAGGCCTTCACCAAGGACTTTCCACCATTTTAGGCCTATGCCCTCTTCCTACATGCCCACATACTTCTGTGAAAGGTGTTTCCTCCATTTCTCTGTGAAAGACTCTTAGAAAACTTCATTAAGAATGAAAAGAATGAGTGTCCGTAGAATTATACCACGTTTCAACAACTCTACATATCTCCATAGTGAAAAAGTTGTAGCCTATAAAATCAGGTGAGACAGTTACAATCTGTAAGAAAGTTACTATTCTCTTTTAAAATGTTCAAGAATTATTCACTGATTTTTGAACACGAGGGAATTCCTTGGGTGTATTAAGTAATGTTTTATGCTAGTTTCCTTCACTGCACATAGGGGACACATAGCTGATCTTTTAAGCCTCATTTCCTTAGGAAATCAAGATAAAAGAAGGGGAAGCAACAAGTCCTAATGCAATGCTTATATGCATTGCAATTTGTCTAAACTGTAAGACCTCATTAGCAGCAGATCAGAAGTAAATTTGAGATTTACTTGTATTTGCTTATAATCCTTGAAAACTTGTTCTGTTTGCACTCTTGTAAAAACCTTTGTGATTCACCTTTCAGTCACTGCCCTACATAACCCATGTTTAACCTCTTCTTTTTAACTTATTCTTTCAAATGGCACCACAAAAGAAAATTTCTAATAAAAAAAATACTAGCAAACAGTGGTGCATGTGCATATTGTTTCTATTTGTTCCCAAGAGCAAACATAAATGCTGACTGAATGGTCAAATGGAACAGTTTTTCTCCTTTCTTACTAAACACAAAAGGTTAGTTTGGGTCAATTTTTTATATATATATAAATATAAAGAGAATACTCTTTAAATTTTCTTGATGTAGCCAATAAACCATACTCTTTTAAGATGACTACTTATGAATATCAGCATATTTCTGTGCAGGATCAGGTCCATTTTGTCCAGCCTAATAGAATTCTGGATTAAAAAAAAAATAATAAGGAAAACCTCCCTCTTTTATTTACTCACAAATTCTCTCAGTTATGGAAGTAGCCTGTTAGTGACCATGTATACCTGTGTCTTTTGAGTTAGTCACGTCTAAAGCAGAAAGGCCCATTTCAGAGCACTATCTGTGCTCTCAGTTTCCACACTGCTCCTATTGACAACCTCAATCCATGTGTGCAGTTCCAATTGGGTTGTGAAATTAATATGGCTGTTTGTGTACATCAAGGGCAACCTGCACTCCTTTGAAAGCAAGGGCATTGCAATTATTGGTGGTGAAAGTCTACAAGCTTATAGTGCCATCTGTACTATCCAACACTTCCACTCATATCTAGTTGTATTGCTAACTTTGTGTTTCACAGTCTCTGAAAAAAAAACACACCAAAGGACAACAGGCATGCTTATACAGGCAAAATATTTTGAATCTCACTCCATTAGCCGACACATCTATTTAATCTGCCTTAATGATTTTTTATCTTATTGAGAACTACTCTTCAGTAGTCTATGGAAAATAGATCCAGAGATCTTCATCACAGTGAATATAAGTTCTAAAACCTTTGCGCAAAAAAGCTATTGCAGGCTTGTACAGCGCCTGCTCCAAAGGCACTTCAATCAGACTGGCTCCTGTGGCTCTGACATCAGCTGGATTTCTTGGGAGTGTGGCAGGGCCTCTGCTTTTTGTGGGTATATAAAATACAAGTGTATCGCATAGGTGAAGTGTGTGCATGTACACGTACAAAAGGCTCCAGCATTTCCAACGAGTTCTGTAATTATTACCTGCAGTACTTGTGAAAGAAGTTCCTAGTGATGTTAATGGAAATAACAAAGATGTTATCAGTCCAAAACATGCTATTATGACCTAGCATGTTTGTCTTCAAATATTAAAGAAACAACTTGATTAATCCTAAAAATCATCTTTAAATGTTAACCAGTGTCAGTGACCACACCTGAGGGAGAGGAGTGAAGCATGCTTCCAGCAGCACAGTGAGATTCTTTTCACACTGGGATTAAAGCACTTTCGATAAACAAAAAATGTTACCTTTTCCCTTTCATATGAAGGTAGTGAAAAAAATATTTACTTCTTTACTTATAAAAAGTTCCAGGTTGTGTTTTTCTTCATATGGAAACTACTGGGACTTTGCCAGCAAAAAGTTTCAGAATATTCTTTTATTTAACCTCCATTTTTTATTATTCACAATATTAGTGGAGAGCTTGCCTAATGTAGCAGGATCAGACTGTCAGAAACCATCACAAGCGTCCTGATCAATTTAAAGATCCAGTCCCGGTGTTTAAACTGGAGTATGTGATTAGCCTCACAGCCTTTAGATTCAGATCAAGATGTTAGACCTTTCAGGCAGTAACCTACAATCTTTTTCAGTTTTCTTGCACGGTCTGGTATTCAATAGAGTTTTGACACCTTCAAATCTCAATCTAGTGTGTAAAACTAAATGATGGTGAGTGGCAGTACAGAGACACCTGAGGTACGGCGGTATGGCACGGACTGAGGTTAGAAGATCTCCTGTTTACCCTTCACAAGACAGGTCATCCAGACCATACTATTACTTGCTTTTCCCAACTATCACAACGATTTCATAACTTGGGGCCATGACGAGCTCTGGAAATAGCACATGAGCATCAAGAGGGAGAATGAGCTGGCCCTTCAGGGTACAAAGCTGTGCTCTTCTTCATTCTCCTCCTAGGTTAGACAGCTATCTACCACAACGTCCTTCTCCCCCAGCAAAAGCCACGCGAGGACATCAGATCTCTGGCTTCTCACTCAGGGGGTAGCACTGGTTGTCCAGACAAAGTTTTTTTAGATAATCTGGCTTCTCTCTCTAGCCCTTCCTCAGGGTGTCCTAGAGCTACACCATCGTGTTACACCAAATGTGAAAGTTTCTGAGGGGAAGAGGGTTGAACAAGGGTTAACATGGTGCATTCTCCTCTTACTAAAATTATGTCATTTCCCTCCCCCTCCCTGAAAGTATCTGTTGCTTGGTTGTTTACATACTGAAGTTAATTTAAAATATATATTATAGACCTACAAGATTTAAAATTGAATGCGTTCTCATATCTGAAGACATTTATACAAATTTCATTTAAAACTTCAGTGTTATTAAAAACTATTGGTTTTTAGCCACAAACTAACCATTCTCCCCATTTTCCGTATTTTCTCCAGAAAAATAGACTAAGAAAACAGAAGTATCGATACACTGTAGAAATTGTCCCAATGAGTTTATAATCCAGTGTAAGTTACACAGCACTGATAAGTAAAGGAAGTTCAACCAGACAGTTTAATCCTCCAATTTCCTGTCTTCTAATCAGCCACTGACTCCTCTGGCTTTAAATTAGAAACATTCATGGCAATATTCAGGACAGGTGAAGGAAAGAGAGCAGAAAACAACCATGGCAAATACTCACAGGCAAAAGAAGGCCATGTATAACAAATGAAGATAATATAAAGTATGTACAACGATGCGCTGAATACATGTGTTCAGGTTATATCTGGAATTTAGTAACTCTGACAGAAAAGGAATAATTTTATTTAAAAAAATCTATACAGCAGCTGAGCAGTGTATGAACATAGGAGAGTTACTGCATAAACCAGAGAAAATCCATGCTGCAATGTTACACTGTTCAGACTTTGTTATTTTTATAAAGGCAGGAGCAGGATAATTATTAATACATGTATGCTTTTTGATATACAGTAAATTATAAGTAGGAAGCACAAAGCAGCAAAGCCACATATGTTTCAACAGCTAGTGGGGATTATCATGATAAACTTAGATGAGAGTATGTATATGCATGTACGTATAGTTACACTCAGTGATTTAAACAAGAAATACTACTTCTGAGTGTTTCATGCTTCTGGAAATTTTAGCTACGGTAGTAACAATTAGTTTTCCATATGATGAAGTTAAATATTTATTAGATGCACAATTATTTTAAATTTCATTTGCAATGAGATTTATAATGAGGATTCTATTAATTCTTAATTGATGGAAACACTAGTAACATTTTGAAATTTTCTTTTTTTTTTTACTGTAAAAATTACCTGAGCATTTTCAGCTATTCCTCTGAAAAAAATGGAGCACAGAGGTGTGAAAGAAAAGTATTTATCAAGAGTTTCTGTGAAAAATGATGTTAAGAACCTTTAAAGTAATAAAATGAACATTTCAAGTCCAGTCTGACTATCTTTACTAAATTCTATTTTAACTTAAGGCATCTAAAGAAAATGAAGGTGTATCCACTGAACTATGTGTCGATAACTGGGTAATAAAACTAGAAAACAATTATTTCAGAAAATGACTGGAAGATCTGCTTTAACTACCATATTCAATAACAGCAGTTTGCATGCTAACTCATACATGGATTCATTTGAAATGGCTTCTAATTTATTAATGAGGCTTTTTTCTTCAGATATTTCACAAAGGAAACAGTTTGGGTTTTGAAACTGGACTGAGTTAAGTCACATTATAAGTCAAAGTTGGCTCTCAGCCTCTCAGGTAAGTAAACCTGGAGTCGCTTCACTCCTCTTAATGCAGCAACTCCAGGCTGATGGCAGTGTAAACCTCGAGCAGAATTTGGCCCAGGGTCTTTAGTTTTGTATTGTCAATGAGAAGAAGTTTCCTCCAGTATATACCTTTGCTGCACATGTATTTCAATAACACCGTGCAAAGGAATTTCGCAGACAAACCCTTATTAAACATACATTATAGCCACATCATATTGGCTTGCTAGAGCAAATAATGTAAAAAAAATAATCAGCTTGAAATAAATGTTTATAAAAGTAGCACAGCTGCACATATTTGTTACAAATGCAAGACAGAGTACTGAAACTTTTCTGTGACTAACCCTTTAGTGTCTCTATGGCAGCATCAAATTTAAATAAAAAGTACCAAGGATTATAAAACAATGATAATTTTTCCAACAAACTAATCCATCTCATATATTCAGACTGCCACACTGGTTAAAGTATTTACTGTTACGTATATAGTAAAAAATACATAATTCCTTCTCACACGAATTCACAGTGTTTTGGGGGGAATTTTCTGCTAAATTTCACATTACAATATAGCCAAAATAATAACTGTTTCTACATTTACTTGATTAAAGCATAAGAAAAAATAGATTAGGTGTCAAAAGATTGCCTTAAAACTGTGGTGACAAATGCAATTATTGCTAAAATTTACAAACCCTGTGGATTCTACTGAAATAGTTTGAAACATTTATAACTGTCTGCAAGAAAGGAAAATAACGTTTTTCTTTTACTTTGACCTCTTGCTATTTTGGCAAGTAAGATAAAATATATTAGCCATTCCATCAGATGGCTGGAAAGAAAAACTAGCTGTGATGAGGAAAAACGAATTAAAGGAGCATTAATAAAGATTATCTATGAAAGAAAATAAGGTCAAAATTAGAACTCTGCATTTTAAAGCCACCTTTCAAAAATGCAAGCTGCTTTGCCCAATGCTAAAATCCATTCATTTTACTAATCATGCAATCAACCAATCTCCATTATCTCCAGCTAGCTAGCTATAAACACACTATAGACTGGAGTGAAAGAGGGAGAGTGTGAGGTTGAGAGACAGAGAGAGAGAGAGAGAGGGAGAGAGAGAGAGAGAGAGAGAGAGATTACTACACCCAGCCTTTTATAAAGCCGTTTCTTTCATTATAACAGGTCTTTTCATCAAAATGACACAGAACCTTTAAATTTGGGCATAATACTTCAGTACAGTACACAGCTATAGCTTAAAATGGATTTAGAACCTGCTCCAGAAAGAAAACAAACTCCCTCATTTGACACAAATTGTTTACGATTCATTAAAAAGCAAAATTGCATATCACAGTGCTGGCAGCTGAGTCCATATGGGTGCAAGGGGTATTCACTCATCTCTTTGTATGCTGGCAGTACCAAACCGAAGTTTAGCACTGTGCAGCTGAGATTTTGTGCAGCCAGACGATGCATGAGGTAATTTTAAAAGCTTTATTTGTCTTTAAAACATTAAAATCTGCTCTCTAGCTTACTTTTGATTAAAAGAATGTGGCAAATGTGATTAGGTTTGGGGGTAAAAAAATAATAGATATCTACTTTTTGTTGTAGTTTTGGATTCACAGACTGTATGAAAAACTGCTTATTACTCCATCAATAATTGAAACTTTGTATGAAAATTATTTGCAATTAACACATCTATTGTAAAGATCTTGAATTATTCATTTCAGTTAAAAATAACACCTCTTTCATCTAGCACAACTTCTACAAAAAAAGGCTGTTTTAGTGATATTTTTTTTGTTCTCTTAGAAAATAAATGGTGTGATGTTCAAGTTTAAGGAGAACTTTCTGCAATGTTTAATCTAAACAACAGCATATGTGGTTATAAAACTGTTTATTTTTAGGCAAGTGCATTACTAAATGTTTCCAGCATTTTTACATATTATATTCACAGTACTAAAACATCTGTGAAATAGATGTGACTGAAATGAAACTTCCTCGGACACTTTCTATCGGGTGATAATAACTGCCTAATAACGTTTGAGGATACTTATTAAACAATAAACATGAACGTACCTCATCATAAAAGCAGCTGATAGACAATAAAAGAGGAGTGGTAATAAAATATACAAATGGCTTAGAATAAGGCAAAATCACAGCATGATATAAATCGTGTGGTTAAAACAGGTACTTGAAAACTTTGCTTTGAAAATGATAACTAAGAATCAATAGCCTTATTTACAGGCGTTTAACAAGCTAAAAAAAAAAAAAGTCACATGAATAATCAACAGTTTATGTGCATGCAAATACCCCTTCCCCCTCCAACTTCCCCTGGCAGAAAGTCTAATTGGAAAATCAGTACTATAAGTAAAGTGGTTAGCCTTCCCTATTTCCATTAACCAAAAGCTGCATGTTACATTTCACTGGCAACCACTAGCAAACCTCTAATAGACGGTTAAAAAAATTAAGAGTTTAGACAAAACAAAATGGAAAAAACCCGAGCCCAAACACCTTAAATACAAGCCACATGATATACACAATGGCCACCACCAAGCTGCAGAATAAAAACCTTCCGGATCTCACTTTTAAAAGTCTTTCAAGTCCTCAGAGGTCTTAAACTTTCCAAATGATACCAAAATTGGTCCGGGGCGGCGAGGGGGAGGGAAAGCCCCCGACTTGTTTCAGCGTATCATACAATGAAAGTGATCATGCCTTGTTTTGTAATTCCACTCGCCAGTCCTTTTTTAACTGATATCTATGTGAAATGAGCTGAGGTTCACGGTCCAGTTAGGAGCAGATAATACATTCATTGTCCTGGCAGCAAACTTTTCCTCTCACTGGAAGAATTCACGCTTGCCACAAGAATAATAATTACAGAAAACTAAAAATGCGCTGCTAACGAATTAATCCCTAACGGACAACACGCTAACGAGGGCAGTAATGATTTGAGGACTCTCTTCCTCACAACAGGACTTGCATCTTCTGCCACAATGGGCTATTGTGCATCCTCCTAACTCACTATACCTCTTATAGATTCAAGATGTCAAAGGTTGTCTGGCCCGGCTGACCATGACATGCTAGTTAACTCGTTCTACGGAGCACGTTGGGACTTTATTGAAACTTTAATTGTGCCCAAAAGCAGCTAGAGCCAGACTATGTGGGATCTGTAACACATGGCTCCAGGTCAGCACAGCCCGGTAACCTGTTCTAACGTAAACACGCGGAGGGAAAAGTTAGATCGGGGTCTCCGATGAAAGGCAGCACCTCGCAAAACACGCTCCTCTCACACGTGATGATTTTACACCACGACACTACCGCACCGTTCCAGGCTTTTACAGTAATCGACTTGCTTTGTAACGGACTGAACTTTCCACCTCCCCTCTTTACAAAATATTGCATGGTAAAAAATGCACACACACGCTAGAAAGCAGCAGATAAAGTAAAACAAACTGAGCGTTAGGCAGCCGATCGAGACAAGTTACTCTGCACAAGGCTTTTTCAAACTACTTCTTTGCATACTTTTTTTTTTTTTCCCCCTTAAGGAGAATTGAAAAAGCTTCTCTCTGGAAACTGTAGTGCACATTAACGGTCTCCTGTTACACAGGGGAAAGCACACAAGTGGGACAAGTGTGAGGCTGCTCTACTGAAGAGTGTGAAAAAAATCAAATGTTAATTTGATAAATGTGAGGTCTGGGACATTTTGTCAAAGAGGGAGGGAAAGTAGAAAAGGGAGAAAAAAAAAAGCAGCCCTGCTGCCAACTCACCATCCACCAAGTTCTGGCCGAGATGTCGTAGCAGAGCTGCCATTTGATGGAGCCGTCGGAGGTTTTCCCTGCCATTATGCTGTCAGCAAGCTTCATCTGATGCTAACTCACGGGAGATAAGACACCTAATTGAGAAAACATTTGCACTGGCATGTTGGGCAACATGTAGCCCGGTCCATACCATATGGAATCATGGGTAAAAAAAAAAAAATCTCCTTGACAATGAACCAATCTCTCACAGACCCAGTGGCAAGGTGAAGTGGAGATGAAAAGTCATCTGCTCCTAGCACTGTCTTCTCCTCTCTCTCTCTCCCTCTCTCTCCCCCTCTCCCTCTCTCTCACTCACTTTTTTTTTTTTTTTTTTTTTTTAAATAAGAACCCACTGCTCAACATCAAAGAGAGGCGGTCAAAATTAGGGCTTCATCACTCAGATGATTTTGGTCTGCAAGGTTTTTCTTTTCTTTCCTCTTTTTTCTTTTTTAAGAAGAATAAAGAGATTTAATAGGACAAAGGCAGGTAGTGGACTGCGGAGGGAGATCGCCACAGGCTATT
Organism: Falco naumanni; assembly: GCF_017639655.2. Classification (NCBI taxonomy): domain Eukaryota; kingdom Metazoa; phylum Chordata; class Aves; order Falconiformes; family Falconidae; genus Falco; species Falco naumanni. The sequence continues at coordinate 31,492,015 of NC_054064.1, read as the reverse complement.
AGCCTAAAATTTCTGCTTGACAGATGGAACTGCTTAGAGACTATCATGCAATGTTTTGGGTGTTTTTTTTTTTTTTAAGACTTTCAGTCTGATTCAGTATCTGTTTATATCGCAGCTACTTTTCTCATGTACGTGACCGGGGGGGGGTAAAAAAAAAACTAACAGAAAAAAATCCTGAGCAAGATTGTGTCTTTCTTTCTATTTTCTTTCTTTCTTTCTATCATTCATAATTGTGCATATAATCGTTTAAGCAGTGAAAGGCAAAACAAAAGTATAAACTGCTCAAGTTTATTTCTTGATTTAGTGACAGATGCTTTCTGAAGGAATAAAATGCTTTTTCATTTTTCAGAGATGTTGAAGTTTTGGCTCTTTGTTCCTTCTTGATTTTAGATACTAGATCTTATTGTTTAAATGAATGACTTTTCATATGAAAGTTTAGATGGCTAAAGTGCTCCCTAAGAAATGAACCATTCCTTTCTTATTTTTTTAAAAATATGGTTTTGCAACCGTATTTTTTAAAACTGGTTTTTAATGTTATACTTCCTAATACCATCAAGGTGATAGCCACCAAAGCCTCACAGAGGTTTGCTTCTCCCTCCTGCAAAACTTCTTGCCAGCGTTCAAAATTTTTGTGACGAATAGACAGATAACTTGGAAAAAGACAACTCCAAAACAGTTTTGAAAAGTTATGAGATCATGCTATTGTCCAATATTAAAATCCTTTCCCAGAAAACAAAGTAAAAGATAATCATACATTTTCCCATCTCCCATTTCTGCATCTTCTGATGCACTGTAAAACCAACAGAAGTATTACTTCCACGACAGCTGACTATTAAATAAGCAGTGAATGCTTTCCTTTTAAATCTGCCGGTTGTATCACACGGAGCGACAGTTGCTTGGCTATGACCACCACCGCTTAATAACAGGGCACTTCAGTCTATACAGTAGTGCCTTTCCTCAAGTGCTCGAAAAAACGAACTTCTGAACTGGCAAACGGACTCTCGCCAGGAATATTTCTTAGGTTTGTTGAGCTATAGCTGATAGAACTTGCTCAGTCAGAAACAGCTACACTCTGCAAATCTTTTTGCAATTTGGACACAAAAGGAGAACGTATTAAGAATATCCACTCGATTTTAAACAATATCCGTTTCTGTTTGTTTCAAAAAGGGGAGCTCGTGGGCGCACAATTCTTCGTTTGATTATTTTGTGTACTAACTATTGTTTAACTATTTGGCTACAGCAAAATGATAATTTTAGGCTGCGTAGATTACAAAACTGTCATTCAGTACAGGACAGAACTAACTTTCATTGAGCTTCAACAATACCTTAAGATTTCTGTTATGTGTGAGATGATAAGCAAATGATTTAGGGTAAACAAACTGCTAATGTAACATGCAGGGGTTAGTCTTTGGTTTTGCCCCAGCCTTAATGATCTGTTTGGACTGCACAAAAAATACATTAGTGCCTGATCTATGCAACTACTTGGCATCTCAGTTTCCTTTTTTGCTCCAGATAGTAGGTACAATCCCACCACCAGTTACAGGAAACAGTCTGACTAGCATGGGAAGTGTTAAGTTTTAGTTTGCGACTGGGGAAAAAAAAAAAAAAAAAAAAGACACTGTGCCAGGAACTGTCCTTGCTCTGGCTGGCCAAAGCATTTATCGTATTCTATTACTCCAGGTTTGTTAATGCTACCTGTCCTTTCTGTGGCTTGCTGCTTATTGAAAAATACCTCCCTCCAAATAAATACCTCCCTCCAAATAATCATGCAAAACAAAGTAAAAAGCTTAAGTAACAACCAGCCTTCGAATCGGTGACAGATTCAATTTTATGCTGTGCTCTCTGCTCCTACCTCTCAAAGCAAACAACTTACCCACCCTTCTTATTATTTATTTAGTATTTCATACCCAGTTGTGCTGCATGTCATTCCAGGCAAGTTCTGATAAATCTCTATTTGGTCTATATGTTTTTTCATCATCTGATGTAGTTATAGATCTAGTGACAAACTTTCCCTTGATTGCTATATTAACCACTGCTTCGAGAGTACTTAGGTCTTCCTACACCAATACATGACTTTACTTCCCAATATTAATCATAAACACACCGAATAAATATTTTTTTTAGATGAGCATACACTTTTCAGCTTATGAATGACAGAAGCATGAAACCATTTCCTTCCTGACAGTATAGTAGTTATGTGCAAAGAAATGCAGAGTGCTGTTGGTTAACAGCGTTTTAAATTCAGAACAATTAGGTGCAGTTAACTTTGCCATTGTTCTTTCTGATGCTGGGGATGGTGGGTTCTTACCCGTAGAGCAATTATTCCTTTCATAAGCGGCTGTTGTTAATAGCATTAAAACAAGATTAAATACAACATGTTAAATATTGCAATTATTGTGGAAAATAAAATTATTTGGTGAGCATAATGGGGAGCAAATCAAGCATTTAACATGATCCAGGAAATGCTACTCCAAACAATTGCATTTGTTTTATGCAATTTTTCCCCTTTGATTGCTGACAGATGCCGTTTTGGAAACAAACATCTAAGTAGTTTTCCTTCAATCAGGAAAAAAACCACACACCAGAAAATGGCTACATGTTTTGAATTTAACTCTTGTCAATCAGCATTCTGCACAACACTCCCTGTGAATAGTACTGGGACAAAACGATGCCTTCCAAAGACTAATAAGCCACAAAGATGTTTGCTTCTAAATCAGATCCGTTCCGAAGAAAGAAAAAGCCTTCATGCGGCATAGACATTTGTGCAGACACAGCTGCAAAATAAAAATGCTTGCAACATACGAGTGATATTTCAAGTTGGAAATAAGTTAGGTGTGTGCGTTTGTGGGCTACAGGAGAAGAGATTTGTTTCTGGACAGCTTTAGGCCTCAAGCAACGAGCTGAAGTTCTTGCCAGTTGCTTCCTGACTTCCTGCTGGAGAAGTGGCCAAGTAGCCACTAATAATTTGCTTAATTGTTGAGCAGAGTTACCTGCCACAGCACAAGCAGTGCAAGCATGCCCCTCTATTTCCCCTTGGCAGCACGTTCACATGAGGATGTTGTTGCTATCAACTCTACAAAACCAGGAATGAATGCTAAAAAAGGCTAATAAAGTATATTAGTTCAGATGACTATATCAAGCTGGCATTTTACAGTCTACTGGAAACTGAATGCATGAGAGCATTAGAAATGCTGGCATAGCGGGTGGTTTCTCCAAATGTTGGCTTCTACTATTCATGTCGGTAAAAGAAATGTGGCAGAACGGTGTGCAGGCCCCAGTGCTAGACACATCTTTAGGATCTTAGTGCTCTCTACTAGATTATCTATTAATTGCATAGTATCCACTGCTCATTAACCCTTTCTTTATTCCTTTCACCTCCCCCTATTTCTCCATTTGCAATTGCTTAGAACCTTTTTGACAGCTGATGGCAACAGTCTGATTTTATATCTGTTCCTAATTTGGGAGGCATTTTCCTTGGGAAGCCCGAATTTAGATTAGTTACGAAGAGGATTTCCTTATCTCAAACAGCGACAATTAGTTCAAGTGACACGTGAGAGCAGGCAGTTGATTTTTGGACAGCCTCTGAACTTATGCAAAGTTGCTGACAACGAGTGTGTGTTCTAGCTTTTGGAAATCCTATAATCCTGGCTTCAATCAAGACGATCTGCTGTTGCTGAAGGCGTAAACAAGGAGAGAAGCAGCATGTGACCACTGCTCCTGCACCTTCAAGGACTCCTGAGCCAAAACGAGTGCAACAGCAAAGCTTCTACTGGATGCTCAAGAAGACATGCAGATGCTGTATGATCTTGCTGAACCCAGAGAAAGAAGTCCCTTCCCCTCCACGGAAAAGTTGCCTTTGGACCCTGCATTTCCCACTGTAGCTCTGCTACGTGTATTTCTCCCCACTCTCCTCTCACGCCTTTGATTTTCTTCTTGCCATCTGTATTCCCCTTTTGCCTCATCTGAAACAAGCATCAAGATCTTGTTTCTGACAGAACGGTCTGTCAATATGGAAACACACTGACATCACAGACAGTGCTGTGACTTCATGTCTGAAAGAAACAGGAGGAACAGATGAAAGGAGTGAAGGGGAAGAAATGACACATACAAACATTTTTAAAAAATAAGTGAAAATTGTTCTCTATCAACCCAAAATGTAAAGGAACACAAACCAGATTTATTTTTAAGTCTAAATATAACCAACTATTTCATAATCTCTGACCATAACTCAGCACAACATTTCAAGATGCTCTTCACCCGAGTCAGGTACTCATCCCATCAGAGCACGCGCTTTGCTGGCTCAAGGCCTGTGTGACAGCCAACACGACCTCTTGAGAAGGGCTAAACAGGGACTAATCTGGATAAAAGCTAATATCAAGCATAATGCTTATACCTGGGAGAAGTCTTTAGAGGGAAAGAAGGACTCCTGCCCTGGACCAGTCTAAAACACCTAAGTAAATGCAAATTCATAGAATTAAAAAAAAAGTATTCATCAAAACCACAAACTCAGTTTTGATGCAGCTGGATCCAAAATAGCATTGCTGCAGTGAGGTGGGGATACAAGACACACCCAGATAATATTCTTATTGAGAACGTGGGGGTGGACTATCACCTTGCTATTATTTTCTTCTTTTTTTTCCTAGAATGAAATATGAACAGAAGTGTCTAATCTTTATTTCTATTACTAAGGTTTTTTTGTATCAGAATTTGGGAGGAGTTAGAAGCCCCTCACTACCGTTGCTATTTGCAATATGTATTTTAGGTCTAACATCAGAGGGGATCCAGAAGATATTGTTTTCCTGCCATCTCCAGAGCCACTGCAAAACTCTAATAAGGAAATTCATAACTAGTAGGAGAGGAGCTCAAGAAAACGAAAAGGTTAATATATTCTAACTAGATGTTGGGTATAGAATGTCAGATCTGTCAAATTTCATTACAGTTTGCTGCTCAATGAAAAAGATTTGATTTCTTTTGCCACTGTCCTACTATGTTCAAGTCACACAGTGCCAGCAGCAACCAGCCAACGACCACAGGCTGGCACTGAGCGGGCCCGAGTGGGAAGCCAGCCGCAAGGACCATCTGTTTCCGATTTCTAGCGAAGCCAAGATGTGCAGTGAAGTGCATTCCATTCACCCAGCCAGCCTTCTCCCTGCTCAAGTTATTAGTGTTACAAGTGAAATTATCTTTTCCAAACAGCAGGGGAGCTATAATCCTTATGGAACAAGACTTTAAAAAAGGAGAAAAAAAAAAAAAAAAAAAAAAAAAAAAGAGGGGAAAAAAAAAAAGGACAGAAAAACAGTCCCCCAACACCCACCCCCTGCAAAACATCTTTTGTTAAAGTTGTCGATGACGCTGTTTGTAAATTTAATTGCCATGTTCACGGGTTTTATAATTTTAAAGGGTTTTTTATTAAGAACTATATCCTCTAAGGGAAGAATGTGTATGTCAGCTCACAGGATCTAACGTAATAAACCATTCAAATATATTTAGAGTATTATTTATGAATAAAGTTAAAAAGACAAGATGAATGCTCATTTAAGTCTCTCTAACATTAAGCGCCTTGAAAAACATCGTAAGTTTTAAAGTATAATTTAAAGTGAGAATGCATAAACAGTGCTAATTACATGCTACTTACATTGTTTCAATATGTAATGCATATGTTTAACCTCTCAGAGAAAGGATTGGTCTTGGCACAGCAATTGTGGGGATTTAAGGGTATGCTAAACTGATAACTGTAGAATGAGCTCTGACATAGGATATTGGTCTCCTACTGTTACCTAAATGCCAGGTGAAACCAAAGGATTTATAGAAGGGCGGGTGGAAAGTGAGGGGGGGTTGGGGGGGTGGGGAAGACAACACAATGAGGTGAAACTGAGAAGTTTATTTTCAAAGGGGGAAACATTTATCCTTTGACACCATTCCATTCCAGTGACTTTATTTCTAATATACCATGAGATTAATGATGTGGCTACTGTCACTGTGTCTGATGAACACTGGCAGAGCTATGGAACAGTTGCTCCCCCTACTATTATTGGACATATTTGTAAATTGGCATATATAAGACAAACTTGTTCTGTGTGCCAGCCAATTGGAAAAAAAAATCTTTTTCAGGCGGACAGACTTTTTGTTTTCGTATTGAATTCTATGTCATGTACAGTTAGCTTAAAATTGGCTGATTTAAAAACTTGTTTAAATTAACAATGCTTTACAGTTTTCATGTCATGTAATAATCTCAATATGACTCTTATGTAAATCAACTGCAGATAATTAAGGAAGTAGATTATCATCATGAAACAGATTTCTGACATTCCGGAGGTGAGTCAATATTTAAGCCTTTGCTCAGGGAGGGCACAACTGCTGAATGTGGCGATAATCATTAACCACCCTATCCCCAAATGATTTATTCTTTCAAAAGTAATGCTATCAAAAAAGAAAATACAGAATAGCTTGTACCATTAATTTTCTTAGTCCCTTTTAATTTGTTTTTATAGGTTTGAAATGATTGTCGTTAGTAGCTGATACCACACATAAAGAATAACTGTTGAGTCACCTGAAACCTAAGTACTAGATGAGCCCCTTCTTTGGGTTTTATCTTTTCTCAGCGTCTTCAGAGGTGCAACTGGACACTGATTATCTTTGCTCCAGGACATTATTGGAGCTATGGCTGAGCTGATATTAACACAAATGGTAACTGCATTCTAAATTTTCTGTCTGGGTATTCAGAAACATCTGCTATATCTGAATACATTGCCTATCTTCAAGATGTCCTGTTTTGCCACAAGTAAAATATATTTCAGGCTCTCTAGCGCTGTGAGAAACAACCTGCCTGGATCTCTCCATGCAAGGTAAAGTAGGAAGAGGGGTGCGGAAGGACACAAAGACTGCAAGCGGGAACTGTGGGATTGCTGCAGAGAGTTTCTGTACTTGAAGTCTACAGGGTATGGGCAGAAAGAGAAGCCAGCAGGTAAAAATCATAAAGCTCTGCACACTTCTATCATTAGCTTGGTTAGACATTGGAGGCTGAGTACTGGTGCTTACTGTATACATGACTGGGGTAGACACATAGGCGAGTCTCACATCCCCTCCTTTTGAGTTTGTAGGTAATGTCATGGAACTGAGGACTGTTTTTGGATTCAAAGATTGCAGTGTCACAAGTGACAGGAAAATAATCTTTGAATCTATGGGTTTGAGTTTTACTTAGTATCCCAGCTTCTGATAAGGGTTTTCTGCAAGCAGCTCATAGTGGAAAAAAAGATCTTACTATTAATCAGGAGGGATAGACAAGTCCTCAAAGTCTCCCTGGAAATGGTTATCTTGCCCAGGACCTACTGAGTCCAACAGTGCTGGTGGACTTTCAGGCAGCAGTGCTAAATCCGTGCCTTTTATCATCAATAGCTACATAAAAGACTGCAACTGCTCCTTCCTAATGAGAGACTTCTGCAATGCTCTCTGCTTAGGGCTATTCTTGAGGAATTAGGAATCCAAGACAGATGTGGCAGTGACCATCATATTAATCTCAAAGACCAAATCCCTCAAAGCAAAGGAAATATGAACAATTAAAACAATAAATACACTGAATCATAGGAATTTCCAGTGCCCTCTGAACTAACTCTAGTACTATACGTTAATTTGTAATTCTTGAGCCATGAATAAGTAAATCCTCTTTTGTTAGAGAACGAGATTAAAATGCTACTAATATTAAGACCACTCCTGTTTGCTGGCTCACATGTCTGTTTAAATGCCTGCCTATTTCTTTGCTTCACCTCTGGAGTGTCAAACTTGTCCTTTTGGTAATACCAGCTGAATAGCAGCCAGCATGCTCAACACTGTAGGTAAATACCTAGAGAAGTGCTTTGGGAAGGGCTGAGCTGCATGTAAGCAAGTTTTACAAGCCAGTCCGGTATAATCCAGTGAAGTGGCTCTGGATTATTGAACACTTTTACAGCAAGAAAACACTCTGGTGACTCTAAGCTATACTGACACTCTTGTGTATTTTATGCCACTGGACATCACATCATGGAAGAGAAATCAGAACGTAGTTTCTTCAAAACACATTACTATAAACATATTTTTTTTTCAGTTACCTGGTCATACAGACAAAGGAACTTTGGAGATAAAGTCTGTAGCACTTGTGTGGTTCCTTTTGTTTTTCAAAACAGGTTTTCAAAATCTGCAGGAGTCTTAGCTGATCAAAAAAACTAACCCACCAAGAAGGGAAACATTTCAGATAACCAAGCTGAAAAGTTTTTGTGAGTTTAGAACGAATGAAAATCTATAACTTCAGACTTTTGATAATCAAACCTGGTGCACTGCTAGCAAGGAGGAGGTTATGAAGAAGTTCTAACTCTTATTTTTTCTTGTATCCCCTGGACATTTCCATTAAAATTAGACCATACACCTATTGGAAACTTAATTCTTTATTGCCTTAATTCTGAAGTTCTGACTTCTTCCTTGTGATAAAGGACTTACTTTTGCAAAGGATAACTGACTGACAGATACTAAAACACTGGTGGGCATTCTAGGATGCAGATTAAAAGATACAGATGAAGGGATTACACAGTGTACCTTGATGCATTGCAGTCATTTCCTGGCACAGGGATCCACCATTAAGATGACACTTTCTGTCCATGAAGGCATTTTTGGAGGGGGACCAGGGCCAGGAATGTAACAAATAACTTGCACCCTATGTTCAGCCTAATCATGACCCACCTCTGGCCAATGCTGACAACTTTTCAGAGTTGACTTGCCATTTTGAATGCCTGTGGGTAAAACTGAGGTGGTGACCCTTATGCTGCTACATTATCTGTCCCTCACAGGCTTTCTCGCAGCTTTGTGCTGGCAGGAGTTTGTATGAACCCAGAAATCAGTCCGGGTGCTGTGCTTTTATCTTCATAGATGTCAAGTAATGAATAACTATGAACTTGCCTCCATGCTTGGGATCAGACGTGCTCAGCACTGAAAAGCCTAGGAGCACTTTCAAAGTGTACTTTGAAGCCTACTTGGTAGGAGCAGCTGGAATGTATGTCTGCGTTACCAGCAAGCTGCTCTGATACTGTGAGCAAAAACACGAGCTGAGTCACAGTAGAAGACAATGCTGCTGACAAAATGTTTTAAACTGCAAACTAAAACAACAATGGGATTATTTATGGACTGCAACTCGTATTTTAATGTCAATAAATGTACTGGATAAATTCCCCTTCATTAGCTGAAAACCTCAGAAGGAAACAGAAATATTCTGGTAAACCACAAGCTTGTTCTTAGCAAATACATGGCTACATTTCCACTGCAGAGGCATATCCAGACTGTGTCTTCACTGGGACAATAAATCTCTGGGAGTGAAAAACAGAGCCTATAAAAACAAGACCTACAAAGTAAGAGTGCGTGACACATGGCCCCCAAGGCTCCAGAGGATGACATTGGAAAGTACTGAGAGTAGCTCTTCTTTCTTTCTTTCTTTCTGTTTATGAATGGAAAACATGTTTTCTGAGATCTACCATTCAACTCAAACCAAATTGTTGGAATGAGTCCCCTTCACTATGGGAGGTGTTTGCTCTCTTATCTTCTAGGCTGCAGACATCCCAGAAAGAGCAAGTTGGTTTGACTGCTGTGTGCAGCAAAACCCAAACAAACAAACCACACACACAAAAAAAAAAAAAAAAAAAAAAAGAAAAGCAGAGAAAAGTGTGTTACACCTCCCTGATTTCTGAGATGAAGAAGGAGCAAGTCTTCCCTTGTAATAGTTGGGTCCATAGATATTATGCATCACTCCACATGATAAGCTGAATGCAGGGTGCTCTAGTACTTCCCCATCCTACCTCCCGGCACCTTGCTACTGCTAGAGGCTTCGTGGGGAGAAAGAGAGGACCCAGAGTTGCCACTGGGTCTCTCTCATTACAGGATAAACTCCATCAGACCAACAGTGGTCAGATTCTGATTCCTTGAGACCGATTTTCAAAGGCATAACATCTTGACAAATAATACTGATGTCTCCTTATGTTTCTAGAGGGAATAGCTTCATCTCAGGATGGAAAATCGAGACATCATGGTTGCAGATTGCTTTTTCCTTCTGCTCCTCAGCACTAATCTGTCTTTACTTTTTCTTTCTAAATCTGTGGTTCTATATCTTACCCTGCACCTAATGGCTTCCAAGGTATTTCCAAATTGAAAATGTGGTACTCTCTTATCTGTGTAGCATTTTGTTTATTTATAGCATGACACTAATGACACTTTGAATTTGCTTCAGAGTACTTTTCTTATTGTTGAGACAAGACACACAAGACACAATTGTGTCTGGGTCTAAGTACATTCTTAACCCCATTCAATTTATTTCAGATGCTGAGTCCTCAGGAAGGGGGACTGATGACTAATAAATCAGGTGTTTCTTCCTTCAGTATAAGTCACCTACTGGGATCAACAAAAAGCAGAAGATAAAAGTTCTCTTGTTTACGCGAGATAACACAAATAGTTACATGTAGTTGGTAAGAGCGTATTTCAAGCCCTACACTTAGCGTACAGACTAAGCTGATCAAGAATACCTTGCTGTATTTGAGCAAGACTAGAAAACTATTTGCTAAGAAGAGAATACAAGGAGAAGAATATGGCTTACACTGGAAGGTAGAACAGAGCACTCAAGTCTGTCCTCATCAGCTTTCTGTCAAGCCTCTGGATCAGGCTCTATATAGCAATATTCACATTTCAGAAATCCCAGACTTCTTGCAATCTGACAACTATGAACCTAATTCTCAGTTAAGCAGAGACCAGTGCAGATGTCGGGATGGTGCTGGAGCTTTGGGACACTCTCCTGCCTGCATCACCTTCCCTTCCTCCCAGCCTGAGCCGGGTCACTGTTGTGTTCTCAACCATCTTAAGGCAATAAGACAACGCAAAACCTGTCACAAGACCAGTTTATTTTTCACTGGATAAAAAGTATCCTCACACTCTCTGTAGACAACAGATACTAAAGAAGCCCTAAACAGAATGCAGAGAGATGCAAGTATACTCACATGTAAATGCTTACACAAAATGTTCCAATAAAAATTTTAGAATATAAATCTCAGTAAAAAAAAAAAAAAAAAAAAAAGAGATTAACTTGACTGACAGTTAGCTGTGGACAAGTTAATCGAGATCGTGTTGTTTCCCCTCCTCTAACAAAATGTCACCTAGGCTGTCGACTAAAACCTGTTTTTTCACTCATTTTTTTCAAGATTATTTGCCTACACATTAGCTAGACAGTCTTGCTTCTGGGCACTTACCAGGACCAGAGCTTTTATGATCGGAATATGAGGATTCAATGCAAATAATTGGCACAACATTATGTTAAGATGAGAGATGCCTACAAATTACAGACACTTTTCAGTAACAGGGCAGATCCTGACTCTTGAAAGTGAAATAGCCATCACAGGAAGCAGAGGGAGAATGGTTTATCAAAGGACAGGAAAAAACATCAGCAGACTAGTGCAAGTTTGCAGGTTTCTCTGGTGTAACTAAAATAATTATGTTTCTATAACTAAAGAGAAGCTTGTTGCAAGTATTACAGTAAGATCATTCCTTCTGAGGCTACCCTGTCACAAAAAGGTTACCAATACCTGGCACACATTAGATATATTTACACATGTAAATTTACAGGCACATATCCATGGTCTTTATTCAGAAGTTTATGTAAACCTTATACTGAGTCAGGCTTCCAAACCTACAGTACCTCAGTATGTTCTAAATGAGGCAGAACGAGTTCTTTTGCCCCTCATTCTGTGTAGAAATGTAGAGCAGCACCTTTATGCACACACACATTCTCTCAGAAATGGATATTATATTGCCTAGAGTGCCTTTAAAAAAAAAAAAAACACCAAAAAAAAACAAAAAAGAAAAAGCAAAACATAGAATCAGGTTCCTTCTTGTAATTGCTTCACCTGAGAATATATTGATCACCTTCCTAAAGGGAAACAGCATTAGCCAGAGCTTGTTTGTGTTTGTGCTGGAAATCCAGGGCTCCAGTGGATAATCCAACAGATTATTCCACAGTGGATTAACCCAGACAATACTTATCAAAAATGTCACACCACAAATATGAGCCAAGAATACGTTACTGGGAAAGCTGCCTGAAACAATGTAAAATTAGAGAAAATGGGAAAGTATTATGTATCAAACAATGCAAAACACTTGCATGGTCTGTGAACATACATTGCTATAACTGCCTTTATATTAAGTTAAACCAAGTGAAAAAATGCCAAACACCTAAACCCTGTTACCCTCCAGTCTTTTATCAGATTGCGTTATACTGACAACTCCACAGGGCCTCAGTGGGCCTGGACTCACATTCTCCATTCATACCTCTGCCAATATCTCACTGACAGCAGTAGCAGGTTGCCGTCTTCCCTGGGGCTGAATACGAAGGGACGGGGCATTTGCAATTCCTGTCCTTTCACCTCCATACATCCCCTTGTCCTACCCTTTCTGCACTTCACTATTTTTCAGGCCTGCAGTCATCAGTTCCTCCAAGTCTGGATCACTTTGCCTGGCAGTCTCAGTAGCAACACAAATTTATCCCATAGGTATTCCCATTCCTCCAGATATCCAAGCTTCTGCTCAACCTCCCTTGCTCCATGACTCTAGTCTTTTTGCGTTCTCAATTATTTCTGGTTTCTTTTTTCCCCCTCACTTCATTCTATTACTCCCTTGCTCTGCCCCACTCTAGTCCTCTGGTTATCCCCTGTCTAGCTCCTGTGACCCTCCAATCTAACCCAGTTAGCTTTCTCCTTGTGTTGCTTCCAGGTCTGCTCCCCCGAAGGGGCAGAATAGAAATTCTCGGTGAGAGCCGCCACTGCTGCTGAATCCAGGGATGCAACTTAGTGAAAAAGAAACTCTGAGTTTACTTAAAAAGAGAGCCTTGAGAACACAGCGATTCACCCCAGGCTTTAGACAGCAGTTCCGTTTGTGCCCTACACACACAGAAAAGTCACATACACCCTCTGCTTTGAAACTCACCTCTGTGGCAATCTGAAAGTCAGAAAATGCTTGATTCATCCCACTTAATTGGGACCACATAATACAAAGATATATAGAGACAAATATGGAAAGCTGGATGTGTTCACCAACCTCTGTGCCGTTCACATTCTAACAACACAGATTATTTAGGGTAGGGATCTCATTAACTCTACACTGCACCTAACACAAATAGACCATGAATGTGGATTTGGTTTCTGGACAGCTTCATACTATAAATAATTTTTATGCTAAATAAATACCTACAGAAAAGATACTGGTAAAATCCAACCTGTTCTAAGATTTAGTAACAAACGTACTATCTGGTGCATAATAGGCAATTCATTTTGCTATGTATTTACTCTATTTAAAACATAAAGCACTTAAGGATATTTGGAGGATGCAAGACTATTATAAAATCAATTTCTATTCTGGTTTATAGCCCAACCACTTAAAGTCTTAATTTGCTACAATTCACTTTCTTATATTCAGACTCGTTAAAGTGCGACTAGCTGCTCCTGAACTCTGATCATATGCTTCTTAGAGCTAAACTATTTAATTATTTTCTACCACACCCACTGTCTCCACTTGCTTATTGCCTACATTTACACATTTACAGCATCAGTTCAGGTTGTTTGCACTTGCTTGAGAACCTGCTGCCTCTTTTTCTGAGGTTTGAAGGAGGGAGACTTTGGTTTCACGGAGTGATATCCCATTACACTTTACAAATAAACAAACAGCAGAGTAACTGGCAGGAAGTCATGCCCCTCTGGTGAGCAGGGCTCCATCTCAGCAGAGGGCAAATGAGGCAGCATCATTTTCACTCCAGCACAAAGTATCTATTCTTGACTACTTGACCAAAGGAAGCAAAAGCAGAGGGACGACTAGCAAAGCACATCTGCAGGGCTGTATTTCACAGGAAGTAACGCAGCTCCTCTGCAGATAAGTTTCACTGAAGAACAAAGACTGATTTTGTTCAGTGCTTCAAGAATGATGCATTGAACCTGGACCTAGCTTTTCAGTCCCTGAAAACAAGGCTTAGAGTGAAACCCAATTTCTCCCTCACCCTTGTTCAAATTAGCTGCATGATTTTCAAATTAGCCCTATATTTACCAAGTGAAGAAAGCTTAAAAGACACCCGCTAACCTCCAACTAGCTTTACGTGTTTTATTTATTGATTTTGCAGACTACACACAAGTTAGTGCATCTGAGACAAATGTCAGAGCAACAATAGCTAAACCAGTTACGTGAAACTTAGCCTCCAGTGCTGAGCTGTCTTAAAGCTTAAGAAACAAAATATTTATGACCAAAACCAAGACAAATGCTGTAATAATACATTAGCAGGCAGTATTGTCAGTGATTGCAAACATGTTTTGAGCTTACATATTTCATGTATATCGTAACCTCAGAGACATACTACCCACTACAATTGCTTTTCCAGCACCTTCAACATTTAACATGAGATAACGAGGTGTGTTTTTGAATGATACAAGCAGCATTAGATGTAGCATGAGCCAAAAACATCATCATATTAAAAGCAAATAGCAGAGCAGATTACCTCTTGCCCTCTCTTTTAGCTTGAGCAGCATATTCCAATAAGTGCAGGAGAGACACTGTCAAGTACTTCTTTATAGTTTAATTTTCTATTTTTTAATCTCCATTGCTTGCAATGCCCTTGCCCTCTTTAAAAGCTACAGAATAAAATTCCTTTCTCTATTAATTTTGTACCTTCTCTCTCAGCAAAGAATGACTGGGGATTTTTTTTTTTTTTTTAAAAAAAAAGAGCTCAAAGCTTCAGCCCTTCTCTAGAGAAGAATTAGAGATAAAGGTTAAAGATAAGAAGTTTTTATCAAATTTTAAAGGAACCAATAAGTTCAAAGGAAGGTCATTTGTCCTACTCCTAATGATTGCTCATTTCCACTGTGCCCAGCTCTGTAAAAATAGTGGAGCATTTTATGGCAAACTATAGCTAACAGTAAGTGCAGCCTTGGAGATACTTGCTTTTTTAAGGAGGACAGTAGGGTCTCTTCTCAAAATATTTTTTTGGCATTTTGAGAGCAGAAGTTATGAAATGTGATGAGAACAAGGTAACAGTGGTCTGGGGGAGGTCCCTGGATTCAAGCAATATCACTGCAGTAGCTTGATGACGTGTGTTCTAAGAATTCCCCTTGGTGGCTGTCTGATCTGGAATTGGACTGACTGGAAGGCAAATGCTGTTTGTACTGGCTCGGGACTCAGGGACTGGGAGCCATGTGGGGCAGACAGGATCACCTGGGAAGGTAGGCTGAAGCCTATATATTTACTCTGGCTTGGCAGTCCAGAGCTGGAAGTTATCTTGGTGAAGGAGAAAATATCCAGACCCCCTGAATTTATAGATAGGTGGCCTCTGATTTTTTCATCCTAACTGCAGTGGAAAAACTGTCTCTTGATGATTATTGATAGAAATTTTCCTTCAGTTTCAGGACTGATAAGATTATTATTTCTTTTGTAACAAAATTATATTTCTGCAGACCTTTATTTAAGTATTTTGCCCTTGGTATGTGCTGTACATCACATATAGGAGTGCTTCTTATGATTTAGCATATTGTTTAGACATCACATTCACAATGTTGTACATTTCTGTACATAACGTATAATTTGCATTAGCTGTGGGACTAAATTTTATTTAATCACTTTCTCCCCTCATGTATTGCAACTCTGTTTCTTTTACAAAGACCTCATCTCCCCAGTTCCCTTCCAGTCAGTACAAGCAATCCAAGGGTTAATTTGATAGCACCACACCTAGTGATTACTCTCTAATAATCCTTGCACCCTTTTGTTACAGTAGGCATTTGGGTCAGCAGATGCCATAGTGGCAGTGAGAAAAAGCTTTGCCTGCATCTTTTCTAGGCTTCCCTGTAATCTTCATTAAACTTCCCTCTTTTATCCTTTTCTTTAGGGATACACAGGGAAGCAGCCCAGCTCTCTAATATACTGAACAACATCAACCCTTAGGCTAGTTTCTCCAGCCCAGCCTCTGATAGATTTAAAATGAATAATGAAAGAATCAGAGACTAATTCACAGCATAACTAACAACTCCATTACAACAGACAAACCTCAACTGGCCACTGAAGTTACTCTTTTGCTAAAGGAATAGACAACTGCTATTCAAGTAAAATTAGCACATCACCTAGAGAAAACCATTTCATAAAGCAGTATGTTTCAACCTTTGGGTTGTGGTTTACAGTAAGTTCTTCAGTTGCTATGTTTTTTTCTGCACACTTCTGTGTAATGAATCTACTGCACAAATATGAAACTTAGGCATCCACTCCAATGCATAGAAGCAATCAACGTAGGAAAACAGACATAACTAAACTTTCAAAAGTTGGTCTTGTTTTTAATTGGTTGCAGCAGGTGGAGATACCAACACTGGACAAGATGGTTTTGGAAGCAAGATCAAGTGCTTCCTCACTTAAAAAAGGAAAGAAACAGTCCAAAAAGGATTTGAAGATTTAAAGAGACTAAAGCAGAAGTTGTAAATCAAACCAACGGGATTTCCAGATAGGACATGATCAGTAGAGAAAGGCTCACCACTGAGTATTTAGTACTGCAACTACTTCAGTGTGTTTTTCCTGTGGTATTTCCTGAGAGAGAGTATTCGAGATGGGATCCATCTGTGGGAAGTTAGAGCAGGGAGAGATTTGGATTTTAATGGGGCTGGGGGTCTGCACATCTGCCACAGCATCAGCTGATACATGGGTGTAGTGTGTGCTACGGTGCCAGCTGATGCTGCTGAAGGCAGAGGCTAAGCACAATGACAAGACGTGCCCTCTGCAGGGACATCCTTCTTTAATTACTCTGCTTGCGGCCTCCTGCTCCTTTTCCACCTTGCTTTCCTCTCTGGAACACAAAGGAGGAGGGGAGGGGAATAGCAACTGGCTGTCAACTGACTCTGGAGGGAAATTAGATGGAGAATCCCCTCTGAGATGGTACTTCCTGATCTGCTCTCTGATCAGTACATTGGCCTAAGCAAAGCTGCTACCTCCTGCTCCTCCTTCTCCCCCTCTGAAGTCCCCTGACAGCCATACTGCTACAGATGCTCAAACAGTCCAGCAGCAGCCTGAAGCCAGGAGGTGAAAAAAATGACTCCCACTCGCTACAGAAGACACAGTTGTGAGAGGGCATGTGCTTTTGGACAGGGAGCTGCTATGAAATGCACTGGAGGCAACTGGGGATGCATCCTTTCCTCTCCCCAGGTATCCCCCAAACAGTCCAAAAGTTTGCCGTTTGAAAAGCTATGCAAAGCAGAATGTAATTTATTGTGTCCAGCAATAAAAAAAATATTAAGTGCATTTTTAATGCTGTAAAACCTTTTAAAAGACTTTTAAACCTTTCACTGTGGGACATAATTAAACCTGTTTTGCTATCCACAACAGGCCTGGCCTCCAAATACATAATTAAGCAGTCACAAATTGCAAAATTGGTTTGTTTGGTTCCTGCACTACGCAAATACTGATAAAAGCTTTCTCATTTGTCAGTTATTGCACTGTAATTGACAGGCTATGGGCAACACAATAACGTGAGTTTGGAGCTTGAAGACTACATCCATGTCTTCCTATGATTTCCCAAGACTGAGTATTTTACTCAGAATGTTCTCTTTGGTTTCAGTGGCTTCATGCACTCAGGTAATGTAGCGGCTACGACTTGAAATAGATTTAAAGCTTGTTAAGCATAAAGGATCTTTTTCTTTCTTTATGAGGCAGAGAGTTATGATTTCCTGTAGCTAATTATACCATCTCTAACCACTGGAAGGATTCATAAGCACCAGCATATGCAGAGTGACTGGCTACATTTTGCAGCTCAATTCTTATAAACACAGATATGTGTCCTGGAGACCAGAAACACCATATGCTCTAGGAAGCAAGTGTTGGGGCTTCTGCACCATGTCACATACTTCTCTGATTCCTCAGACTATCCAGTGCACTGAATATCCAAAGCTTTTACACATAAGCAAGAAATATACTATTATGCATACCTTGTACCCAGGAGAATTTTTTATTCAGTGCTAATGTGTAATCTGTAAAAATAAATAAATGCGTAAGACCGTGCGTAAATCATTTAAGCATGTTCTCTTCAAGATTTCCAGCTTTTTGGTGCTACCAATCAGCCAGAGAATATTTCTAGCACAATTGTTATTGCTGGAACTTCAATTCTTTGTGGAAAAACCTAGACAAGGATGAAAACAGAACAGCATCAGAAATACCTGAGGAAAGAAAAGAATTTAAGGAGACTGACATTCTTTCACAGGTTTTCCAAACTATTATCTAGCAGCAAGTTGATGCTTAAGGTCCCACAGGACAGTTCAAAATACCTGGAAAGATTATCACTTGCTGTTAAACATATCAGCTAAACCGAAGCTTTTAAATCCCAACTCTGAACAAGGGTCTATGTAAAACATCAAAATCCTTGGAGGTTCACCAGAAAGAACATAAGGAAGATACAATACTTCTATGTGCTTTTGTGGGTGATAGGGGGAACCACAGTCTGCTCTTACAAGAGCAGAGAGCCTGTTTGCAATCTGGATTTGTACTTCATTTCCATCAGGTTTTCCGATGTGCCAAAGACCAAAGGTCCAGACTAATTTCTGGAAAGAGGAAACATCTCTGCTTTGAATATCCTGTGCCAGGGTGTTTTGCCAGCACTTAGCTCATGAAGTTTAAGGAAAGAGAACTTGGGCAGCAAATGAAACTGCTTGAGGAAGCAAGCAGTGGGACTCTGCGCTACGGGGTACTCCAGAGGCTACAAGTCTGATTAGTTCAGAAGGTTACTGAGGATAGTATTTGCTAATAATATTAGTTAATATTTGCTCTTTAGAATCAGGCTCCCCTCAATCTAAATTCTTCATCCTTTCCTGTGCATTGCCTCTATACATTAAAGACAGATTGTTTGCGTTGCTTAGTCAAACATGAAATAGCTTTGCTGTTTAAAGGCCAAAGTCAATTCTACTTCCACCTCTACGGACAGAAGGTTGCACTTTCAACAGCAGTCAAAATTAGACTTTGGTTATACCTATACAAAATGATTGTCTTATGGGAGGTGGTTTGGATGTATGCTGGTGTAAGCTAAATTTAGCCCCTGAAATTGATGTTTCAGGGATTTTAATGAAGTGATAATTTTATAAGGCTTAAAATAGAATTGGAAAACACTAACAACCTCCTACCCAGTTTTTCTAATATGTAGGTTAGTGTGTCTGTTCCTTCAGTTACTTTGTGCTTTAAATTATTGGCATTAGGCTTCTGTGGTTTTGGCAGCCATAGTCAGTTTCCTTTAATTAACAAAAAATGAAAAAGAATTTCTGTGCATTTAAATACAAATCAATATGGACAACATTATACCAGCTTTATCCGCAGAGAAATGTAGACAACTTTTTTGCATCCAGGCTGATTCTGCTGCAGAAGCATTGCTCGATGTAGTGTAATCCGGACACCTTTGCTAAACCCACAGTATTTGTTCAGCTGAGCTACAGCACACTGGAGCTAAAAACAGACCACAATGCACAAGCGAGATTGTCAAGGTGTTCTTGGCACAGGCACAATTGAATCAGTGTTGCAGCAGTGCAAGCACTCTGCTGTCATACCAAGCATTGTGTCATCATTTCCATATAAGCTTTTATTTTCAGGGCACCATGTTGACTTGAATGAAGAAACTCACTCTTCAGTGAGTGCTGGCAGTTGGAGTTACACAGTTTGTCTGCATAAACAGAAACACCTTCACATCTGAGCTTGTAACTATTGCACTACTACATGTTGTTCTCAGAAGCTACAAACTACATGCTGCTCGCTAATCACAAGTAAAGGTCACTCTAGCCTTTCATTGACATCATTATTTTAAAATAACTAAATTAAGTGTTTTTACAGGTTCTGGATCTAATCAAGGAACAAGAAGACTGTTAACAGAAGCTTCGAAATGTCTGACAAAAAAGGCTTCAAGGCCTTACTCTGCTACTACTTTGTACTTGTAAGTGCATTTGCAATCAGGTAACACCTTGGTTGTCTATATCAGCATTTACAGGACCTTGAAACCAGCATGTCTCTGCCTCCAAACATTCCTCATAGAGCAAGACTCCTGGAATCCTAAAAGATCCTCTTTTAAACAGTGTCATTTTATCCAGCTTCATCTTTATGAGAGAGAGTGGTGGTGGGGCACATCTAGACCTTTCTGTGCTCTGAGCAAAAGTTAAATGCTGCAAGAAGATACAGCTGGGCTGCTTTGCCTGCCTCCTTCCTGCCTCTGTAGTGTACGGGAATTGGACTGTGGGCAGCACACTCAGCAGGCAACACCAATCTTTGTTTTCCCTGTCAGCCCCAGTTTATCTTTTTAATGCTCTGTAGTTGTGAGCAAGGTGGGAGGTGCAAGGTGGAGACTGCTGGTGCAGATGCACTCCCACTCTGCTGCAAAGGAGAATTCCCTGCTCCTGGATACTTTGCCCCCTTCAATCACTGCTGACCTGGGGGGGCTGGCTATGCTTCAACTCACCTCTGAATGAAGCTTTGGAGGAGGATCCAGGCCATTTGGATGGTGTGGGATGCATGTCAGCGAGCTGGGCCCTCAGTAATTAATGGTTCATAAAGATTTCTGGTACCTGAAACGAGCCTGGTTATGTGACTACATCAATCCGTTCCAGGGTATGATCAGAGGCAGGTGAGAGGAACAGCTCTGTGCAATCACCCTCAAGGCTGTGCTTGGGACAGGCTTCTTCCAGGTCTTGTTATTAACCATAACATCCCCTTCATTTACACCAGTTTACAATGAGCGTAAATGGCCCCAAAATCAAAAGCCTGCTGAGGACAGCAGAGGTCAGGTATCTTAGAGCCACACTCCTCAGATTCATATCAACTATTCCTCTCCTGTGCTGAATAAGCAATGTCAGACTAGACAAACAATGAAAAAAGGGGCAGAGAGTCACTGAAGTAAGGGAATTTTCATGGTGGTGTTTGCCTGAAGTAGGAATTACCAAATCACCAAAAACCCCCTAAATCCTGCTGAGGGGTTTTTCAATGCACTTTACGAGCTTATGGTACCATACCAAGGAATGAGATGTACACAGGCATTCAAACCACTTTGTGTGGAAACCAAATAATAGAACACTGACTTTTTTCAAACAGCAAATAATATTCAGTGACTACAGCAGCAAGAGCTGGGTGTGGAAGAAATATTACCTCTGCGCAAGAAGTACTGGACTTCGTGGGGAAAAAACTTCATTCAGAATTGAACTTCATTTACTTAATTCAGAATTCTATCCCTCTCCTCCTTTTTTAAACTAATATTTAAATTTATTGTTTAAGAAAAAACCTCAAAATGTTTTCTGACCCTTGGAAGATGCTTTATGTCTAATAAAGGTCCTTTTCAAAAATACTTTGATTAATGAAGAAAAAGAAAAGATGAATAGACAGCAAATATTCTCTAATAAGAAAAGTTAATAAGGAAAATGGTTCTAATATTTCTTTCTCTGATAATGGCTCCATTGTTTTGATTTTAGAGGCATAAGTGTAGCATACATTCCGAGATGCATTCCCATGACTATATCACCTGTAAGATTGCATTTTTCATTTGAAAGCTCTTTTACAAGGTCTTTCCCAGAGTAGATGCCCCTGCTCCTTTGATGCGGTTAAGCAATTTTGCACAATCATGTAATAGATTAAATTAGACTTAGTCTTCCTTGAACATTTTTATACTAGGTCTGGGTTATAGATGGAGCTCAGCAACATCAAATCTCATTGAAGAAGCATACTTGAAGGCACTTTGCAAGAAGAAAAGACAAATTAAAATGAGAACACAAGCCTCTACTTGTACAGAACGAATGTGTTTCGCTTTCAGTGAACTTACTTTTTTTCCACTGCCACCTATGAGCTGGAATATCAAGTTGTGCCATTTTCTACTATTCCATGAACACCTTTTGAAGGTGGGAAAAAAACCAAGCAGATCCCACTACACTTAATACCCCAATGTAGTACCCCATTAAGGGGATAAAGGCTTTGAGTAAAAATGAAAAGATTGCAAGTTCTTTTGTATAGCCAACAACAAACTACCCATTCACATCACTGATGAAGCATGAAGCCAGTAGCAGGAAAAATGAACACTAAATAGTTGCTTTCATCTTTGAAATTTAAATAGTATTTAATGAAGGCATTAATTAGCAAAAGAAATATTTTGTGGATATTGGCCATAACATATAATAGACTCAGGGAGTCCATCTAAGGGAAAAAAAAAATACCCTTCATCAGGCAGTCTGCATTTAATAACATAGCAGAGGACATGAGCATTTCAGAAGAAATAAATGTAATAATCAGGCCTGATTTTTTACTACCTGGCTTGTATTTAAGGGCCTGGTTCAAGGTGCAAATGGAAAGTTTCCCTTTGATTTCAGAGGCCTTTGGCTGTGTGTTGCTTAATAACAGCTTTGCTAATGAAGTGTGCATCGGTTACCAAACGTGACACTCATTTCCTGGCATTTTAAAACTTTTATAAATATATGGAAAACGTCTACACTTGGATTTTTCTTATGAATGAGGAAGAAAAAGCAGCAGCTGACATGATCTTAGCCAATAGAATTTCAAATACTTTTCTACTCATAATGTATGCCGAGATGAATACTTTTCTAACACTGAAAAGGGGGATTTTGGCACCTACCCCAATAGTGACTAGGGGAAGGACCTCCCTCTACTCCTGCACTACCAACCTGCTTGGGCTGCATCACATCCATTCACATCCCCTTTCCTTCAAGTTACTGTTTGCTTTGTTTTACACTGAATGAAACCAAAAGAACTTAAAGTGAAAGTTATTTGGGTTGAAACTGTAAACCACATAAGACCCTGATATAACTTAGGTTTGGTTGGTTGGTTTTTTTTTTTTTTACCTAAGCTCAGTCAGAATTCTAGCCAAACTGGCAAACATGATCAGAGCTTCAGGTTGGTGTGTGTGGAAGAAGAATCCTCCCAAAATCTGAAAAACAAGTCACTTCTGCCTTATTTTAGGGATTTCTGTGGAGACTGTTAAACAGCCCTATGTAACAGGATTAAAATAAATTTACCTTCCAGGGTCTGAAATTTCTTCCTCTGGGTTTAATGACACTTTTATTAACATAAGCTGATGCAGGATTAGACTGTAAATATTTAACTCCCAACACTTCCTGGAATTAATCTAGAAAGGGGAAAATTTCAGACTGTTCCTTACCTAAAATAATCGATTTCACTGATGAGCTTATATGGTCCACTCTCCTAATAGGTGATTTTGGAAATGGAACACTAGTTAATTTACTTGAGGTATAATTTGCCCTGAACAATTAGCGCTCTGGCTAAAGGATAAAATTACTTTCACAAAGTCATGCCTAGGAGCTACCCTGTGACAAGTTCAGTCCAAGATTTTTGGTACATGTCTGGAGTTGACGGTGACTCAATACATAAGGAAATCCTTTTGTATTTATTTGTGCAATAACCTCACTTTTGTTGGCACAGGAATATGTTATCTTTTAACCTGACTTAAGGAGCTGGCCCTAGAATTAGTCTTCATAATTTTGGATAGCAAGTTGGAATCAAGATTATTTTGACAGATGGCATCTAGCCTGTCTAATATGCATTTTACCTGCTCCATAAATATTGATGACTTTAATACATTTGTGTTCTGCCATATGCTTCTTAAAGGTACACTTCCAAAACTTGACTTGGCTGCATGATTTAGATGGAATTAATCTCCATTTTATAGTACTATAAATGAGATCAGAATCATATGCATTGTGTCTGATGTTGGAGGATTAAAAATGGGGGGGGGGGGGGTTGTGTGTGTGAGAGCATGGGGCATAGCTCCGGCAGATTTACATCCCAGTTCCACTTATAGTCCTGAGGTCATGGATGTTACAGAGAGACACGGTGCAGGAAGAAGGTGTCTTCATTATATAAGCCTTATTACACAGAACAGAGTTCTGGGCAAAGGGACCCCATGCCTCCCAAGATCCTGCCACTTGGACAATGCGTGAAGCAATTTATCCCTCTCTATTGTGAAACCTCTCAGTTCTGCCAACTTCTGTGACTGCCATACCAAATGCCTCCAAGGAAAAAAATTTGGAAAGAAGAAAGTCTTGTTCGATATCTACCGAATTAGGCTTTTTTAGACCCACAACTGTATGAGCATCTCTCAACATGCAAACCGATACACTGTACAGATATTCCTCTGCATAAGCAGTCTTTCCTCCACCCTGCCATTTAAAGAACATTCTGTTGCATGCTTTGTGGAGAACTATTTGCTTTATGTAAGGACAGCTGTTTTGAACTCTGTAATTTCCAAGGCAGATGGGGTGTAGAGTGACAGTTAGTCCTCTTATTAACTTTACTGCTTCTCCACCAAGGTTACAGACTCATTCACAGCGCTGTAACTGAAATGGGAGTAGGGCCAGGGCTGCTGGCAGGAAAAGGGGAGATGTGGGCTAGCAAAAGCCCAAGAACCATTCCCCCAGGCTCCAGCAGCCTTGAAAAAGGCAGCACTGCTTCCAACGGGAGCAGCCTTGTGCCCCATGGCTGGAAGAAGTTGGCTTTGACTCCCAGCAGTTTTTCCTTTGTTGAATTTGCCACCTTGTCTCATCAAGAAAAAAAAGCAGCCTTATAGCTACCCCTCTTCACATTATGATTCTGCTGCTTCTTTTTCCCACTCTAATTAGAAATGCTTAAAATAATGCCTGGGACATCCTCTGCTCATGTGTTTTTGGAGTTATTCTATGATATAGCTAAATACAGCAACACACAAATGTATGGCATACCTTTCACAGTAAACTAGGAAACAGAACAATACTGCAAAGTTTCATGAAATACTAAATAATGTATTTAGGTTTTTACAAGAGTAAGAAATGATATAAAGGGAAAAATATTTTTAATCAGCATTTTTGTGAGTTCCCAGTGAAAAGAATTTTTCTCAAAAATAAAAATGGTGAAAAGCCTATAAAAATGACTACTTAATATAATTGCATTTTCTAAAAAACTAGAGAAAGAAATAATTTCTTACTGTCAGGTGCACAATTTTTTCTAGCTACTTTCAGAAAAATGAGAGATTACAATTTAAAAAATTCAGTTAGGATTATAATATTAATGTATAGTAATATTTTCCTATTTTCAAACAGTTACTTTCTTTTTTATAAAATCTCTGGTATTATTTGCACCTCTTTACAAGGGGGAAGATAGTACACCATATCCTGTCAGCAAAAGAAGGAAAATGAAATTAGAAAACCTGCTGAGAATATTTGCAGCATGCCTTGCTTGATAAATAATAACTACTTCAGGGCTGAGCATGTAAAAGGAAAGGTTAATGGCCTCTCTGATGCATTGGTACATTAGTAATGGCAGAGGCTCAGTTTGTTGGCACTGAATTCAGACAAGAGCCCGTATACAGCACAGTATTTGCAATAGAAATACAGGCAGCTAAGTGCTTTAACTTTGCTACCCGAAGTACATGACAAAATTACTCCAAGAACTATACAAAACTGTCAGAAAGGTTTCCTTGCAAAGTGTATTTATATAAGCTCTCTTCAAATTAAACATATAATTTCCTAGTCTTTCTTCTTTTACAGGTAAATTGTAAGAGGCTTGGTCTGTGCCTGCTCTCACTAGTTGAACTGGGCTTTCAGCTACACCTACACGTAGATAGAAGCGAGAGGCTTGGTGGAAGGATTCACACAATCAGACGTTGCCGTGCACTAGCTTCCTACCTAGCAGCAGCCACAGAGGTTGATATGTATCAAAACTTAAAACAACAGTGACAGCACTCTCCAGAAGCGCATGCTGCTTGCTGTAGAGGGGTGGGCCATGAAGGATGTTCAGCGTAAGATTTGTTTGCCTGAAAAGACTTACACTGGCTATGCAAAGAGAAACTTGATATAAGCCATTCCCACCTGCAGAAGCAAGTGATACTCCGTCCTGATGGAAATGCAGCATACTTTCTATACATGGAACACACTTTTCCTGCATAAGTTAAAGTTTGGAAAATGATCACCTGACCACCCTATAAAAAAAGATATGATTTGGAAGAAAGCTAAAAACATAGGCCTGTGAAGGTTCAAAGATAGATCAGTTTCTTATTAGATGTAAAACAGCAAAGCATCACTGGCTTTTGTGTATTCTAATTAATTATCACCAGCTAAGAATACATCCTTGCTCTAGTTGATTGACACACAAAAGAAATCCAGATACCACAAGTAGAGCTGGCATTTCTGAAACCAATAGCAATTTCTGTTGTAGCCCATAAGAGCTTTAGAGAAGTCTGGGAGTCAGTACTCGGCTGGAGCAGAGTATGCTAATTTGTGCAGGTACTAAGACACAGTAGCTTGACAGCTGTGAATAGGAAAAAGAAAAATGAGTGCTTCTCCATCTTTCAGTCATGATTTGACATCTCTAAATGTGGGCAAAGGTTGAATCAGTTCAGAAAGTTGGTTTGACGAAACACCCAAGCACAAATACATAAAGAGGCAGAAACATAATGAGAAATGGCTTTCCTTGAGTGACTTCTAGGCAGACCAAAACTGCAGTGAGAAAAGCCTCTCTCACAGCTATTTTATTTACTTATTTTTTCCACTGCCACTTTAGCAATAGTTCTGGAAATGCCATGGAAAATTAGAACTACTGTGGCAGTAGAGGTTAACCAAGCATCCATAACCCTCAGAAGCGATGAAGCCTATTTCTTTTCACTCTCGGGTAAAGTTTCTGGTATTGTTCTTGTTTGATTCAAATAATTTTACAGGTATTTAGTTATTTTCATTTTTGCAAAGATTTAGCTGTGATTGCAATAGCAGTGAAACTGTTCAACAGAGTGCAACGACTCTGCCTGCTGTACACTGGCACCATGTTAAACAATCACTTATGAATTGCACAGAGGCTTACAGAGAGCCCTGTCCTTAAAAACACTCAAGCGTTTGGATCAGAGCACAGTCCACTGCATTCAGATTAGGGCCTGCGCTGGGCGCAAAAGGTAAATGTGTTCCTTGCTTTGCCCTCTGTTCCTAGCAATGTTTTCTTTTTGTCAGTTTACACCACAAAAGTGGACAGTTACACAGAAGTATCCACATTTGTTGTGAAAAAAAAAAAACCCACAAAAAAAACCCAACCAAAAAAACCCAACCTCATTTTGGAGTGATAACAGGTAAGTTAGATCCAACCATTCTGTGTAGCAGCTTGGTTTCCCCTCAACACACATTACTTTGCACTTACTAATCTGGGTTTCCAGGTGCCATTTTGTCACCTAAGAACTCAGTTTGATTTTTGTTGTTGTTCTGTTGTTTGTTTGCTCTTTCTTTACTAGTTATGAACCCAAGACAAGATCTTCTGTTTACCTTTTGGCAAATTAAGTTTTTTTACCAGTTACTGTATTGACTGAATAACTATATTGAAGTAGTTCTGAAGGGGTATTCTTGAAAGACACCTGTAGCCCACAAAATGGTAGACTATTTAATTTTTGCAATTAATTATCTACTAAACTTCAAGTAATTGCATTGCCTGTTCATTTTATCCTGTGGGTTTTTTACCTCATGTCCCAGCAGTTCTTGAATGATCCTGCTCACAGACATTCTCTATGATGAGTCCTTCTCTAATTTATTTTGCTCGAATACCAGAGAATACAACTGGCAATCCCAAAACATAATTTATCTGAAAGATTTAGCAGAAAAAATGTATTTAAAGGCAACAGAAATTGTTTACTTGCAAGGAGATCAAAATTCTTTCAGGCCTTGCAAGACGGCAGGGGTCACAGTCCCTGTCTTTAGGGCTCACACCAATAGCCTTTAAAATGGCCAACACAGCTGGTTTCTGTCTTCAGAATAGAAAAAATTATAACATTTTTGGAGTTGTTAAAGGACTAGCCTAAAGGAAAAGAAAGGGTTACACAGGTGTGAGGTAAACAAAGTAAGCTTTGAGAAAACTTCATATTTATTAAGACACTCAAAAATATTGACCTTAAATGGAAAGAATTTAAGTCAGGTCTTCATATTTGCCTGTGATCAAAACAAAGGTGTTCATTGCTTCTAGTTTCAAGGTGGTTTGACTTAACATGTTTATAGAGTCTCTCCTGTTCAGTGAGGCAGTAGTAGAGATAATAAACTGGGGACATAGCCCTCAAGAACTCTCAACATCTTTTTAAGAGAAAGAGGGCTCTACAGATAACTGAAGAATCCAAGAGTCTCAACTATTTTTCTTCAATCTGGTTGTAATTAACTATTGTAGCTAGACAAGCAGCTCTTCAAAACAGAAATGAATTCAGTTTTGGGCTCAAGTTCAGGAAATTCTTAACTCTGTGAAGAAGAATTCCCACCTACGTTACCCTGCATTTGGTATTAAAGCACCTCTCTGAAGGAAGCAGGTACTGCAGGCCTGACTCGGGAAGCACACGTGCTCAATTGTAGACACCTGCCAAAGCAACAGCTCTGGTTTTGATGTATCTAAATCATTAAGAAGCTGAAATAGTGAAAACACAAAAACAATGTGTTCATAATTCCTGGGCTGCTGAAGTCTGGTAACAAGCTCTATTTCCATGTTTTCTTTTTCCTAATACATAAACAATTTACTTCTGAAGTCACATGTACTGCGTACTCTGTAACAGAGCTCAGGGGCTTCTTTTATGGTCTGAGGCTTGGATTTGTAGTGTTAATGTATCACAGGATGCCCCCAAAGGAATAACCTTTTGCCCCATTGGTTTGTTTGCTATAGCATTTCTTGGTTTAATAAATAAGACAGCTAACATGAAAACTTTTACTTGTTCCTAAGGTTTTGTTATTGCTATTTAAAATTATTTCATTACTTCAGAGAGCTTATTTCAAATCACTACCATATTTTTCTTTTGTTCATGTCCCCATAAAAAATAAGAAATAACAGTAAAACCTTTTTCTTGAT
Source organism: Falco naumanni (assembly GCF_017639655.2). NCBI lineage: Eukaryota > Metazoa > Chordata > Aves > Falconiformes > Falconidae > Falco > Falco naumanni. The sequence goes on along the minus strand of NC_054064.1, from coordinate 31,463,137 downwards.
TACCTTCCCCTCAGTCCCAGTACTTTATGTTGAATTGGGTAAGTCACTGATTTCTAGACAACTCCAAACCATTTCAATTACATACTTCAGACCATCAGCAAGTAACATCTTCTCATTAAGGTTTTTTTTGGAAGGAAGAAGCATAATTTAAGTCCTACCAATACTGACAGTCCTTCTCAATTTTAGTCTTTTCTGCAGTTCTCATTTGCAGTATGTGGAATACTCTATTATGTAACATACATTTCTCTAGAGATTTGGATATATATTATTTATGGAGGAACACCTACCATCATATAGTCTTAACCACCTTGTTGACCAAGTAGTTCCACCCAGAGAAGCATTTCATCTTGTTTCAACACTTCCTAATAATGGTTCCAACAGTGGCTTTCTTACCATCTACTTCAACATACAGTAACAGTTCCATTTTCAGTATCCCTTCAAGAAGTGTTTTACATTCTTCTTTATCAAAGAGCTTATTTCCCACCATAGAAGGAGCTTTGAAAGCCTCTACAAACTCTTTCATCAGCCTTTTATCTACCCAGTCTTGTGGAGTGGTTGATGTATAGTCAGATTCAGAAAGCAGAACAACAGTTTTGTATTTTCATTCTTCTGCAGATACGCTACATGACCTAGCTAAATTAAATAGTATTTCTGAGCCTAAAGCTCTTTATTTAGAAAGTGGAAATAATAACACATATGTAAATGTAAAGAAATACGCGGATTTTAAATAAAAAGGGTCTTACAAACCTTATGTACATTTATTATTCCACATACAGTGGAGTAATTTTGAGCATAAAAAGAGTTTTAACCTTCAGTACAGTCATTGTTTAATTTCTCACGTTAAGTCTTTTCTGGTTGAGTACAAAACCAGTGACCTTCACTGAATTATGAAAGCTATTGGGAACACTTTATGCTTCAGTCTCTACTCTTACTCATGCATTTCCTGACCGATAAAGACAGGAGGGAAAGACTTAAGTCCACTGCTGATGCAGGAAGGATAGACTACTAACTTCTGCAAAAGAAAGTTGTGCCTTGTATTAATCAAAAAATCAAAGAAAAACATAACCCCAAAACCAAAGCAAATGCTCTTGATTTATTCCTTAGCTATGCATTATCTTGTCTTCTATTTTTGCATGAAAGTATGTAAAAATACAGATGTCACTAGGACAAGCATTTTAACCAAAATATATGTATGATTAAATTGATAGTATTTTCAAATGCCTTTTAGATTGGGAATTGAATACTATCACTAATTTCAGAGAACTGCAGCAGCAGGACAACTACTTAATTAAATCAAAATCACCCTGTTGAATGGATTCAGTGTTGGAAATAAACATGGTTATCATTTGTTTTGATATAAATGAAGACCCACAACAGTTTTCACCCCACTCCCTGTTCCTCCATTACACTTGATTCAGCTGCTCCCTCTGGGCTGCACAGGTGTACATACTACAGAAATTTGGCTTCATGCACATTTACCTATTCCATCCAAACACAAGACTTCTTGGGAAGCTCTTAGCTACCACTTACAGAAAAAGAAAATCACATTATGTAAATAGCAAATCAAAATTCAGCATTAGTAATTCCTGAAAATTCTCTAAAAATCTGCATGTTTAGTGGTAGTGGCATCCCAGAACTTAACAGCTCTCACCCTCTGCTCCTGTATGGTGCAGTTCTACAATAGAAAACTGTACCAGTAACTGAAACTGGTGTCAGCCAGAGCCAGAGGGAATGGTGTAAGATCCTGTTTTGTAAATACCACTGGACCACTCTGAAGTGGGCTCATTTCTAGCTTTGCCTTAAGCATCATTTGAAGGGCTAATTCTGTTTCATTTCCCTTTATTTTCAGCTATTTAGCATAATTAATTTGATCAGCCCAGTGAAAGACTGCTTTTTTCTCTTGTGGTGCAATGATGTAACTTCTTTGACCCCTGTTTCTACATTTTAGGTATAAGAGGTTGACATGGTTAAAAGTGGCAACTGCTGCATAGTTAGCAGGTATAATTAAATTGTTAGCAGAATAATTACTTCAATAGATGAAAAAACCATCTATTTATTTCTAGAATTGAAAAACATCAGGTTGCCTCAATGTTATGTGCATTGTACATCTCCTATCATGTTGCTGCAGTTAAATATCTTTTCAGGAAACCAAATTTATATAACTTTTTTGAAATGTGGCAACTATGACAAAGTGTAGTGCTCCATAATAAGAAAATACTATCTTTTAGGAAAAGGTGATATACACATACGGTATCAGCAGTTCACTATTTAGGAGAAACTCAGTTCTGATTAAGTCCAAACTTGAAGCTACTTTAAGATTAAAGTTCAAGATCATGAAAGGTCCAACAGACTTGCAAGGAGAATGCTATTGCACCCTGATGTTCAATCACACTAATTTATTATTTTTTTTAAATATAAGTAGTTATTTCTGTTGCTACGCCTCTGATTAATCAAAGCTCTTAAGCACATGCTTACCTTTAAGAAAGTAAGATGACAATTAAAACAACATATGCTCAAAATCTGTTCCCTCTGAAAACACTATTGGTGATCTCTGGCATGCAACCTCTCTGTTCCAAGTCAGCTGTACTCACAACGCATAACATGAAAATATGTTATTCAGACGGCAGGTAGTATTCCGGCCTGGTTTCCTCCATTCATTTATCATCCCTACCCTTTTTTTTGGGTTCTTTTGGAGAAAGACTACAGCAGGTATGGGATTTACCGGGGTTGCTTCCTCCACTGGCCTATATTATTATTATTTCACACAGAGCATTCAAAGTAGTTTTGGGGGCTATAAATTTATAAGCAACAAGGCAGATAGGTCACAGTGCTATATATTAATAGCACAATCTCATGCTCTAAATTGATACACATATGATGTCCCAGATGCAGTCGCTGTGGTTTGGGCACATGAGCATCCACCTCAGTTTCACACTATCATCCTCTTCGGTCTTTTTTTTTTTTTCCCTAATAGACATGCTATGATAATAATTGGGGTTTTGTTCAAAGCAGTCATTCTGTAAGACATGATACTCAAGGTAATACTTTTATTTTTATTTTATGGGCTCTTGTTTTGTTTTGTTTACAATTATCAGTGCCTGCTGTGGGTTCTCTAGAGAGCTTTTTTTCTGAAGCAGGTGCATTTTCAGCTCATGTAATGGATTTACAGATATTTGGCCATAAATAGATAGTGTTAAATGCTGCTGTAAAAATGAGATAAATGTTTATTACCCAAAAGGTTAATAAAAAAATGCACCTGAGACCCTCTAGAAAAGAATTAATCCCTTTAAGCCTGTATTGAGCCAGTGACAGTTGTGCACGATTCACAAGCAAATTGCATCCCTAAAACATCCTAAAAGCTGGGGGAAAAAAATCTCAGACTACACACCACACTAAATGGAGGGAAAGGCATTCATGAGATAGGTACCATTTATTATCCAATTTAAGCACTTAGTAGCAGCATCTGTTTACAAATAATCACTTTCAGCATTAGGTAAGTCCCATGTTAGGTTAGCGTTCCTTCCCAACTTTATTATCAAACACTATGATTTTATCAGAGTAAGACAGAAAATCTCAGCTGAAAAAGAATGAGTTCTAAAATAGTCAACAAATAATCCAAAATGTCAGCAGGATGATGAAACAGCACTTGCCAGGCACAAAACATTTAATGTATATACAATATTTTCACTGAATTGCATAGCTTATCATGCCATTAAACACACTTGACATTTTACTCCCCTTACACTTTGCTATTGAATACAGAAATGACATGTAGTAGCTTGGATGTAAAAAAGAATTTATTTTCGTAGGAGTACAGATGATATCATAACCATCAGACCTCACAGTTATCCATAGCAAAGTAGACCTAGTACGATCTGTTTACACAACACACAGGCCTTTAATACAAACTCTTCTATCTAGCCATCTTTCTTGGCAGAACTTAGGTTCTCTCAAAATCAATTTCCCTGTGGCTGCCCAGTGTTCTTGAGTGTCCTCTTTTCCTATTTTCACTCATACTTCACTTCTGCTAGTTATGTCTATAAGTCTATTTTTTTCCCCCAAGCAACAGAGCGGATAGCAAAAGCTCTCTATTCTGGCTAGATGTGATTAGTGGAGTTAAGAGTCATTTGGCCCTCTCAGTTTTAAACAACCTGGCTGTCATCTCCCCCTTCTGGCTGGCTGCTGGAACGATACAACAAAGCTGAGCTTGCTTCCCCAGAGGACTCCAGCAACTACCAGGGGTGGTGGACTTAGGATAGCTAAGATAGGTAGGTGATTTCTGCACCGTTTGGTGGGTGGTACTCCGTACACTCTACTCTCATTATTCTTGTTTTTCCAAATGGCTGATGGATTCTGTCCAGATGAGGACTGTCTTCTTCAAAGAAGGATGAAAAGTGTGTAATAATCCGCATTTATCTAAATGACTACTTGAAGCATACACTAGAGATGAACCCAAGTTAAAAGGTATGACTGAGATTTGAAGTTTCCCAGGGCTGCAGCTATTCTTTTTGGGGGCAGGTAGTTACTTATCACAATAACTAAAAATGTCTGAGCTGTACCTTAACAACAGATGTTGAAGCCACAATTTCAGCTCCTGAATTTTTAAAACTCTGGATGGACAGGCAAGGCTGGAATGCATCTTCAATACATTTTGGTGAAAAAAAAAGAATTGCATAATAGAGAAATATGAGTTTCAGCACTCAAACTGTGCACAGGGCAAACTAGCGAGTCGCAGGACACTTTTTGCTAGTTAAACATGAAACACTTCTGACTCTAGAGTGAAAGTTACTGGAGCATTTACACATTTGTATTTACTTTTTAGAAGGTTAGCATATATAAGGGGTTGTGGCTTTAAATTCACAGTAGGTGCTACAATCTTTGGCACATCTTTTTGAGCTTCTGTTTCCCATTGTGTATAAGTGGTGATAGCAAAGCCTCCTTGTAAAGGCATGAAAAAAGTCACTACCTCTCTGTGAAGTAGTTGGGGTCACAAAATTAAAGTGTTTGAACAAAATTTTGAAGAAAAAATTGGCCAGTTGTTACTGTAACTTTTTGCAGGTCACTATTCAAAATCTGGTTTTATATGCATTTGCTCCAAAAGTCATGTACTTTATGCTGTCTTTCCTCTTCCATTTATTATCACTGATACTTTTCCCAACACTACAGAGTTTTTAGAACAACCACTAAAACCCTAAAAGATTTTTTCTTTTACTAGATACAAGATGCTTGAAGATGTAACTTTTCCTTTAGGCACATCTTTGGTAGTGTGTGAGGGATGGAATTTCAAAACTCCAGTTTCTTTTATGCTATGCTGATGTTTGCCAGAAACATATCCTGAAGTTAATGAAGTATCACAGCATATCAGAAGTTTATGACAGATGCCCCCCAAACTTCCTGATATTTTAAGCTAGTGTATAGCTTCAATTAACCCCGCCTCTGTGTATCCCCAGGTTTGGAGTCCTGGGCTGATGAAATAGCCTAACTCCATCCTGAGATTGACAAGTTATTAATTAGGACAGCAGGCCTGTCACAACCTCTAAGCCTCACCAGCTCTTCCACTCATTCCTTGGAGAGATGTATTGTCGCCTACTATTGGGATTAAGTTTCTCACTCCCAGAATATAAGCCTCAGTCATGGCAGTAGATTGAAAATGACTCTATTAGTATTTTTGCAGCTTATTGGCCTGCATCTGTTCCTTTTTGATTTTATGGATGAAGTCTTGGACCATTGAAAACAATGGGAGTTTTGCCACTGACTTTACCGGGGCCAGAATTTCACTCTACATATTCTACCGGGAATCCCAAGAGAAAGAATTTAATTAACAAAGTAGATTATCAAGTGCCGTGGAACAAAACCAGCCTTAAAATATCCTCAGTTGTCTCAACAATGGAGATAGTGACATGGATAACTTAGGGCAGGACCTAATCTACATAATCTTGTGATATTGGCTGAGAAAGCAGTAGCCAATGCTACAAATTTTGATAAGCTAATAGCAAATCCCTGTTGTAGGAGAATGCTCAAAGCACTTGGAAAAAACTCACCAGTTAACAAAGCTGTTGGACCTCAACAAAGGGAGTCTTTTACAAGGGGTGACTGAAAGGTGACATTCTTGGGACTCCCTGTAAGTGGAACTCTTACCTTAAGCTGAGGCGCTGGGAGAGCACACAGGATTTGGTCTCAGCAAGAGCTGTATGTTTTCATACTACAGTTTGCATTGTATTACTTTGCATTCTTTAATAAGTCCATTAGCATACAATGATGGCAATCACGCTGCATGAGCTAGCCTCTGTTGGTAGTGACTGCAGATTCTGTTTAAAAGAGTTTTTGGCTGCATTATTTTTACCTTCCACCAGCTCAGGGAGCCAGCAGAGTATGTATAATATATATAGTGTCAAGACAAAAAGAATGAAAAGAAGAGATTTACAGGAAAACATGCATGCTAAAGTTTTGATGAAAGTATTGTATCCCATTAGAAACATTTACTACCAGGTACCCTGAAGAATAGCTGCAGTGCTAAAACATTAATTTTTTTGCAGCTCTACTAGTTTAGAGACATCTGCTTTTGTTGGATTAGATTCACAAGAAAAGCTCTAGCCAATGCCATGTAGGTCACCATGTGGGGTTCTAGCAATTGCCACACTGCAAAAACATTATTTAAGACCAAGTTTTGTGGAGGAGCCAAGGGCCCTCTGTAGCATCTGGGTCTACTGGTTTCTAGTTCATTGCTCAGAGAAAAATATGTGGTTTCAAGACAGAAAATGGAAAGGGATTAATAGATGGATTTTTGTACAATGCAGAGCAGTGCCGAGTCTCATATTCTAGTCTTCCAGGTATTTATCAAACCCATCAATGTATAGCTTTATAGTCACTGTTTTCAAAACATCCATAGGCTTGTAGACATCACGTAGAATTAATACAAGTACAGTACGCAGAAAAACACCACCACTAGAATGCGTATCTAATTGCACCCCAGCCTGTATAATACCAATTTTCACAGCAAAGTTATAGTCAGTCATAATAAATAAAAAAATCCCACTTTTCCTTCCTACACTTTTCTAGCCAGTCTTTTTCAAAGCACCTCCAAATTAATACTATTTAACTGCTGGTTTTGAGCATTAAAGGACTTAGTTATCTTAGATTAAGTTTCCAGTGAGCAAGAGTCAACATTGCAGACTTATGCATGACCAACGTAACAGACACTGGCTATCAATCCCATTAGCTAAGATCTCTAGGACTGCTCAAGTATGGAAACTACATAAAAGCACTTTCCCATACTTGGCAGAGTTCAAGTCCAGGTCATTTTGGCAACACACATGAAGGAAAAGGAGTTCATAGCTGTGCTGGAAAAACAGAAGCCCAGCTTCAGTCAGCCTGAACCCACAAAAAGGGTAAAACTCTTGTCTAAGCTTTAACTAACACTCTGCTACTCTTTACACACTGTTAGCACGTTAGCTGCTAACCCAATCCAGCAAAACAAGCAATCGTATCACGACTTGAGATACATACACTCCTGACTATGTCTAACAAAACACAGAAGGAACTGACCGAAGGCTAACAGCCAACACACCACATTCACAGAAAGCTACAGAGGAGCTCAGAGGAGAGACTTCTTTGAGAGGCACAAAAACCACCATTACCATTTTCCTTCAAATTTCCCATCAAACCTTACATAAAAAGTATAAGCAACAGTATTTCTTTCTTACCTACCCCATCTACAGTCCTGCCTCTGCTGAGAAGACAACCCAAGCCTCTCCTTTGTCACGTATCAGCAGAAGCAAAAGCTATTCAGGCAATGAGGTGGGGTCCCCAGAAACACCTGGGTACACCCATGGGCCTTAACTAGGTACACCTGGGTATCATTAGGTTCACCAGGCCCTGCCCTTACCTGCAGGATCTTTATTCCTAACAATGCTGTGTACAAAAGATTGAGTTCAAAACAGCTTTCAGGTTAAGAAACTACTCAAATGCAGAGATTCAGGTTGTCCCCATAAGCATGAAATGGCAAAATGCCTTTTTTTTAACAGAGTCATTTTCCAGGATGGATTTGTATCCTGCAGTGTTCACAAGGCCTGTGTTTTCACAGCATTTGAGGCAAACAAAATGCTCTTGATGAAATACCAGCTCTTTCTGTGTGCAGAATATGGCATTACATTTATAGAGTAAAGGAAGAAGTGGTTTACTTGCCTTGAGGGGAATTAAGAAGTGACAGTACGCACATAACAGCAAGTTTCAATTACAGCATTTAAATATAATTGCATACTCTGTTAATCTATGTCAGGGTGGCATAATTTTAATATGATTGTCACAGATTCTTTCTAATATTATGAGTGATGTGAGTGAAGCTGAGCCTACTGAAAAAAGTTCAGTTCCAGGTCTTAATATACACTCTAATTCTGTCCGTCAATTATGCTACAGCAGAGTTCAAATAAAGGTCTAGGGATCTAGAGGATGTAGCTACCTTTATTAAAGTACTTCTATTGTAAATACATGTATGGGTCAGGAGACAGTTATCATTTGGTCTTGTTATTTTTTATGAGCCTACTACTATTAGAATAGACCCTTGTGTATGATGATTTAGATGTATCATGGAATCTTATTTCAAATGGAAATGATGAAGTGAAATAACAAAAATTACAGCTTGACCTCAGCAAAAATGTTCATTTATGCACTCCCATTTGTGCATTATAGAGAGTACTACAGGAGACAATTATAATCTGGGGATCCAAAAGCACTTTGTATATCCTTTATAAACTCCAAACTCCTAATTATATAATGGAAACTTAGGTATACAAAGAATGGAGATTCATGTTTAGTAGTTAAATTTCAAAACTTAACATAGGCATTACTGTTACAGTAATGGTAAAAATGTGTGGCAGACTTTCTTCTGGTGTAAGGATCACTTGAAGGTGTTCCTGCCTCCTTGCTCCACCACATCTAGGCTCACATTGGGATTTATGGCCTCCACACTTGTGCTAATGAAACCAATTGTATGGCTGCACTTCAAACTTGATCAGAACTTATCTGAGTTAAAAAATATCCTATTTTAAAGGATTTTTTAGGCAAAGTCAGCTCATTGACCTAGTTTGGAAAGCAGCCCACACAGTTGCATCAACACAAATATTAGTACAAGGCACTGCAGCTCAGGGGCTGGAATGAATGACTGTGGTAGAGAAGGGGAAGTAAACCATATAAAAGGCTTCCCAAATTACTCTCTCTTGCTTGAGAGTTTTTGAAATTTCTTTATACAGGCAAAACCTTCTGATTATATACCTCATCAAATGCTGTAGATATTTTATGGGCAGTGTATATAAACAGAATTTACTACAGAAATGCAGCCACCTCCTTGGAGGAATTTGTTAGTTTTATTGTAGTGATGACCACGAGCAACGAACAGAATAAAACAGGAAGACTATACAACGGAAAGCAGTGGGTGGAACTACAAGACAGTAATTATTGAAACTTTCTTAGTTTTGTGCAAATTGTCACTAGATCTTTAGACAAGTTTACATTTCATATTAAAATATCACTGCCACCAACAAAACTATCTCCTAGAGCCATGCTGGCACTTGGGTTGCTGTAATAGTGCAGGAAGAATGCCACTTATCGAATCACTGGATTTTCCTTGGCAGTTTCCCATCCAACACTACAGGGCTTGGCTGTGTTTAACTCCCAAGATCAGGCAGGATCTCAGCCAAAGTTGCATGGCCACATATTTTCTTAACCCTTTGACCAGCTGCCATGTTAAAAACACAAGTTGCACATGCCCAGCTACATAATTGTTTAAACTTAAGATGCTCGCTTCCAGCATTTTATTGTTCCATTTAGTCTTTGAAAAATTGTTTCTGGCCAGTTACCTATATTTGTCAGTCACCTTATTTTCTCTGTAGTCATTTATAGCAGCAGAATAATTTTAAAGTAGATTTTCTTGCATGTAAAGAATAAAAAAAAATTCAAAATACGGCATTTCTTCCAAAATGACACTTGCTGAAGCAATGGCTATCCTCGGGGCTTACAAGAAAAGACAAAAAAAACCAACCCCAAAAGAGATGTACATTTTAGAAATCAGTGAAGCAAGAAAATGATTGTCCTAGGAGCTCTTGGACAGCACTGTACAGAGCCACCATATGCTTCCTAGTGCTCCCCTAACTGCCAGCTGTCTCCACCTTGCCCCTTCCAAATGGCAGAGAGGGCAACCAAATTGCCAAAATTGATGTTTTGACCTGCAGTTATAGGCAGAGAAGAGGCTTGGGGTCAGTTTGATGAGAACATAAGCTACATATAAGTAGAGCAAGGACAAAAGAGGGTCATACCATTCCATTGCTGTCATGCAAGGGTAACTCAGGAAGAATAAAAGTAGAGGCATTTCTGCTAAACCAGGGTGAGTTCAAAACTAAATCCAGGTTCTGAGCTGTGTTTTACACTCATTTTTTCCTTCCTTTGCAGAAAAGGCAAATGTTAAACAATGTGCCAGGCAACAGAAAATCAGGTCCAGGTCCACTGCCCTTTGAATTCATGTTATGATCTGAATACAGATAAGCCTAAAACGAATTGTTGACAAATGTGCAAACTGGGGAATATATATTACACTCACCATATCATAATCTCCTTTCTCATAATGACCCATTTAGCTTTCCTCCATCTCTTCTTGTTCTCCCCTCTACCATTTCTGGCCATGGCAATGGAGAACCATCACAATAATAAGCCTTATTAGTCTGAGCTCCATGGCACACTGTACCTCATCTCTAAACATTCTCAGTAGTGAGATGCACCCCAGTGAGTGGCACCCATCATACAGAAAAAGCACGTCCTCACTACCTGCTGGACTTGGAACTTATGCTAAAACAGTCCTACTGAAACATGAGGAATGAGTGTGCTTCTAAACTTGATAAGGATGTTAGATGAAAGCCCCTAGACTAAGAGGAGAAAATCCACCATCTGCTAAATTACAGCGATTGCTCCCTGATCCTGTCACATTGCTAAGTATAGTATAGAAACCCTTGAGAAACCTAGTGTAAGGTACCAGCATCATTTACATTGTTGTAATGATTATTTTTTTCAATGCATTGTTATGGTGGTGTATCTGGTGATTTTTTACTATACCAGCTGGAATCCTAAAGCTTCTATCTTATGAAACATTAAATTGGATAATTATGACTGCCTGATTTCAGTTACTCTCTAAGGTATGCATCTCATAGGAAATTTTACAAATGAAAGCTCTTAATAATGAAACATAATAGGCAGGTGTGAAGCACAATGTAGGAATACTTCCTCATCTCAGTTATAAACTAAAAGCTTGGGAGAAATGCTAATAAACTCTTAAAAGCCTTTAATTTAGTGTGGCCCAAATAAACCGTGTGCTGTTTGGATGTGAACTTTGAGATCATAAAACCTCAAAAACTCTTATGAATCTGGGCCTATGACATCCTGGAGACAATGAATGTGCCACAGGCCCTAGAAAAGACAAAAGACAGTGCAATTACTTTGGCAATCTTCATTGCTCCGGTGTCTTCCCCAGGGTTTCATGACCATCAGAAGAAAGAGCACCAGGACTGACAACGTGCAGCCAAGCCACCTACTAACAGGCAAAACCAGACAGCAAAGTGCAAAAAACTGCTTACCTTACTTTTAACTACCCTTCATACAGAAGCAAGAACTGCAGAACCAGGCTCCTGAGGGCACAGGTTTTAGGTGGGGCATACTATCTGTCTGCATTGTGTCCTTTAACACTTTTTGAATTTCGAACATGTCTTAAAGACAACTAAGTTTCTCCAGGTTGGGTAAAAATCAATATTTGTTTAGAGGAGAATGATCCACTGAGTGAAGCTATACATACTCTAAGGAAGCATTTATCACACAAGCTGACAGTTTTAGATGTTAGAGAATCTTCAGAGGATTGCTCCTTCCTAGCATCCCAAAAGCCTCAGTTTGAGCTTGTATCACCAAAGACAGTCACCCTAAGACATAAATACATGGAGTAGTCCAGTCTTCATTAGCTCTAATTCTTATAGAATAGGTTGTTTCAACTCTCTGGTCTTGGGGCTACCCAAAGGCAGTTCTAACTGGATGCCATAAACTTCAAAAGGCTGTTCAGCAGTCAGGTGAATGTCTTCAGCCCTGGAAGACAACCAGGAATGAAGTGTAAGGCTGGATTGCTGAACTGACTCTTCATCAAATAGAAATTTTCTCCACCTTAGAGTTTCTTTGCATTGCTAAGTGGAACTGACTTTGTGCTTGGTGCATTTGCTCTTGTATCTTCCAGAATCCTCTGCACCTCTGAGAGCTCCTTGGTACAGAATGGTATGAATAGCAAATCAAGCTCAAGTAACTAAAAAAGACGGTACTCCCTATGTATGTACTGAACACAGACACACACATACTCATTATTTAACATCCCACCCCCACCCCCCGCCTTCTCCCATCCATATGTTGTTGCTTTTTCTTAATGATGCTTCCACTTTGCCAGTGTCTCCTGAACAGGAGATGCACAACAGCTGGTGAAACAGTACAAAGTCAGGGGACAGCAGCTATTAGAGAAGTTAACTGGGGAAGCCTAGAAACACTAGGAGACATTTTCCATGTCACTGTGCATTCAGCATGGAATCTGTGTCATCACATGGTGCAGCAGTCTTGGCAAATCTGTTCCAAAGCTGAGTCTGCTGGCACTTTGCAACTACCATCATCCCTGCTGTCACTGCTCTTTGGCTGCCTTACTGCAAATGGTATTCTCTTGTCACCTCTGCTGCCACACAGACATGCAGAGCTAAGTTTGGTTCTAGCTTACCTACGTAGTCTGTCACTAGGCTGAATGGTATTATTCTGGACTCCCTTTTAGATTGTATTTGTCCATAATAGGCATCCTGTGAAAACAGGGATATAATTATTTTCTGCTTTTATCCAGGAATAGAGGGAATAGAGGAGGAATTCCTGGTTCTCTTCGGACATAACTGTGTTCCTGTCAGCTCAGTTCAGATGTTAATTTTCAGTGAAGATCATTAATCAGATAAAGATTCCCTGAACTTCAGGCACTAAACTTGAATTTTTTAAAGGGACAGCAGACCTTACTGGGAACTGTAGTTTCTCTTGAGTGTAAATCAGCATAGGAGCAGGTAATAAACTATGCTGGTGTTAAGGTAATTCGGCATCAGTCAGATGCAGTTCCTTCTACAGAAAACTGTAATCACTGTGGGTGTGTAGTTATAAAAATGGAAAGGCACGAGGACACAGCAGCTCCTGTCTCATTTTTCAAATGTTGGGAGCATATCATACTCCTTACTGTACTAGACAAACTTGTTTTTCTACCATGCTAGTTGTTTTCTGCATTTCAGCCCTGTCACAAGTCCTATTAAACTGTTCATTATTTTATAGATTTTGAGGAATCCTTCAAGGTAGTTACTCTGCTCTGATGCAAACTTTGTACAGAAAGTAGGATATTACTTATCGTTCCATTCTGCTGCTCTCATTTACCATGCAGAGGACACACTTGTTCGCTGACCCGTTTGGATTGCAAGCAGCAAATGTTAAAGGGATTTGGTCTAGATCCACCCTATGGGTGTCCTTCTCAGTGTGACTAATTCCCTGTGCTAACATGTGCTTAAACACACCCTGAGGATTTTTGCTTGGTTTTTTTCCTCGTGAATCTGCTTGCAGCCAAATCTTTGGGCAAGTCTCAAGAAGGATAAATTCCCACTTTAGAAAGAAACGGGCTTGAATGTTCTGTGGGCTCACAGTACTAGGCCACTTCATACAGCCAGAACACTGACACGGGTCTACACGCTTTTTAGAAAAACAGGATTTAAGAGCTGGATTCATTATCCACATGCCACACTGTCATGCTAGGAAATAAAAACGCAAAGAGTGGCAACCGCACACTGAGTTATCTTCAGAAAAGTAGAACTACTGGGTTGCCATACTATTTCTTCCTTCTGCCAACTCCTGAATAAAGGGAAACAATAATATCTGTACAACTTCTACTCCTTTTAGGAGATTCCCCATCTCTGAAAGTTTTTGTAAGTTCTTCCATTAACCTGCTATTATGTCTCTAATGCGTACTTCTATTTACAAAAAACCCTCAAAATGTTTCAATATTTTGATGTAGAAAATGAAATACTATTCTTTAAATGTTCTTATTTGATCAATTACAGTTTCAGGGTCCAGCCTTCTCTCCTCCGTCCTGTACAACTGAAAAATCTTTCAGGTTAATTTTTGCTGGCTTTGACATACTTTTACACCTCTTGTCTATATATTTTACTCCTCTCTTGCTCCTAGCTACTCTATTGCAAGAGGGAACCTGTGGCATTTAGGGATAAAGAATTCATTTTGAAACCTTTCCCACAGCAGAGGGACCAAAGGGACAAAATCCATTTGTTCTACTTGTCTCAGATACACCAGATGATACACAAAATATGTAGACATGCATAAGCCTCACTGGACATTCATATAGACAAAACCTGCTGGTGTTGGCTAACAAACTCCCCTCAAGCATTTTCTTCTCAAGCAATCAGAAGACTTCTCTGATACCAATACCAAGTAATTTTCATCTAGTGTGTTTTGACTAACCTAATCAACTTGATATGACTATATGTTTTAAATGGTACAGGAGGACAACTAGAACAGTGCAGTACGACTTGGAGCAATTTTTACTCTAAACTTTACCAGACATTGTCTGGTTTAGTTTATCTTTACGGTTGGTTCTTTAGCTTCTGGCAAGGCAAGTATTTAAGAAATGAACATATGTTGCATAAAATGACAATGCATGTAAATTAATTATTTTACTCTGACATACATTTCTAGCATAGCCCTCTTTCTGTGGAGCAATCTCTATTAGTAGCAATTCTGGCCATGTTCTGCGAAGTCTGTGTGGCCACGTCTGTTAAATTGCAGCTGCATTTCACAAGTCATTAATTACCTGTGAATGCAGGTAAGCAACCTACATGAAGTAACGATGCACAGTAAAGATGAACTTTCAAATAATTGATCTAATGAGGATGGGGAATATTGTAGTAATTAGTGCTCTGGGAGTAGCCATTAGGGTTCATAAGCTGTTTCCGTGGACTATTGAGTATCTGATTTCTGGATTTGAGTCACTGATATGCAGTGCAGGTGCTATTTACTCATATGCCTCTCAGATGAGTTGAAGATAATTTTTTTTTTAAAGTAAGATCAAGGAAATAAAGCACTATGGTTAACAGCTTGAAAAGAGTGCTAATAATAATCATACTTTTTGCTTACTGCTCCCCAAATAACCTTCCTGACTGGATTTTTGTTCTTAAAAACTGAAATTGAATGAGAGGAAACAGAATCAGAACTGCCTGAAATGTCAAATCTTAGGAGCACAGCTTGGAGAGCAGACAGATGGACCTAGCAAAAAGCAACTGCATATAAAAGTGCTATAATCCGTTGGAGCAGCATGTTAGTCGAGAACAATCAAATTCAAAATTGTTCCTCTGAAATTTTCTCACTGGCAACCAAACATTGTGACTTTTGTCATCATGCTACGAGGATGAATCAGATGGGTGACAAGAGCCAGGGACTGGAGAGAAAGCAGCAGATGTGAATACAGAAAAGTGAAGCCAGCACAAAATGCCGCTATCACTTACGAGGGGAGGTAGTGATTATGGCATTAATCAACATTCCATAATCAATGGCAAAAACTCTGAGGAGTGCCAATATCTATTCATCTTTATTTATGCGTATGCCAATCCTTCCTTATAATGTTGTCCCTGGGAGTAGTTTCTAGGTTATAAAGATTGTTGCCATGAAAAGAGATAATTGTAGTTCATGACCTGGAGGCCAAGGTAGTGCATAATAACGCTATTGTGCTCTGGGATGTACAGAGAGCTCTATAATGAGGGTGGAATGTAACCAAATACGGCATTCCAGTGTAAAGTCAACAATGCATTTTAAACAGAAAATTCTAGCTGTGCTATTAGAAACATGCTTTTGCCAGGATGTAATTACACAGAAAACCAAATTATATCACAAAAGTGATAGCATTCCTGCCATCAACAGCCAAAAAAGTACTTTACCCCAGGAGCTTACCAGACCTGTGAACAATGGAAAGTTGTGTTGGAGGGCTGTTAGCCTGGGACTGAATCCTACCTCTGAGTGCATAATGTTTAACTCTTTCCTTGCCTCTTGAGCAATGTTTTCTGTCTTGCTCACCCCATAATTACATCCAGTATCTGCCATATTTGAGACTGAGAACGATTTCTCTGTATAGTACTAAAATGTCCTAGTTATAAGCCTTAAAATTATCTAACAGTCTGGCTTAGCAACCTTTGAGCCTACTGTTTCCCAGAAGGCTTCGGCTCAGCACACTGGATAAGGAGCCTCAGGGATGCTTTGCTGGTTTTGGCAAGGACCATCCTAAAAACCTAAACCCATTCTGACTTCTCCTCTTTACTGGTTGCAATTTCATTTTCTGTTTTCAGCATACTTTTAGAAGAACACCAGAATGCCTTTTTTATACTCAGACATACAGATAATAAGTTGCATCACACTAAGTTGGAGGCTGACATATTTTTTTGAAAGACTGGAGTGTTAAAAGTTTATGGGAAGTTTGACTTAAAACTATAGCCTACACCATGCTCCCCAGGGGAAAAGACAAGGCTCCTTTAAAGCTTGCAAATGATGCTCCATTTGCATTGCATGGTATCTGAATATACTGGATTAAGTTGCTTTATGTGATGTTATGTGACTGAACGTAACCAAGTATAACCATATGGTCCATAAAGTAACTTGTGAAATAGACTTGCCTTACCCTGGGAATAGATGTTGCTCTTTTACGATCCCCAAAATATTCTGTCTGAATCACTTGCAAGTTAGTACAAGGGAGCTGGGCTGTATTTTGAGGCCAGTGCAGCAGCCAGTCAGAATCTTGACACCAGTTCAGCCATAAAATATATTTGCAGGTCAAAGATACAGAACATTCTGTATCATGCTGGTTGCTGTCTTTAATGTTTCCCAGTAGAGATCTGTTCAATGTATAAGAATGCTAAAATACTGTTACTGGTTATGTTAAACCGAACTCTGTAAAGACTATCACATGATTCTGGTTAGTTCTCTAAGGAAAAGAATAATCTCAGAATCCAGTTCTCCTACACATCTACCTCAAGGATAAAATAATCTCTTTGAAGTGATCCCAATTCATTTCACTGTAGCCTTAGTCCCTGTCTGCTATCTTTGACAGCTAATTCTTTTTCATTCTTTTGGTGTGTATTTTAATCACGTAAAACTATACTAACATGTCTCAAATATTTCAAATGTCCGCTATTTCTGGCTTGTCTCTTGTAATAATGATTTGTAAATCCTAGAAGCTTTCCTGAGAAACCTTGAAAGACTCTATTAGCATTTCCGTGTTTGTCATTTATAGTAGTACTTGGATGTTATGAAGTCACTGGATGTTACTAAGATGGACCATAATTACAAAGTTAAGACTCAGATCATAGTTACTTCAATATCCTGGATTAATCTGAATTTGAAGCCTGGGACTAGGCTATGACAAAAAGATACAAAAGTTTGAAGCAGTCTTCCCCAGGGTAGAGAAGGCTTGCATCCAGAATTTTCATTTAAACCTTTCGCTAGTACCTATTTTTTTACTTTGGAGAATGGCTGGGCATAGCTGAATAATAACAACATGCTCCTGTGAGAACAGAATTTGAGTTCGTTGAGCAGTTGATAGTCAGCTGACTCTCTTTTCTTTGTTCTTCATTGTCAATAACACCCATGAAATTCATATTTTAAAATAAATAAAAGGACAGAGAAGAAAGAATGAATAATTTAATCAGTGGATCAATCTAATAATCTTACTGTAATACTGGTAATAACCATTGTTGTTCTAAAGCATGATGAACAGTGCTTTTTGATTAAAGCTGCATGGAAAAAATGCACGCTCTGGTTCTTAAATATCTTAATGAAAATAGTTTTACTATCAGATACATCCTTTCCCAGTTGCCTTTAAGTAATACTAGCTAGAAACCAATGGCTAGGTAAGTAAATCAAAAGGAGGTATTTCTGATGAATGGCCAGAGGCAGTTCTATATATTACATGTTGTAACCCTATAATTAAAAACTGTAGTGTAAATTCAAATATTGCATCAGCCATCAACTACCTGTTGACTTTATTGGACCGGTACTTCTTTATTACCTATTAGATTTTTGGGAGGCATCCATAAAGATCTAAACCCCTGCTAAGAGTATAAATCTGGAGATGGTGAACTCTATTTCATTGTGGAGATTTATGCCTTTAACAAAAAATGAGAATATTTGATATTAATAATAAAAATCTTTGCAAATTTCCTAGGGAATTGCTTGACTATATCATCTTGTGGAAGCTACTCTATTCATAACCAGGTTCGTGTGCTTTTTAAAGACTGAACATTCATCTTTTCTATTTTTTTAAATAAGAGAGATTTTGGAAGTCATATAATGTATCTCTCTGCTGATACATGCTTGCATGTGGATGTCCACGTATGTGTAGGAAAGTTTCTCTTTACTTTGTACCCAACGAAGTGCTAACACCAATCCACATACAATTCTATTTGCTCATTTTTTTTTCCAGTCAGAGAATGTTCCCACAGATATCAGTGGTAAAAGTATCATGCCCTGCATATGAATGTTGGATGAAAAGCATCAAGAGATTTTGTCTTCCCCAGTGCTCAAACAACTAATTTTTGAGGCTTATTTCACCTCCAGAAGGAGCCAAGTGCCTGAACTTTTTAGATTTAAATTATAGTGATGGGGACCAAATACAATTGTCCTACCAGATACTGAAACCTTATCCACATCTGGCACTAACATGCAGTGATGAAACAGGCAGGAAAAAGAGGAATTAGAGGCAAAGAAAGGTAGGAATTCATTCTTAGAGGTACGCATCAAAGCACTGAGTACTATGTCCTCTTCACAGTATTTTCCACTGTCCCTTAGTTTCTTCCTAAAATGTAATTTGAGCAGGTGGACAGAAAACAATGGAAGCAAACTCATAAGCAATCAAAAATCTCTTTGCTTTTATTATATCATATCTATAAAGTCCAATAGTAAGACACTAAATGTGGGAAAAAAATGGAATTTTTTTTTTTACATTTGTCCTTCATACATCAGCTAGATCTTTTTTCCCCACTGTGACTGATAAGCATAGCTAAAAGGGAATGAAGACATGCCAAGCATGTCCAAGTTCTTTATTTGCAAGCTTGCTGTTTTCTTCCTAGAAAGGGAGAAACCTCTGCATATTATGTTATTAAGCTGCAACTAACTAAAATGGTGCCTCCTTCCTGTCACACTTTACAGCAGACTGAGGATGTGCAAATGATGAGACTGTAGATTTATTTTCCCTTATTTCATTAAATATGTATCTGTGAGGGAAACAGGCAAAGCCAGGATTGTTCCCTTAGAATAATTTCATAAATTGCACATGTTCTGCACAGACATTTAGGCACAGACTAAACATTCATCACTCCTTCCTTACATTTTCTTCTCAGGTCTTTCATTTTATTTTTCTCTCCCCTCTGGCTTGTAAAAATTCAAGCCATTTTCTCCATAAAATAATCATCTTCCCAAAATAAGAAAATAGAAGCTTCTGACAACTGTATATCATTATGATATTCAAGCTACATAAAATAATCCCAACATCTGTTTCTCTGTCAATTTTCCAAACCCTAACCTACTAATAATATGCTAGACGGATGGTAAAACCAACTATCATGCTATCTGGATCCTTCTGATTAAATAAATGCAATAGGATGTGTGGCAGCTTCTGTGACAACGCAAAATGAGAGGAATAAGATAGATGCAAAAAGAATCACAACAAAACAGAAGCATATGCCATCAATAAGAAAACATTAAAAGTAAACTCCAGAAAAATGATGTTAAGACCAGTAGTTTATCGGAACAGATTTGAGATATTTTGTTTTTTTACAGTGACATAACTTATGAGATGGTTTCTTACTGGTTTTGAAACCATGGCTGACCAAGAAATTACCGGCTTAGTGTAACTCTCTCTTTCTGAGTGTGTCTAATGCTTGGAAAGATGTTCTTCCAATTGACCTTGACATTTCACCCTGGATACTTGCATCCTGGGACTGCTTTTTAGCAGTGGGCAATCATTTTAGTCTTAGGAATTCTGCAGTGAAGACCATTGTCATCTAGTCATGCAAGAACATTAGGAACGTTCTATTTCATATGACTGTGACCTTGGTTAATGTTTAGGAAGCAGTAGCTAGATTTGATGAAATGTTGGGGTCTTAGATGAGACAAGAGCGGAAAAAGAGGCTGTCATGACATCCATTTCTATGCCAGACTTGAAAAGACTTTTCTTCCGCTTGGTACACATGATGTGACTTGTGACTGTAACTACATAAGAATGGCAAACTGAATCAAACCGGAGACCCTGCTACTTTAATATACTATCTCCAGTAGTAGTGCGCAGCTGAAAGAAGCATCTAAGAACAGAACAAGTAGAAAGCTAGACAGTCATACCTTCTCCCAGGTTCTGACAAAGCTGCATTGTATGAATTTCCAAATCACATCTTTGTGTTGAATAGCCCTTGCTGGACTTTGTTTCTGTCAATTTGAATAACCAGGTTTTGAGTTGCCTTTTCCTTGTGGTCTCCACAGCTGTTAGAATGCTGAAACTTGGAAGAATTCACGTTATTATTTCTTCATCTTTTTTGTGCTATTTAATGTGAGAAGTGAAAGTCATCTGCAGCTGCCTCATTCCTCTTCATCAACTCTGCATCTGACTTCCAACTAATTTAAAATTGCACATTCCCTTATAACCCTAATACCTCCCTTTGTCTGTAACTGGCTTTATGAATGAAGGCACAGTGACTAAATCACAGTGATGACATGCCTGCACTGACTTCTTTGCTATGCATTGTGGTATATGACAGGGTTTGTTATCTAAAGCCTCTGAGGATATTAGTTGGTCTGAAATAATCTTGCAAAAAGAATAATGTTTAGTGATAGAATTCTAAGCATCAAAATGTAGCTGAGAATGGAAAAAAAATATGATGAACTAGCAAACTTTTATGATAGAACACCTTCTAATTACAATAACGCACTCCAGGGCTCAAATTATCAAATGATAATTTACACCTAGGTGATTTGACAGCACTTGGCCTTTGGCCTTCTGCCTAACAACACAATAGGCGTAAATCATTACCAAGTGATTCACACCCTGTCATGTCTTATTGCTTAATTAATTTGTCTAAAAGGCTTTCCATGAGAACTTATAGCAAATGCCTTTGTTGTACATCTTTTAGTATGGTGGTCAGTACTTGCCCTCTCTGTCATTCTCAGCTCTTATTTCCCTCTCTGTCATTCTCAGCTCTTATTTCAGCCTTCTGTCTTTTAAAAGTGTCCAGCAAAATTTTGCTTTTACCACACAGTCGTTTAAATTTATGCTTGAATTTTACACTCACTCCTTTTAGGTAAGTTCATCTGTTGTTCTAGGGCTGCCGTATCTGTGGACCTATGGATAGAGGTTAAACTCACACTGAGCTTAAGGGTGCAGAAAGCCTAGAACAATTACCTTGTGGGTCACTGGAAAAATGCACTCAAGCAGTTAAGATGTTATTTTTGTTAACTAGCAACTGTATGTTTACTCAAGCAGGCATATCAACCTCGTATAATCTTAGAACAAGTAAAGCTATATTGTTGAGGTAGACATTAAATATTTTGAATATAAATAATGTATAGTGTACTCTCGCAATGATCCAATCCTAAACTCCAGAAGTTCCAAAGAATAATAAATCTGATGATAGAAAAAAGGAGTTAAAAAAATTCTTGAAGAATGAAATTATTGATAGTCATTAAAGAGGATGATCCAGCTGCAGCCTTGAGTCTTTAAACTACCGAATGCTGAAAACCAGAACGATTATACAGTGGGAAGGTCACTCTAGTGCTGCTTTTATACTCTATCCTTAGAATACCCTTTTGAGTCCTTTAGTAGGGAGGATGCTAGGTTAGATGGATCAAACATGCAGAAAGGCTTATCTCATGTTCTCATGAACATTGATAACCAGAATTTCCCAAGGACTGTTTTCTGCTAGAAAAGACAAAGAAATTGCAAGAAATACTCCATAAGCCTTTGCAATGGCAATATTTTTCTAGGTGTTTACTCAGGACACCCAAACCCTACACAATCTGCCCCAAATGCTTCCTTTACGAAAATAATTTCCTCATCATACAGACTACCTCCCCGGGAATGAGGGAACAAACAGTATGTGACCAGTCCTTGCATCCAGAACAGTCACTGTTGGAAGGTTCTGGGATCTGGAATGAAGAACATGGTACAAAACTGAAGGTAGGCGTCATAAACACATGACAATTAAGTCAAGGGGAAAACTGGAGATCTGAATTACATCTTTAAGTAAGCAATGGTCTTCAAGGGAAAAGCACCTGTGGTAATTTTTTTCTAAACTCCTCTTGTTCTAACTAATTTTGAAAAAAAAATCATTGCTTTTGTAAATAATAAAAAGAAGAATCACTTTTAGTGAGTAAAATGGCTCTGACTCAGAAGCTGAAGTCCTTTAGCTATTCTTGCAACAACAGGCACAGTAGGACCAGTGTGCCTCTAGCACTTCTTATAGAATAAATAACAATAAGCTTACTTCATGCCTATTCAAATACTTGGCCTTTTTTGCTTTGACTGTCACCTAGAACTAAGCAAATATTTAATGATTGCTTGTTTTGATTTTACTTTTCTGATTGTAGTTTTTCCATGATAAGACCATGATTTCTCTGAGACTTATCTCCTGGCTGACCAGTAACTGGGCTGGAAAGTGTCCTTGAAGTACCTCAAGCGATGGTACAGTTGCTCCTGGCCACATGGAGTTTTTCAGTGTCTGTGCAGGTGAATGAAGAATTAAGTTTCTGTCCAAGTAGCATTTGTTTTCTTAGATACATCTGCAATTCTTGTTAGAAATTATATTTTGGAAAACCATCAATCTAAGGAAACACCACTGCCAGGTTATTGCAAACAAAAGAATGGATGCAACTTGAGGAAAATGGAAATCAGCTAAAAGGCTGACTAGGCATAAAAATCTATGACATTTTCACTTCTATCTTCAGATGGGATACCCTACCATCCACACAGAGCAGCAATGAAACCTATCCCTAAGGAACTAACCCAAGACAATTCATGTATACCATAGAGATCACTTAAGAGCTTTGAGATAGTTACAGCTTGCAAAGTCTGACCCAGCAACTGAGGACTAAAAGCCTTTTAATCTCAAAGCTACCCCACAGCTCCTCCCTGGTTATTAATGCCATTAATATAAGTAACAAAGCAGTGCTAGGAATGCAAACAATAGACACAAGACTACATTTAGCATTTTTATCTTTGAAAATGAAAGTTCACTACCTGCAAACTATATTATGCAAAAATAAACACCTGCAAACTACAGAAATGTACTTCACTTCTTTGACAACTAAAGATGGAACATCTGGGAAAAGCAACCTGGAGTCTAGGCAGTTGGGAATTTGATTGCAAGAGAATATAAATTGCTTCCTTAAATAGAATTTCCAAATTAAGACTATTTTCTGAGAACACCTCTTATCAAAGGTACTTTCTTTCTAATACTTAAAAATGCAACTATTTCTTAACTCAAATTTCAGATCAGCATGTTCCAACAAGCACATTTCTATCTTTTCTTGCCTATGTTCATTTGCCCTGTCAATAATAAACAGTTTTCACCTTTCCACTTACCTGAAACTGAGTATCCTGATAAGGTCATGTTTTTATATTTATTTGTGTAATTGTAAAAGATGGTAATGTTGGAATTTGACTCCCTGTTTACGAGTGTGTTGATTCTAATTATGTGAAGATGACTGTGACCTATCTTCAATTGTCTTTCTGTAGATCAATGCCCACTGTTGTCTTTGCAGACATTTGCTCCAGAGCCTCATGGAGGTTTTTTTGGTATGTCTTTTTTTGCACAATGAAAAGGATCCTGCTAAGTAATAGACAATTAAGCCAATTGTGCAGTAGGATGCTTTGAAGAGGCAGGGGATTATATCAGCCCTGAATGTTACTAAACCTGTTTTCATTCAACACTGATGAAGAAGTTAATAGAATTGACATAATTTTTCAAGCAGTTAAGGAATGTATACCATGCAAGCTGTGCGCAATGCAGACATACTCAGCAGTGCTAGAGGACAGCTCATTTGTCTAGACTTAATCACAGTGATGCATGGATGAAAGCCATTAATTTCAGGTTGTGAAGTGCATGTTCCTGCTGTTTGTTGTCCACCACCAAAAAAAAAAAAGCTAATAACTGTATTTTTTATTTATTTACTTTCATATAATGTCTTTCAGCAGAAGCTGGTCTAAAGGAAGTCACAGCCCAACTCCTGCAGCCCATCCCTGCTGTCTTGCTATTGCCACTGCCTGGTGATGTGCCTGATCCTAGGAGACGTCCCCTACCCACATCACTCCAAAGGTGGAGGGTTTACCTGAAGAAGGCCAATCATACAGCTCATTTTGTCTCCAATAGATAAGGAAAGTCATGCCATAAAGGAATTCCAAAACAGATCTTTGGAAATGGAAGATCTAGTCAAGGAGTGATAATGAGTAATGAGGGGCAGCACAAGGTGGCAATCTTTATTAGGCAGTACAGTTGCATCATGAAGAGGAGATAAGAACAAGCTCAGAACGTGGGCAGTCATGAAACCAAAGTTTTCCTAGGTTAGGAAGAGCTTTTCCAAGAAAGGAACAGCTGTAAAATACATCATTAATACTTTGAAGAAACAGCAGGAAAAATCCCCCCTTGATTCTGAAGATTATTTGTTTAGCACTTTGTCAAATATTTAACTTGTTTGGGAGCATTGTATATAAGGTAGCCAGCTCAACCAATGGTTTTAGCCATTGTCACCTAATGGTTTTATATCATCTGTGGGTGGTTCCTACAGTGCAGGAGAATATGACTTGGAGATGGCAGATGACTATACTTTCTAAGAAGCCAGGTGAGGCGGTCACATATTTTACCACTGTTAATTATCATTGCATTTAGTAGTGACCTTCCTGAATGCTGCCCAGCCCAAATGATTCTGCAGTGGTCAAGCGAAGCATCCCATGTTACCAAGATAGCTGTTTAGCCCGAAGGAGGGCCAGACCATGCGAATACATAGTATTGCATAGAACACGCAGACAAGCACAACAGTGGTGATTTCAAAGGCAGTTGTATAAAGATCAAGCTGTTCCTTTCATCCCTTTTATTTTTAAAAAAGGAAATTAATTCAGTGTCATTTCATCCCCTACAACTGTTGGAAAAGTACCCATGAGTCTGGCTATCAAGTTAAAAAGAAACTTTATGGGGACCACCCAGAATCTGTCCTTGGTTATCCAGGGCAACAGAGCCTTAATGAAAGATTTTCTTTTTTCCTTGTTTTTGTCTTAAACTTTCAAAGGGATGGAGAGCCCTTTAAGCATTTATGCAGCTGCTCAGACACTAGCTTGCTCTGTCAGTCAGCTTGGCCCACAATCTCTGGCTTCCCTTATTTTAATGCTGAGCTCTTCAGTAGTAACGTTGAGTTCCTAAACCATAAGCCACTTTTGATCTTTTTATTAAAAAAAAAAAAAGCAGGTCTGAGTGGCTGGATTTTGAAGATGCATATATGTCCTTTATTGATTTACTTATTCTTGGCCTTAAAAAATGTATTCAAAGTTATTGTTAACTGCAGGAACTTGTTTATTTCTTTGACTTCCGAAACCCTGGTTCTTGCATAGATCAGCCTCATCTCTTCTCACTTTACAAAATGTTCTGAACATAAAGCAATAAATGCAGCTTTCCCTGGTAAAAGAAGCTTCTCTGCTATTTGCCAGCACTGCCTTTATAACAACTGAGTGGCAGTTTTCTTTATTCTGTTTCTGAATTCAGATGATCCTTACTTTGCAAGTGTACCGACTCAATTAAAAAAAGGGAATTAAAGCAGTCTATACTAAAAAGTGGAAGATGACAATCTATTTAGGGAGACTCTCCTTTTGAATTTTATTTGAGTACAAGGCTAAGTTTCTGCTCATTAGACCAAATTTTACTGCCATTACACCTGGCAAGCTAATCAAAGGCAGTGTGACTATAGAACTGCAATTGAATTTCACAAGGGTGACACGGCACAGTCAGAAAGATTAGCCTGTAAATGCTCTGTAAAGACTGTATGCAGGACAGTGAAAAAATACTCTTAACAACATCAAAATAGAATGCAATGTTTGAGCAATAACAGAGCCTCCATATTTTTTTCAGTTTGAACAGAAATTCCAGATTAGAAGTGCTCTTTAAGGTTTATCAAACTTTGGGGCTCATTTCCTGCATTAGGACCTGGGACACTCGATAGTTTACAAGAAAGCCTTGCAAACGAGAAGATTCATGCAGCGTGACCTAAATGTGACATGAGAGCTCAGCCTGACCTCTGAATTGTATTCTGGTCTCTGTCACCAAGACTTCCTTAGCTCTGGACACCTTTGGTTAGTAGATATATCCAAAGATTTATGATAAATGGTTTTCCTGCTCTTTCATTCTATTCTTTCTCATTGTAATTAATACACTTGTAGAAATAGAAGCTGGAACGAGTTCATTCGATGCAAATGCTTTACAAGCACCTCTAAATTGTGATCATACCAAATTTGCATGCCTGCCATCTGCACATAAAAACCTTGTCTTTGCTCCAGTGAAGCTGACTCGCTGAACTTACAGTCTCTAGAATTGTACATCTCTGGCTATTGCATGGTTATTTGTGTAAACATGGACAATAGGAGTAGCAGCAGCTGCACATGTCCATCTGAGGGCAGAATGCACTCTTAATCTTTAGTAATAATAGTGGCAATATGTGATATTTAAATAAACCTTTTCATCTTCAAAGTCCTCTGCAGGCTGACAGATTCACCCAAGATCTCTCTGATGTGGATATTATTAGCATCATTTTACAGAAACAGGGGACAAAGAAAAACAATGCGATTTGCCCAGGGCCAGTTGTGGGATCACTAGCAGAGAAATTATTATGAATTGGCATTACCCAGAAACTTTGTCTAGAGGCCATCAGAAAATATAACAGAGGAACATGTGCTCAAAGAACCACAAAAAGAGCTGATGTTTGTGTGATGCTGTTCTTTCCTAAGAATTTACAGGGATATTTCCCAGTTGTGAACCTCTCTAAGAGGAGAAAAAGAGGAAAGTTTTCACTGGTGAAAGTCCTCTAGAATTCTCCCATAGGTAGTTCAGGGTGTCACCCAGTGTATTGTGATGTAGATTAGATTGATTTGTTGCAGAAAAGTGCAGCATACTGCAGTGAAAGTGAAATATCACCTGGGTTTTGCTCCACTGCACATTGATTTAAACCACATTGAATTAAACTGCAACAATCTAGAGGCTTTGGATCAAGCCACCCTCCTATAAATATATGATCAATCCTTTTATTTTTAAGGGATCCTGCTTTCATAGAGGCCAATGCCTGTGCAAAGGCTGAAATGCAAAAGAGTATCAAAACTATATTATAGCTGAAATACTAATGCATTGCATCCTGGATTGTACCTCTCTCAGAAGCATGACAAT
This sequence comes from Falco naumanni, assembly GCF_017639655.2. NCBI lineage: Eukaryota > Metazoa > Chordata > Aves > Falconiformes > Falconidae > Falco > Falco naumanni. The sequence continues at coordinate 31,435,595 of NC_054064.1, read as the reverse complement.
GTTTTGATCTAAGCTTTGGGGAATAATGTGTACAAAAAACCTTCTCAAAAGCTGAGAATAAAAATGGTCTCATTTGATATTTGAGTGTAACAGCTGAAAAAAGTGCCACCCTCATCTTTATTAGCCTGCTATTCAATCCACATGAAGTGAAGATGTCGTAACACTGCTATTATCACCCCACTGGATGTAGAGTGGTAATAAATGGAGAGAAAAGCATAACATACTATCCAAGAGACCTGATCCTGAAATGCACTGAGCTTCTTATTCCAAGCCAGGGTTCCTTTTAGTTGTCCTTAATGTCAGTGGGAAATTTGGGCTCTCCAAAGCTAGTGCACAGTACTCTAGTTTTTACAACTCTGTTATAGGTGTATTGAAACATACATTGAAAAGAAATATTTGCAAAAGGTATTTACTCTTTCTTTTTTTATTCTTACATCTCCTGTTAACATAGTATGTCTGGCAACATGAAGGTATGACAGATGAACAGTATGTGAAAAATAAAACCAATATCTGTTTTATCTAGGATTTGTAAATTGTATAAGGTTAAGGATATTCTGCTGGAAAGAAGCACATTATTCTTCTAGAAGTGGATTTGCACTTACATTTTCCTGTAAAAGTATCTTTAACACACTCTTCTAAGTTCCTTATGTGGATATATACAGAGTAGACACATATTACTCCAGCAGGATAATATTGACTGGAAAAATGTTTTTTCCTAAGGAACTACATCTAATGCTAGAAATCATCCAGGATGCTGTTGATTTTTCTCTTGTTCTTTATTTGTAGGAGACAGCTATAGGCATACCACTCACTCTCTAATATTCCTACAGAAATGGCAACCATCTGGGTGCTGGGGTGGGTGCACTGAGCCCTAGGGTGCCTTTAGCCAGTTCACTTGAAATCTCGAGTCTGTCCTGTCCTATCACCCAGCAGCAATGGAACATTTGTTCCCCGAAGGGCCGGCACGCTGCCAGCAGCAGGTGTTAGGCTGTCCTCTGGGATGAAGGCAGCAGGCATGAGCACTGATGTGTGCCTGTGACAAGATGTTGCAAATCTGCTCTCATAGCGACGGTGACAGCATCTGGGACAGTGTTGTGAGTCACCATTCTGTAACCATTAAAAACCAGTTGCCATTCCTTTCATAATAATAAATTAAAATATCATTCCAAAGCATGCTGGTCTCAGGAAGAAAATTAAAGAATGCATGTATGGATTAACACATGTGTGTGCACTCGCACGCACACAGCTTTACAGCCTGTATTATCAAACCATGTTCAAGCGATTTTATCTTAAATTAAGAGGTATAGTGGATTGCTAAGGTAGGTTTGTGGCTACTATTCAGACTGGATTTTCAGATTTTCTTAAAGGAAATATAAACAAGCAGAAAATGTTTAAGAGTCTGTAAAAAAGTTACAGACATTATTTGGAACTTACATCCTTTTGAATTCATGATTTTATAATCAATAGATAATTCTAACACAGTTGCCTCTATTAAGTCCAGATCCCTAAACCATTTAAGTTTTAAATTTTATTTACATGGGCTGAATCTGTGCTTCTGCCTATATTCAAAGCTAAGCATTTTACAGGAAGATTTATATAAACATCTGCATGGAAACAATAATAGATTAGTAGTAGCTGTTTCCAAAATTTCTGTTTTGAAGATGTTTGCATAGATATGTAGGCAGGTGCATAGATATTGTTTCCATGACCTCTTCCCACAGAGATCATGTTCTTCTACTTCAGTTTACACTGGATTTAAATATGGATAAAGGACATTTTAAAAATTTGCAAACAAGCCATACAGCAAATATCCAAATAATGCTGTCCCTTGATTTCTTTGGAGTCTTGTTTCAGTCTGGCATGCTTATCTTTCTAGCAATCTAAATCTGAGACCTTCCATCTTAAATGACTTTTGCTGAATATAACACATGAGATTGACAAACTCAGTGAATGGGTCTCCTGACTGGTGGTCATTTGTCACCAATGCTACTGCTTTAATTTGGGCTGATCCTGACCCAGTTCAGATCAATGGCAGAACTGTTAATGATGTCAACAGAGCCAGGATTTCACCCTTGCCCCCAACACTTAGAATGGTCAGCATTATCATGATGGAGTTTTATAAGCAGTGCTTATCAACATGAGGGGCTTCAGAGGGATGAAGATCAATGCCTCAAGTTGCATTAAATCTAATACAATTTAGCCCATGTAGCTTTTATTGTCATTAGTGTCTCCCCTCCATTCATGCTCAGTCTTCACTTGGTTTAACAATCCAGTGGTTGTTCGCTGCTTTTAGTCTACTAAGTAATTTGCTCACTTGCTTCCCTTTATACTTTCCTATAAGCCCCATTTTTGCAGGTTTGCCTAGTAATATCTCATGCACTGCTGAAGACCAGAAAGCTTGGCTGTGCCACATTTCACCAAATTTTAGTGAAAAATAAGTTATTTCTTCAAAGGCAGATGAGAAATACATTTCAAATGGTTCACCTTGTGGAAATACATTTTACTTTTGGCGTTCTCTTTCTTTTACTTCCCTGTTTTAAAATAAACATTTGTTTTATTTTGTTCTATATTTTTTCCTCACAAATGAAATGTGCAAAATAGAACTCTGTGTGTGTGTGTATGACAGTTTTGAAGAAAAAATACTGTTTGTTAGTAGAATAGATTTGGTCAACAATTTGGTTAAAAAATGCAGAAAATATTGTAAATGGCAAAACATTCTTTTCTGGTTCTTTTAAAAATAGAAATGTCCAACTTCAGGGATGTTGATACTTTTTGTTTAATACTACTTCAGAATTTTCCCTCAGAAACAAATATTTTTTATTTAAAGTTTGACCTCAACCTGTAAGAAGACAAGAGCCTCTAGAAATTTTAAGTTATATAAAAAAGGAAACAAAATAATTAATTTAATTTTGAATGATAAAATCAGGGATGATTCAGAGCATATTTTTAATTTTTAAAAAATTTTTTTAGTTTTTATTTTGTGATGGAATTGAAAAATCCATTAATCACGCTGCTATTTTTTTTGCAACATATGGCAAACAGAAAATCAGAGATCTGACTATGGTGGCAAGATCAAATACCCTCACCCAAGGTATTCTAGGTATTGTCACCACACTCTAAGCTCATCTGTTACCTATAATACTACCGCTGACTTTAAATCTGTCTAACATGTCAACATTGTTTTATAGTTATTACAATGTCTTCAACATAAATACCTAGTAACACAGAAGATAAACTTCCTAATGAAAAGGAAGAGAGACAGAAAATCAGGCAAAATTATTATGTGCAGCTTTGAACCCCTAATGTTTTTTTTTTAGGATTAGTTGTTGGGTATGTGTTTAGCTACATAATGACATCAGATCCAAAGGTGCCAATTACCCGTCACCCCCTCGATCTCAGTTAAGGCTTGGTGATAGGCATCTATCAGGTCACGGTTCTTCTGATTTTTTTAGCTGAATTTTAGTTTTTCTTCAGTCTCCGTATCATTCACTCACCTGCTGTGTGTTTAAGATCAAACTTTTGAAGCCAGGCATGTGAATTTGTGCACATACCTCTGCACGCATCAACATTTGAAAATCTGTCCCATTGTTCAAACGAAAAAAAAATAAATCCTATTCCAATGTAAATTGTACAAATACCCTTTAGAAAGCTGAATCATTTATTGAAATGTTTGACAAAGAAACCGCATACTACACCATTCTGATGCATTAGATGTGGGTCTGCTTTTTTTGAAGAAAAAAGTCTTTGCTGTAAATCAGCAGCATGAAGAATTAAAACATGAAAACAAAAGCATATTATTTAAAGAACAGCCTGTTCCCTAAACTGTTACTGTGCTTGATGCCAAACCACATTTTGTGATATATCATGTACAACCTCCTCTTGCACGTTTTACTGTTATGCTTTATATGACTTGGAGTGAGAAAACCCCGATAGTTCTGTCTTAGACTTACCACTGCCATCAAAGACAGGTCCACTCGTAGATCTGGATCACAACATGACAACTTCCTCCGAGGATGATGACTCTAAAAGAGGTGGAAAAGTGTTTGTTTACTTGGCAATGTTTATGAAAAGATATCTGAGTTAACTACAAACGTGAATTTATAGTGGATCTGTTACCCTTCATAAAACACTTGGTGGACACAGAACGGCAATGATCTTGCTTGCAAAGTGCAGCACATACAAAGTAGGGCCGTAGGGCCACTTCATTCTCATACAAGCCTAGAAAAAAGTGACAGTGACCTAAGCCTGAATGTGAATTTACAGCATATCTGCTGTCATTACTGCTTGTATGCAAGTAAGTCTGTAGAGGTAAATGTGAAATAGTTTGTTTCACACAGAGCTATGTTATATTTCATTTACAATGGAGAAACAATTAAGCACATAGGCAACTACTGCAGAGTAGCTCATGTCCACCAACTTCATACTTAAATTTATGCTGTAATGTTTATTTATATGCCTCTATCCTCCATCACTATGTTTACACTAATACGTTTTTGAAATTCATCCTAATTAATTTTCCAAGACATAACTAAGAAGACAAGCCTAACTTTCTGTACCGTGGTAGATAAAAGTGTTCAGTAACCTTTTATAGATCTTGTTTCTAGTCTTTCACTGAACAAACCCTAACTCTGAGATACTAACAGGTTAGGAAAAAGCAGGTCTGAGAAGTTAGCAAGGAAAAAAAGGACTGGAGCTGGCTATGGAAAGAATGTAAGCAGAGCAAACTGCATTTGGAAGCCAATGGGGAAAGCATATGCGAAAGCTGCTGCTCCTGTTAACTGGTCCATTAGCTCAGACAGAGAGGTCCATGCTGTGGTACAAAGGGACCCAGACTCAGGAGCGACCTACAGGGATGTCAGTGTGATGCAAGATCTGTTTTCCATTTTATTTGTGATCCTTTTAGAAAGATGACAGGCAGGAGCTACACTAAAATTATACATATTTCAGTGCCAAGGACTCATGGGAAAAGAGATTACAGAATCAATGTTATTCCTTCAGTAGAAATTGAATTCTCTCTATTCACATGCATTATATCTTTAATGACATAATTGCATGCTACTTTTTTCTACAAGTCTCTTGCCTTATTCCTTGCATAGTTCTGACCTACTTTGGCATGAATCAGGGTTGTATAGTGAAGCAGACGCCTATGGATCTCCACAGATTGAGAAATTTGAGGTAATAAATAAGGTAGAGACTACTGGAAGTGACAGGAAAGTTAAATCCACTTAAGGTTGAGATTTGGATTCTGTAAATGCCATAAGTAAAGTTATCATGAGGTGATAGACAAATGAGATAGTCAATGATATAATGGTCACTTATATGTACCTCATTTTCAGGGGGCCCAAATTGGTACTCAAGGGTTAGATACATTAAAGTGCTAAACTAGCTGAAGCTGAGGACAAAAGAGGGCCATGCTAGGAACATGTAAAGTTTAATGTGGGTATTTATTTCCATAAAACATTTAAAATAAACTCCAGTATCAGTAAAAGAACAGTATCAACTATGAGTACTTTGAAAAGATGGATTTTTTTTTAGATACACTGAAAATAGAAAGTAGCCAAAACCTAAAGTTCTCTTTTGTACATATTATTATTGTGAATTCAGTGGATTCCAAGAAGCAAAGTGATTGAATTCAATAACTGACTAATATCACTCAGGTGATCCAATTGCTCTGTATTTTGCCTTGCTGCATTTTGAGAAAATAATGGTCATAAGAACCCATTTTCTATTGTTAACCCCAAATTAGTGTATTAATATGAAGATGTAATGGTAAGTATTCTAAAATAACTATAATCTTACGTTAGAATGCTTTCTTTATTTCTTTCTCTACCTCATTTCCTTTCACCTTCTGGTGGTATAAAGAAAATGAAATAAATCTTGTTTGTCACATATATAAACGTTATAATAAAAAGTGCTGTAAAAGAGCTGAAGAGGAAATTAATAACTCTGGGCAGTAAACGAGGCCTGGGACCACACATTGAACTGTGAGGAAAAACAGAAGTATGTCTGTACCATCTATCTTACATGTGAATCAAAACCCGACACAGTCAAGTAAAAGTAGCACAATGCATACACAGAAGTTGTGCATTCTTAATTTCAGCTTTCTAATGTTTCAGTCTTTGAAGTTCCCCATCCTTTTAACGTTCCTTAAATGTTATTTCACTGTAATTACTGTGTTTGCAATGAGAGATTTGTTTTCCCAAATGGAGCTATTCAGTATCAGTCCAGTTGGGGAAGAGAGAGGCTCTGGGAAGGAGGGAAAAGCTTCAGGATTGTAGCTTACCTGTTCAAATCTCTTGCACGCAGGGCAGATCATTCTAACAAAACCAGATGAGTTTTCCTCAAAAAATTGTTCATTCCAGAAGAAAGATGCCTTCACCTGGAGGAAAACACAGAAAAGAGCTGCTGTAAGGGTTTATCCCTGAGTGGCTGCATGTGCTGTCCAGCCCATAACGCAGGGCAGGGCCATGGTGGGGGGCACAGCCAGCTCCGGAGGGAGGCAAGTGTGCATTGCACCAGTGACCACTGGTAGGTGAGGAAAACCTTATGGTTCATGAGACAGCGGTGGTGAACTGTGTTTATGTTATGGCTAGGGAAAGGTGCAAGGTTTTGGCTTGTCCAAAAAAGGGAAAACTACAGAAAGAAACAGAGACAAAAAGGAAACAAGTAAACAAATGTGGTTTTACAGAAACAGAGGGACAATTTATCCTCAGCACAGCAAGCAAAAACTTGGAAAACATTTGGAAAAGTCAGAAAACAAGTTAAAGTTGGTTGGCAGACTCTGACAGAGCTGACAGCTAAAACTACCCCTGGCATGTTGACAACAGTGTGGCATCAATCTGTGTGTAACAACCTATCCTTGAAAAACTCCATCCTGGATTTAAGCTAGCACTTCCTAACCTTTTCTCTAACCAGCCTCCAAACTACGGTGCAAAAAAAAGTATTCAGATATGACTTTTAACTTGCTTATGAGCAGAGGCCAGTGCCCCCTTCCACCACCATCATGGCGGCCTCCCTCAGGGCCTGGCTGCCTCCCTCCCACCTCACTGGCCGGCAGAGGCTCCCCCTCCCCAGCTCCCCACACACTCCCTCAGCTGGGGTATCCTACCTACCTCATATTCCCACTTCCTTTCTTCAGGACATTTTTCTGTCCCTAAAGCAAGGCTGCAGCAGGAAGATGAGGAACACTGTGACAACATGGCTGCCCTTAAGGTAACCCAACCCACTGTAGGCTGTGTGCTACCTGAGGGGGGCCTGAGCACCCTTTCCCCACAAGCTTATTAGTAATTGCTATAGAGTTATTATACAGCTGCATTAGTTTCACACAAAGGCCGACACTTGAAACCTGTGGCTGCTGGTGCTGGCCCTGTACAGAAGGAGGAAGCAGCCACAGAAGAATGTTTTTGCTATGGCTGCCGGGGGAGGGATGGGGCTCTCATTCTGGCTGAGCCCCAAAGCCCCTCCTTGCCTTAAAAGCCACAAATGTGATTCTCAGGACTGATGTTTGCTATTGTTTTCTGGTAACGTAAAGAATCTTGAGTGTGTGACATAGGAAGTAGAAAGTTGTCACAGTAAAGTGTAAGCTTAGGCCCAGCACTGTAGACGAGTGAAGGCAGTGGGTTGATTAGCATTGATAACATGCAGCTGTGGCCTTGCCACGGTGGCAGTGGGTTGATTGACATGGATGATGTGCAGCTGTAGCTTGTTTCTGCTAAGTGGTTAAATAGCCCTGAGGAGTGTTGGAGAAGGGGTTGGATGGTGGAGGGGTAGTGTGGTCTGACTTCTGGGGGAAGGTGAAATAGCACAGGCAGTAGAGTCTGACTGATGGTAAGGCCTTGATGCAGCCTTGTAGCTTACTTGTGTTGCAACATTTGGTGCCTTGTGTGAGGCTAACTGACTTGGACTCTGACTACAAAAACTGGTGGCTGATGTAGCTGAGACAAGCAAGAGAATCTGTGACCCTTAACAGATGCTGTGAGAGGTGAGCTGTTGACAGCTAATTGATATGGGTGCATTGCAATATTTGTTGTCTATTTTAACTCAAATTGCAGCTTAGCACCAGCCCTTTCCAAGTTTTGTGGTGGTCTGAGATGCATACCTGCACACCATGTTAAGTTGCTGTATGCAGTTGCATGGAGGCATATAAATGCATACCATGACACTGTTTTCTGTGAAATCTGCAGCACCATCCACCATTTGCTGGTAATGTGCAAAGCAACCCTATTTCCATACAGCTGTAAGGGCTCGTTCTAGCTCTTGGCAAGCTGCTGACTGTTAGTTCTCACCTGAGCTGGAGGGGTAGCTGTAAGCACAACCAGCCTTTGCCACCTGCAGCTTCAGTCCCAAGAAAAGTGTATTTGGAATGTTGTTTTCATGCAACAATCTCTTATACTGCTGCATAAGACACCATGGAGGTTATTCTTTCTGCATTGTTTCTACACCTTAAAAGCAGTCTTCTGTTTTGAGACCTTCAGTGATTTCAGATTATCTGTATTTATACAGTCCTTGTGGTCTTAAGATCCCTATGTGTTTAGCTGGATGATAAGCAGATAGCCCAAGTTGTCAGTCATTCTCCCATTCTCTTCTATCCATCACTTGAGAGGCTCACCTCACTTGTATATACTTTTATATAATGTCCCTGAGTGATTCAGCTCAAACACCTCAAATACATTAAAGACATCCGTATGTAAAACGTCAGCTTCTATAAGGATGCAACCAAAGGTTGTGCTGCACAGTTTATATGCATGCTGTAAGGACCATATTATTTTGATTACAAAAGAAAGCTGTGCTTTCTCTGTTGTGCTATGCCTAGCTATCATTTGCTGCTGCGTGCTATGTTGAGGTTGGTACTTAGCAACTGAGGGGGAGAAATTAATTGCTAACATCTGTTTTATCATTTTTTGATGAATGAAAAACCAAATAGAGACCTTGTTTGTGCCTTGGCCATTCAAAACAATGAAATTTACACAGACTGATGTCATCATGTGTTGCATTTCTGGCAAGAAGCTTACCAAATTATTTTGGAGATATCGCTAAAAGGAAAAAAAGTGTATCTCATATATACTGCCACTTAGATAATGTGTCATTCAGCCCAGCAGACTGCAGCCTTTGGATGCATGGCTGTTGTGTCATTGCTCACTGTATTACGTGTATTGAAGGTTACTTTTCTTTCCGATTTCACATGTGCTACAGCCATGTGAATAGTGGGTCTGTTTGGTTCCCAACTGCAAAAACAAATAAAAATTCCATCTTTAACACTTAGGAAACTGTCTATTTTTAGTTTGGTTTCCTATGGAAACAAGGCATCTGTGATCAGGCTGTCTCTGTGCATGTATCTGTCCTTGTGTACCCCCTAATAACTTTTAAATCTAGTGGCCTTTTCCAACCAAGTGTGATGAAATGACAGAAGTTTCAAGGTAACTAGGTTCTGACAAATTTCATTAAAATAATTAGCCAGATTGAGGAACCAAAATTTTGATGTTGCCCAGCTGAGGGAAGGGCTTATATCTTATGAGGCTCCAGAGAAACCATGGAGGTGAAAACTGCATTAAAAAACACCCCACTACACAGAAAAGCTTCAGTCCGAGGTCACACTTTTATGCACCTCAAATTCGTAAGAAACCAGGCTTAATTCATTCCACTGATCAGACAACTGTTTGTTTAATAGTTCAGAGGGCTCCCTTCTCAGTCAAAAGATTAAATTCTCCCCTTTCCCCACAACCAGTGAAGAATGTAGTCCCAGATGTTTTAAAATTTGACCTGTCATTTGGGTCAGAGGATCAGGATCACGTGCTACTAGTCTATGAAATTAAAGCTCCCCAAACACTGCTGACTTCTGCATCAGAAAGCTTCAGGGAATGCCTGGAAGATGTCTTTGGGAATTAACCAGTGATGCCTGCAAGAAGAAGAAAATAATGTAGGACTCGGCTCTCCTTTTTAAGCTGGTAATTAAAATATGTGAGCATATTAAAAAATAAGTGCTAAAGGTGTGTTGGGTTTGGTTATTGGGAGAATGAAGAGAAGAAATGGAAGCAGTAGCAAGATATGATGCTGAATAGACCTTGGTGTGAAAGGGTTGCTAACTTAGATTGTCTTGTTCCTTTTTAGCTAAATCCATTTTCTGCTATGTCTTCAGTATTCTCAATGTTCTCCAGAGCTGGAAAATGAGCATCTGAAAGAAGCATCTTTTGGGGTAAGGAAACTGGAACAGAACATAGTTAATAGTGCATATGTAAAGTTTTCATAGATTGCTGATTAGAGGTGTCCTAGTTGACTTGGTGCAGGATAACTCTAGAACTGGAGTCACTGAGGAAGAAGGTACAGAGTCTCTCTGAGCTGGATCTGAATCTGTACAGCTATACTTCTGCAGTTTTTCACCCAAATTAATAAGCTCTGTCCCCAAGGCAGAGCTGCTTCTGGATCTGTTTTGTGTAAGTACTGTGTAGAGATTTACTGTCCCAAGCTGGTGCTTTCTTGGGGCTCTTTGCACTGTGCTCGGTTGTACAGTGAAACACGTACAAGATGTATGAGGAGCTGTGACTGTAGATGGTGTGTTACTAGGGGAGCTAGCAAGGCTAGCAAACTGGGGAGAACCTCAGCTTCCACTTTCCCTGGAGACCAAATGTTTTTCAAACCCTGCTAAGGTCTGTATCTTAGCTGATTTGTAGCTCTTTTCCACTTTCTAGGCTTATAAGAACTCAATGTCCTGGGAGACAAATGAGCCTTTCAGTATGAAAATGCTCTTCCTAACAAGAAAATATCCCGGCTGTAGAGATGCTTCCATACAGCTCTGACAGCTGCCTTGCTTCTCTTTTTGTGGTTGACACAGAACCTTTGATAGTTCAAGATATTTATTTTCACCATAGTCTACTGGGGAGGTGGTCCCATGAAGTCAAGATTTTGCATTTTCCCCAGATTAGTACTGTGGTTGCCATTTCTACTGTGTAGCAGTCCGCTGTTACTTCATCTTATTCTGCATAATGTGCTAGCAAAATAGTTATGCTGCTTATTTGCTATTGTATGGACATCACAATTAGAGGCTTCCTAACTTCTGGTCTTTTATATGGAACATTAAGAAGTGTCTTTGAAAAATATGAATAGGCAGGCATGTTTTTGAGACTATTTGCCTGACATAGAAAAGTAATATCTTTTAGTTCTTACCAGTTTCCACAACACTTACCGTAATTCATTTAAAAAAAAGTTTAGAAAGCAGTGGATATAATTAATGTATTGATCCAGTTTTCCATTATGTTGGTATCACAGGTGAAAAACGTTTTTGATGATATTGTTGATTAAAACTACCAAAAAATCCATTATATCTAGCTTGCTTCTACCTAATGAAGCAGATGGATATAAAATGAAGGAATGCCATATTGACCTTTAGTAGAAATATATATGGCATATAACTTGATACCTATAAGGTAATTAATATTAATCTGACTTTTTAGTTTCTGGGCTAGAGTTCTGTTACTAATAGCAGCTACATAATGTGTTGTATGTTTTCACTGAATGGGTCATGCACAACTAAGAGAAGAAAAATGTGGATTAGCTGGGGCTGTTCTCAGCATCTCTGAGATTCAGGACAGGGAAGAGAAACAACTCCATCTTCCTTCCCAACCCTCTCATACACCTTGGTAGGTCAGAAATGTGCATCGTGCTTCTGTGGGCAATATGTTTTAAAGGAGGAACACTAGACTGCTGACCAGTATGAGAAAGTGCAGAAACAGTTAAAACAGGATATTGGAGGTTTCAGCAACAGTCTCAGCCCTGTGCTAGCCACTCCCCCTGAGCAGGGACCATTAGTACACTTGGTTTGCCCAGCATCTAACATCATAATACAGCAATGTTATTTTACATGATAAGGTAGTGAGGGCTATGTAAGTATGTGATTATGGCTTGCCTAGCATGGAATTACTCAAAAATGGCTTTTGGCTTCAAAATTCAGATCAACCCTAGGTCAAATTAACTTTAAGTACAGACAAGTCCTAAAATAAATGCAGGGAACTGTAATAGGCTTTTAAGGAATATTCTATTTGTAAGCATTTTTTTTCAAACTAGCAAGCCAGTCGGCTTTTTCTATGATTTAAAAAATATCCTGCACGTTTGCTGCATTATTTAGCAGCAAGCAGTTGTCCTTCATACACAACTTGTGCCTCGGTTTCTCCTTGGTCATTTGTTAATGCTAGTATTTCGATCCCCAGTAGAAATTAGAATTATTTTTTTTTTCCAGGAAGAATAAAAGAATCCAAAGCAAAATCCCATTCTCTTTGTTTTAAGTCAAGTGCAGGTCTTTACAGTCAAGCTAGTATGCCTAGTACTATCTCTGTGCTCACACCTCTTAAAGCTTGTGAACACTTAGAGGGCATTTCTATTGCTCATCTTCAGTCAAAGGTGCCCTCTGAGAGCAAGCTTACAAGGGGGTATGGAAAAATGTCCATGTTGGACATTTCTAGCTATTAGCTGAAGCAGTTCTGTTGCTACATATCTCCACAGAAAAATACACTCCAAATGTCTAAGTAAAGCGGTGAAGATGCAGACAAACCCTTACCCTCTCCTTGTTCAAAGCATGTCCAGCTTTCCTAGTCATCTGAGTGCTGCCTATTTACTGTTTCTACCATGCTGCTTTGTTTTCCCTTGACATCACTCCCCTCTGTGCTGCGACTGCCACAAGGCTGACCTCAGACACTTCTGTACATGCAGTATGCTGTGTAATAACACAAGAAAGCTCCACGTTTCCAATACTAAATGTATTCTTTATTAGGAGCACTGGTTAGCACTAAGCTGTGACTGCAGCCGGCGCTCCAGCCATTCTCATTCAGGCTGAATCCTTGGGTGCCTTCACTCACACAACCCCTGCTCCTCCCTTCAAATTCTAGACAGGCTGTTATCAGCAGTTGTCTGCCTGCTATATAGACCAAATGGAAAGGCTCCCCTTTCTCAGGATCACCACCTATAACAAGTTTCTCAGCTTCATATTTCTTCCCTGTTTCTTACTTGACTGTACTTCAGTAAATTCCCCTACACTCCTTTCCAGGGTCTGTGACTTCTCCCTTAAAGTCCCACTAAATTCTCCCTTTTCTCCTGCTCCCTTCACTGTCTTATGGACGCTTTACAGCATAGAATCTTTCCCAGTCCCAGATTCTTGCTTATTAACATCTGACTGTTTCATACCTTGCCTGGCTTTCATCCTACAGCATTCTGATACCCTCGGGATCAAGAACATTGCCCTTCTCTCGGTTCTTCTTGGCCTATTTACATATACATATGTATACATCTATATATATTCCCAAGACTAGATTGTTATGCAAACTGTGTATGTTCAATCCATAAATAAAATATTTTGAGAATATTTTTATATATCTGTCTCTTTACAGTCAGCAGCATAACCACCTCTTTTAAAGATGCTTGCAACTCTTTTTCTGGCTAATATAAATAATGTAAATAATTCATGTATTTAGTGACAATAAATATTCATATTTCATTTGAACCAGACAGTGGTTGTCTAGATTAAATTGAACTGCTTTGGATTCAACAGCTGGCAATCTCCCCATGCCAAATAGGGGATTTTAGTCATACTTTATTTAAAGTATATTACTACCAGAAATGGGAGGTGAGGAGGAAAGGAAATGGACTCTTACACAAACATATAACACATCTGTCTATTGACTGTACTTTCTTCAGACTTTGCTACAAGCAAATATATTTATTTCTGGAACAGACTAAATGGGTGCTGAAAGGAAGAATACAGTTTGCATACTTTATGAGCATAGATAGCTATGTCAGAGTCTCTTAACATTTTTGGAGTTCAATTCTTAGTGAGCTGTATTCCTCTTGCCTGAGGATGCTTAGTAATTCTGGAAAAAAAACCAAAAAAAACCACCACCAAAAAACCCCACAAATCAAAAAACTAAACCAGTAAAAAAAAGAGAGTAATGAAACAGAAGTTTCCTTCCCAGTGTAACCAAGACCTTTTCCTTATATTATTAAGCTCTTACACTGCATTTTCATTTGTCCAAAATTTTCATCATTAATCAGATACAGAAGGTTCATAAGCATGGAGCAGGAGTTAACTTTAATTCTGGGAGAGATTCAGGGATTCTGCTTTGAACATTTGGAGAAATGGTGGTTTTCTTCCTACCTGTTTCAACCAATTGTGCAAATATGGGGCATGAGTGGGAGGAGAAATACTCATGTTTTCTTTCTGTTTCCTTGGTGTTCATCTACCTTCCTAAATCTGTAAAATGGGCTACTGGGCAGGAGGTCTGGGAGCTGATGTACGTTTTCTTGCTCAGGAAGTTGCAGTGCACATGGCTGTAACTGTTTTGAGAACTCTATATAAACTAGAAAAATTCAGAAGTCAAAAGCAAACCTTGCTTCCTGACCAGGTGAGGTAGAATCACTGGTCTTTAACAAATCTCAGGTAATGAAAACTGCAGAACAGGATAGAAAGATTTCTCCAAACAATTGCTCAAGTGCTGTATATATCTTCATAAGGAAAGATATGTGGTTTTTTAAGCCGATCTGAGCTAAACAGTGTTAAAACCCTGCTGGAGACAAAGCAGTCGTATCTTAATATGCGTTATCTAGTCAAGGTTAATAATGGGCTTACTCCTAGGATTTCCTTTAACTAGATAATGTGAATTGAACCTATATGTACTGCATTATGGTACTGGTTCTTGGGCTGAAAATACAGTGTGTGTCTTTGTGTTCAGATCAGGCTATTCTGGACTGGACCTTTAAAGTACGAATGTAACTTTCAAAGGTAGATGGTTTAGGGAGTGAAATTTTGTGTTTTCTCTGATTTCTAAAAGAGCTGGAGATGAGCTAATGGGATGCTTGGGGTCAGAATATGGGGGCAATGAAGTAGGGACAGCTTTGGGTCAGTGGGTTTGCTGAGAGGCTTCCCCAGTTTGCTGGCAGCAGCCTCATAAGTCACAGAGACATTAATAAATCCTTTGTGTTGTTATTTTTGCTTGCTTCTATGTTTTTTCCAGCGTTCAGCAGGATTTAGGGCAAGTAGGATGTGCCAGTAATGGGAGGTAAACACTGAGATGGCCAATGGAAATATTCTTCTTCTTATGCATGCTTACCATAAAACATTTGCAGGTGGGCCGTCTGGAATCACAGCCATGACTCTGCCTGGTGTTATTTCCTCATTTGTTGTTTTCTCCATCTGCTCATTTATTTTCCTGGTTATGGTCGTCTTCTCTCTGTCTCCATTTCCCCCTGCTCATTTGTATAAGTAGAAATATCCTTCCCTCCAGCAACTGTGTAATATGCTTTCTCTTTTATTTGGCTTGCAAATAGGTAGCTTAAAAAGCTGAGACAAGGCAGAGAAGCCATCATCAAATTCCAGCAGATTCTTTATGTATTTAGACCATATTCCTGCAGATTTTCTCATTTTTTCCAGAGAAATGATTTTGGCCATGGCATAGCACAATCTAAACACACAGTAACAAAGCTTTATGCAGGACAGGTTAGGTAGGAGATGAGACTGAAGCAGAGAACACAATGCACAGTAACTGCAGCCTCAGTTACCATCTGACTTGTGCACAGCAGGGATGGGGAACAACTGGGTTTGCTGAGCAAAAGAAGGTGTAAAATATATGGCTTCTGCCTTGCTGCTGAAAATGAGTGGTTGCATTTGTTTGTGATTGATGCCAGCTGTGGGGTGCTTCTACTTTATTTGTGCTTTGCCCAGGAGAATTGCAAAGAAACAGAAGTCTAACCTACTGTTTTTTCCTGGGTTGTGAAGACATTGGGTCTGCCCTCTTAGGTGGTGTAAATCAGGAGCAAATTAATGGATTATGAAGGAACACAAGGAGGGGGACCGCCTCTTTCCTGTCAGATGGTGGTGAGGGCTACCATACTTTCAGTTCCCTGATAAATCTGCCCTTTCACAAAAGTGTGTGTGTGATATTATGTCATTGTTATTTTCAGCTACTCATTCTGCCTGGAAGTAAGTTTTGATCTGCAGCGTTGGGGAGCTGATGGAAGCTGATGGAAAAGGCACAAGCCTGCATTGCTGGTGTGGACTAAGCTGTTTTCTCCCCTAAAACTTGTGGATTTTGACAATGGTTTCAGGATTTCTCTTTAGAAAAGGATTCTCAGCATTTCCATGGACCCACTGTCTGACCTCTGGCCAACTCAGTTGCCTTTCTTTGCCTCTCTCTCATCTGTCCCATCTGTTTGGTCTTTGAGCTCTTGAGAGCAGCCATTGTCTCTTAAAGTGTATTTATTTTGTACAGTACCTAGCACTGTGGGGCTCCTGCCTCAATTGGAACCACTGGGTGTGACTATAATGTAAATACTGAGTAATAATAATAGCATATGTGGGGGTGTAGAAACAGGGAGAGAGAGAAAAATATTTTCCCCATTCTTGTCTGCTTTTTGTTGTTCTATTTCCTATTCACAGAAAGCATACAATACTGATTAATGAAAAATTTCTGGCTCCAGTTCAGTATCTGGCTTCAGTACATTTGCTATTTGATATCTGAGATATGTACAACATGTTCACAGTGAATTCTCCAACTGAAAACAGTAGAGTTCAAACCAAGTCAATTAATTCACAGAGTGAATGGATTCAAGCCCAGATTCTCGTGCCTTGTGGAGGCCTCTTTGAGTCTCCTGCCAAAAGATATCTGTTTATAAATGCAGTAAACGTAACTATTTGATACTTATAGCTCTTACAGCCTTATGTGATTTTTTTCCTTGTTATGGCTGATCTCTGATAATTGAGTTACATTTTGCAGACATTTCAGGCATTCTCTGTCTCTCTGCGCTTTCTTCCCCCCCCTGGCGCTACAGCTCAGCCAGTGCTTTGGACGGTTTCACATTTCCTTTCTCTTTGTTGCCTTGGATATTCTGCTGAAGTAAGGCATAACAAAACTGTATCCAAAATCCATACGTACTTCTATCCAGGCTCTGTCTTGAACCTGCTTTGTGGCTTTTGCCCGTGAGAAACCTTACCATTTCTGTGGAAGGAGAGGAGAGATAAAACCTTACAATGAAAATGACTGTTGTGTTCTGCATTGATGATCCAAGAACATTAATAATAAATATTTGTTGAGTAGCATCCCTCATCCCTAACATTCATGCATTTAATCAACTGATGTATATAGTACAGTAGGCATTTTTGAAAAACATTCATCACTTATGTGGAGTATAACAGGTAACATTATAAACCCAAATATTATAAACAATCTGTGGGGAACAACTTTACCCATGTGAAAAATTAAGTTAGAACAATGGGGAGTGGAAATCTGGGCAGGACATATGGGCTAGCATTTCTTTTCTAACGGGAAACATTCAGGATTTCTTTTATTCTTTGATTCTTGCCTTTGTTTATTTTTTATCTCCTTGTTGCATCTTCTCCTTTCTTTCTCCTTCCAAGTAAGGGTGCCATAGGGCTCTTTTAATTGTGCCCTCTTCTCTTCATACCCTTTGCCCATTTTTTTAATCCACCCTTTCAGCATATTCATCTGCTGTCTTTATACACACTATCCTCTGACCTGCTCCTGAGCTGTTTCCAATCATACGTCTTGGAGCATGGACATGTCTTCCTAGCTGTTTTGCTACAACTGAAATACTTTAAAGACAGAAGTTAACTCCTAACATATCCTTAATATTTCTCTCATCCCATTTGTTCTTTATGATCCTTGGCTGCACCACTCTTCTCTTGCTCCTCATTCTGCAGCCTGGGATGATCAGCTTTGATTCATTCTAGTCTTTGGCCCAGAAAACAAGGATTAATTCATTTCCATCTCATGGACTTCTCATCCATTTGGTCCAAAGGAATGACACCAGTAAAGATTAATTTCCTTGCCCATTCCTCTGACAAAATCTTCTAATTACTCATCCTGTTTTACCTCATCATCCCTACTATTTCCTTAATCTTTTGGATCCTTCCTTACCTTTGTCCCTACTATCTTATGTCTTTTGCTGCAGTACCTATCTAACAATGCTCCACCATAGTACCTGGAGAAGTTGTTTGTTAACCAGTATCTCCTGTGAACAGCTCTGGGTTTTATATTGTTTCTCATCATGCATAATGCAGAGAGTGCCACTGTCTCCTTTCAGTTCTCAAGTTTCACCTCTATGGCAATAACAAAATAAAATCAGTCAGTGAAAGAGAACTGGAGAGTCAGGAAAGATTAAAAATATCCATATTTTAAAAGTACATTAAAAATGCATACACCATTATATTACTCCTTCCCCCACCCCAAGTTCTATGTAGCATTTCTATTCTGAATGACAGGAGTTGTTTCTTTCTATGTATTTCTGCAGCACCCAGCACAAGAGTCCCATTCTACTATGTTATCATAAATGCTGCTAAGAAGCAGCTGTAACAGGTGAGTACTGCCCAACACTATGTTGAAGCACTAGAATGTTTTATTTAGTTGTCTAAAGAGAGGTAACATGAAGTTTAGTACAATATCAAATGAGTATATATTGTCCTCAATATTTTTAGATTAGGAATTAGAAAACACTTTGTAGCTGCCAGAAGTTCTGGAATGGCCTTACCAGAAGTATAGTGTTTCAAGAATGGCTTAAAGAATTTATGACAGAGATTGTAAAACAGGATAGTGGCTGTTTTGAAACCACTGTTTCTGATCATGAAGCTTGGACTGTTTGGTTTGTTGATTCATTATCCCCAAAAAGGTGGTGAAAAGAGATTTGATCAGTGAACATGAATTCTGTTGTACTTGTGTGGTACTTGACTAATTCCATGCTGTAGGGCTTCTAATTTCCTCGAAAGCAACAGAAACTGGCTAGGTATGAGATATAGTATGTAGCAGACTAGATGTATCTGTAAGTGTAGTATCTAAAGATATTTTCCTGTTTGTAACGGTGCATCTTAATTGCTTGAGTTGACTGGTGGGTTTCGCTGCATATGCTCAGCTCACGGAATCTGGAGTCAGTCCTGCTCCCATTCAATGGCAGATAGCTTTCCACTCTTTCACAGCAAACACTCAAAGCTTGCTCACGGTCTTTGGGAGACATTTTGTGTTGCATGAAATGAGTGACCTGTGGTCCATTCTGGCTTCAGCATCTGTGCTGGGGTTATCCACAGCTGCAGGGGCTCAGAAGCATTGCTGCACGCAGCCTTTCCCAGCAGCTCCCGTTGCCGTTCGCCAGCCATCTCCTGCCCGTCTATGAAGGCAGTCGTGCTGCGCCTGGCAGATGCTGCTCAGCTAATGGGAACCCTGCAAAGGGTGCTATAACCTTCGGCAGGCAGTAGCACTGCTGTCAGCGCTAGCACGCTGAGCTGTTATTTGTGGTATATTTCGATATGGAAAGATAGCTGAGGAAATAAGTGTCAAAACTTAAATCATTTCACATTGTAAACTGTTGAACTGCTTTAGTCCTACAATAGTTCTGCTTCTTTCAGTTTATTTAAGTTCAGTCACAGCTAGAAAATCAGTTCCTCAGTATTTTTGCAACCATAAGAGTAAACCTTGCCAGCAGTAAAAAGGAGGGGAAAAGGTGAAAGGTTAAAACAGTAAAGCCTAGAAAATAATGAAACATCAGCATTACTGTGCTGGTAGCAGATCCCTAGAAAACCAGCAAAGAGCAGAAATGATCATGTTAAATAGCCAGGAATAGCAGATCTAAGAAAGCTATTTGTACCCTAGGACAGTGCTCCATTGCAAGCAATTCCCAGGAAGGTGCAGGAAGGCTTTTGTTAGAAATTCAGAGAAGTTCAAGAGCAATTCTTTCTTCCATTTTTCTCCTTAGAGCATTTATTAAGGTTATCATTCTAAATCTGCCTCTACTTGTCTTGAGAAATTCTGCATTTTATTCTAAGACAAAACCTTATGTGTACTAATCTAAAAAAGGCATCAAACAGATTCTTAACTGCACTTACCTTGCATATATATAGGTAGAATTTCATTCCAGCACTGCTTATGTGTAGTAGAAAGCGCTTACATAGCAAGCTATGATTTCCCTCCTCCTGCTTAGGAAAGTATCAGTATCACATGATCAGGGCATCCCACCACATGCCATGGACACTGTCTAATTGAAAACACGTGAAAACAAATATCTGGTTATCAACCTCTAACTGAAACAGATTTTCAGAAAACTTTTCAACAATTTCAAATAAACAAAGTGTGTTAATAAAAAAGTCCTGAGCAGGAGGAAAAAAGTCTAAATTCATCCGTTTTTAAGCTGTGAATTAATCACAGCTTCAGAAGCGGCTTCTGTCATGCCACAGGTTTGATGTCTCCCTCCCCAAATTTTACTCATACCTTCCCTTCCTTTCATCCTGATGATTAGAGCTTCCCTTGGGATGTCTGCTCCAAGACCTGCATATCCAAACAATCACATTTATTCCAGTTTCTCTACAGATCCCCTCTCTCCTTTAGCTTAGAGCTCCAAAATTATATTCCTTTAAAATGCCTCCATAAAATGTTTCTGTCCATCTATGTCCTAGACAATTCACTCTCTTCCATGCCTTGCTCATCTCTTTCCAACACTTTTACTCAATGTTTTTGTCCATTGTTTTGTTTAAAAAATTGTATCTCTCCTCATTATGTATTAGTGGTTTCTATCACATTTATAGTCAGGTAATTTAAATTTTGATCATCTTTGCTCTACTCTCTTCAGTGTTTTTAGGTAGATGATAGTTCACAAAACTATGCAGTAATGTGAAAAAGAAAAAGTGAAATGAAACAGTCAAAGCTAAAAGTGAGGCTGAGACCTATTTGCAGATGTTCAATAAAGTCAAAAAGAAGCTGATTTGAGGGGATAAATTATTCATAGCTAATTATTTGCTCTTCTTTAATGCTAAATATCCTACATTTCAGCCTCCTGCAGGCAACTCAAGCAGTGATTCCCGAGTTTTTTAATAGCAACAACCACACAGAGTTTTTTGAAGTGTTTTTGGTCCCTCCGGGTTGACAGGTGCTACATAAAAAGCAGGCAGGATATTGTTATTAAGACTCTTGAGAATTTGAAGCATAAAGTCCTGTAGAATGAGCTGAGATTGTATCTTCAAAACACAGATATTACAGCTCCAACATACTCATAGGCTCCAGGCTGTTCTTTTGGCACAGGTTTGAGCAAAGAGTAGTGTGTCAGTTGCTCTGCCCCAGGGACTTGGTGACTCCAGCTTGGGGCTGAATTGTAGTTCATCTGCATCTACGGTGCTGTGAGGAGAGGAGATGAGAATGGATCCTTTACCTGCACTGCACTGAGTTCCTGGTTCTCCTATACACACGATGACTTTCCTCTTTGGCCAAAGAACAGTGAATAAGGTTTCTTGTCTTTCTCCTTGCTTTGCACCCGCCCTAAAGTAGGTAAAGATTGGGCACAAAGCTCCATTTTATCATATAAAATACAAGATGCAGCTTGCCTTGCTAGACCTGCAAGATTTTTCTCCAAACACATAGTTCAAGTCTCAAACTTGGTCCTTTTGGCTATGGATGCTCTGCAATCTGGCCTGTTTTATTCAAGGAAGTTGCTACCTCCTTGTTATCCTGTAATTCAGATTATTCAGAGTCTGTAATATAGTTGTTGATTGCTGAACTAAACTGTACATGTGTAATATACATTCAATCCATTATAATTGTAAATCCAATGTAAAGATTACAGTGGAAAAAAGACTTGCTTTTCTTTTTTCTTTTTCCTCTTTTCTTTTTTCTATTTTTTTTCTTTTTCCCCAAACTGGAGATGCTTGTGTTATTTAAATGAACTCAGACAGCCCAAGTCAGTCCTTTGACAACCTAAGCCCTTCGGTAGTCAGTTCTGACTGGCACACAGCCACTCACTTCTGCACTTGCCCATAATGAAATCCATTCAAACACATCAGCTCCATGAGAATGATGTCCCTCAATCTAAGATTACCATGAAGGAACCTACAAAACAGGAAGCTACAAAGTGAGGACTATTTATATGCATCATTTTATTTGCATTGTAAAAGGCTTTTCCAACACAAAATGAGTTCCAAGTTGCCTGTGATAAGTTTCAGGCTGGCTACTGGAGCGCACTATAAATTTGGTATATGTATTTATATGTAGATATATATGTATATACTGTTAGAAGGATATTAGCTCAGCAACTTCAGAGTCATATCAGGCTATGAGAGGAAGTCACTCTGTTTATACAGATACTGAGTAGTATGTTAAAGGGCTTGTTTTTTGGAAATAAAAGCTTAATTTCATTATAATGATGATAACATACAGCTTTGAATGGTATTAGTTCCTGTTTACATTACTCATGGTGTTGGTCTAAGCTGCATTTGCCATCTAGACATAATTACTATTTTATTATTATTTTTTTCACAGTTAAGTGGAGCATTTTAGCACAGCTGAATTGCTGCAAGCCTTGGTGGAACAAATCTATTAGTGGTATGGCTTGAAACAATACACAAAAGAGCCCTGTGTGTGGTCTGCTCTACATGCTTTTCACTTCCTTATGTTAAACAATAAATCTCTGAGTCAGCTAGAACTCAGAGACTAACATCCAACGAGAGCCGCATTTTATCTTTTATTCATTGGCAGGAACATAGCTGTAGGAGGTATTCAAATCACACTTTTATTTAAACAAACACAGCTGGATCACAGCCTCTTAATATAGCAATTCTCTAATGAAAAATAACAACATAGTATTTATCTCTTTTCTTTTGTGCAGCTCTCAATTTGCTAAAATTAGGCAGAACTCAATCCCATACAAAATTGGCATGTTTTCATGACCAGAGCTCATAGCAACTAACTGCAAAATTATAATGGGAATATAATTATAGTAGGGCATGTGAAATACACATCCTTTTGCTGCTGTAAGCTATGTAGGGTTATACAATTATGCTGTAATAACATCATTTATCTTAAAGAAGTCAGACAGCTGATTTCATTTATTTAACTTGAGTTCTCCAGTTATGTGCTGTGTCAGGTTAACATTAATGTATTGCACAAAGTAATACGGTGCAAGAAGTCGGGGCTTCCCCAAGATACATTGTTCCCTTGTTTGCACAAGTTTATTTTCTTCTTTATCCCTTTTAGTGTTCGGAGACAACCAGCTTGAGTTTCTAGCTCTTTGGGAGCCTTGTAAAACATGTGTTTTTCTATCTTTGTGGCTGTACTGCTTGTTCCTTTCTGTAGCTGTGATTTGGGGCCAACAGTTTGTAATTAACTGCAGAAGCAGGTAACTAAATGAAATAGCCGAGTCACCTGGCCACGTGCTGAGTGAGAGTTTGAAAATAATCACCTTGTCATTTACGTGGTGTAATAATACTGGACAAACTTTGCACTCATCCTAGGCAAAACACTGAAATCAACAGGACTTCTGCAAGTCACTCTGATCTTCGATATCCTCAGGATTAAGTTGCATACCCAGAATACCATATTTTTGAGAGATGCAGTATTTAGTGATAATTTTTAAGATTATTCCAGACAGTTATAATACACCAGGAGTTGTGGCTTAGAGCAGCTTTTCAGGAATGGGACAGGGATGTGCGACACTAGAAAGATGAATGATCAGGGAGGGCTGCAAGGTGCTGTATTTCCACTCCAATATGCTGGGAAGTTGTGTGACTCTGCACAGAAAGGATGTATGGGGTAGGGGGAACGTCATCTGAGCAAAGTATCTTCTTTAGGAGAGAGAGTTTGGTTGGATATCAGATATCACAGTTATTTGTGTTTTATTATAATAAATAATGATAGTAATTATTATTGCTGTTCAATGGGACAATGCAGGTACAAGCTATAATGAAGTTCACATCTCTGGAAGTATTTTCCTGAGCACTGGGATGTGTATTCCTTTCAAGTCCTGTTCTGTAGTTTGGGATAATGACACCATCCTAACACTGTTTCCTTTGGCTTCTTCCTAACCAAGCGTTTTTAATAGACACAGTGATTTCAGAGTTTTAATCTTAACTCTACATGTTCTTAATGTATTAAATATGCCTTTTGTGGCCTGACATAATATGCTGTTATTGATGAAGGTAGCCAGTTTGACTTTTTCCAGCAGCCATCAGTTCACTTTACACATGTAACCCCTGATGCAGACAGGGCTAAACAAACTCCCTGCTCATTTCAGAAAGCTGGTGTTCAGCACACTTTCTATAATGGATTTTGAAAAGAGTTCAGCCTGTTTAAAAA
Organism: Falco naumanni; assembly: GCF_017639655.2. Taxonomy (NCBI): domain Eukaryota; kingdom Metazoa; phylum Chordata; class Aves; order Falconiformes; family Falconidae; genus Falco; species Falco naumanni. Next base: position 31,411,497 of record NC_054064.1, on the reverse strand, counting down.
ACCAGCCATATGGTTTTCGATACTGGAGGGCTGGCCAGAATGTAAATGAATACGACACACATTGTCAATAAAAAGTCATTTTACTACTGAACACACATCTGTAATTTTAAGGACAGTTTTAGGTCCAAGTCCACATTTGTTCAAGTGTGTGGGGCATGGATGTCTCACGTGGGGCTGAATTTTGGCATTGTTATTTTGGATTTCAAGCTTCATTTCCCAGTAAAAATACTCATTCTTTTAAAATCAAATTTGTATCAAATATCTTGGGTTTTTGACCAAGATCACTTATATTTGTACTTAACTTATTGTGCTCCCTACGCTTTTTTTTTTTTAGGTTTTCCTCTTCTGCCACTGTAGTTATATCTATGGTATAAAATATGAACTATGTCATCCTTCAGAAGTTATTGGTCAATCTTCATCAAGCCCCGTGAGTGTGAGGACTTGGAAGGCCAAAAATTCCCCCAAACACTGATTGGTCTCTAACTGCTAAACTGCAGCCCCAGAAAATAGAGTTTTCTAACAGGGACCATTGATTTTTACTTTTTGCCATGAAATGCAGAACGTGTTCAAAGTGCAGTCAATGTTTCTACAACTTCACTTCCCTTATATAAGTGTGGTTTTATAATATGCACCTTTCTTCCCTGTTTTGGAAACAGCTTGTTGGAGCTGAGGTTATTCATCATGGTGCTACTAAGAGCCAAAAATTTCTGTGTAAATGGTTCTTTGAGAAAGGCTTGTTTCCAAAGGTACAGTTGCAGCTGGCTGTTATATGTCCATGAACACATCTTTGGACCTTGGATGCTAATATAAAAATACAGTGAAGAGCTCTTGAAACCTCGAGTAAGACAGAATTTGATGTACAACAGGCTATGATTACAATATGAGGCCTCAAGACTGTATCAAACAGAAAGCTTAGAAAGGCTGTGGAAGATGAGGGGACCTCAGGAAATATTATCAATATCTGTGCAGACTCTCAAACAGCGAGGTATAACCTCACATTACAAAAGAAGCCATGGCGAAAGGCTAAATGTGTTGGGACAGTATTTTGACAGGAGAGCAGTTCTTGAAGGGAGAGAGGACTTCTCAGTCTATGTGTTATTCTAAATTAAAAAAAATAAAAATGGGACTGTTTAGTTTTTAGTGTTTAATTTTCTTTCTTGTTTCCCATATCTACAGTTAGCATTTCTCTCTAACAAGGTATCTTTTCTTAGTATCTTTCTAGCGTTACAGGTAGTGAGTGACATTTGGCTTTCCCAGTTTTCATTGTTACAAATCTTGGAAAATTCAACCAGGAGCCACTTGAGTGGAGTAAAACCTTGAGAATAAACTGAGCTTATGAACATAGCCTACATTGCTGGAGACATTTGGGAAGGTGAGGAATGGAAGAGCAGTCCGTGAGCAAATACTCCCAGAAATGCATTTGGCAGATACTACTACTCTTCTAGGGACTGTCCACCCCCAACTCCAAGTGAAACCCAAATATATTAACTTTGGCATTGTCCTTGAGGAATGAAGCTCAGTCAAAATCATTTCTTTCTATGGATGCCTTGCAGATCATTGTAATGACAAGTAACTTGTCTGGGCACTGTGACAATTTGTAGATTTTGTCTATGGATGTCAACTTTTACTGATCATAACACTCATGAATGCAGAAAAATTCCTTTTGGATCTAATTCCACTATGGTCCACTTCACTATTAGAGATGGGTGTCAAACATTAAGATGGGATAAAGCACTCAGCTGTTCCAGATGTTTATGCAAAACCATTTGAATAAACTAAGCTGAGGTAGAGCAGGCTCAGGAGAACAAGGTCGCTCACAAGATGTTGGATATTTCCTCTTTCTGATTTGACAAAAAATAAATATTCCTAAATACTGTTTCAGTTTTGTGCTGCTATTCCTGATTAAAACCAGGAAACGTGGCATTATAATGGGGAGGTAAATGAAACCAAGGGAGGGAAATCAAGCCACTTTCTGATACTTCAAAAGTGTCCTGATTCAGGTTCTTGGAGAAGTGAGCGGTTCTCCCACTACCAATATGCAGAGCTTAAGAAAAAAAGCAGCACTACCAATTCACAGGTTGGGCAGCTTAAGCCAGAGTGACGTAACTGAAAGAATATTCATTCCCTAAAATGAAGTGTGGTTATAGAGTTATAAAATCAGCATGACTGTGCATAGTGGCAGTATGTTAGTGGTTCTTTTATTATTCTGCATAAGGCACCAAAACAAGCAGGACTTAAAACATGAATGTAAACAAAATTAACAGGGAACAGTGCTGGTTTCTGAGCACTGGTGTTCTGTGCAGATGCTACATTTTCAGCGATCATCAAGAATGGCAGCAATGGAGCCTGCTGATGTAATTTCACCTTTAAGGTGCAAAGCCCTGGATATCCCCAGGGGAGAGGCATTTTTTTTATGCATGTATGAGAGACTACACAGAGTCTGCATTAAATGCAGACTGGAAAAAGCACAACTTTGGCCATTATAGAAGCCTGTCCAAATGTGCCTCCCATGTATTCTTTCTTGCAGGGATCTCTGGCCTGTCCAGTCAGTTTTATGGTGAAATTTGGAGAGGGTGTCTTGCATGTTTTCCTTAATGACATGGTGTAGGAAGACCTTTTGTTTGTTCTTATGGATGAACATAGAGCTCGTCTGCCAGTACCTCATCAGCAAACACAGCCTCACTCTGTCTGTGTTCCAGTTGGTTCAAATTCCATGTGGCTGCATCAACACAGCACCAATCCCAAGTTAATATATTTAGTCATTGGCAGGGCTTTCCCTTTCAGGCTTGGCATGATGTTAACCAAAAGGCTTGAACCACCTTGGAAAGTGAACAAATTGAGCTCGTGTCTGTTCGCAGTATGTCATATAAGTCCCTGGATCCACTGGGGTACTGGGGCCACTTGCACATTGAACACCTTTTTTGTATAGTTGCTTATTTTCTTAATGCGTGGTATTCGGCTGTCTCCCCTCCTCCTTCCCTTCAGCAGCATCAGCATAAGGCTAATTTTGATATAAAACCTGGGGCAAGTTGTTAAAAAGTTTAAAATCAGATTTTTGATGTATTATATCATCATGCAGAAGAGATCAAATACATTTTATCAGATGCTTTTGCTGAATTGTTAAAGTATTCGCTGTGTGTTCCCTCCAAATTTGGATGAAATGGACCACTTGTTTTAATGACTTATATGGGTAGCTACAGCAACATGGCACTTTTGTTTATGGCTTACACTTCTGTTGAGCAGTGGCACCTAAGGCAGAGAATATTATTATGGTAGGCAAGGTTTTGAACATTGAGTGCTAAGCAAGTGTCCCTTTAGATGTTGCCACATAGCTGGTTCAAGGTGTAGATTAAGCAATTAGCCCTTTCACATGGTTGCAGAATGCCCAAGTTGGTTGCTCCTGAGAAGTAGAAGCTTTTTTTCTAGCCACTCTCAACAATATCTCCCCCACCTTTCACTGGCAAAAGCAGCAGTTACAGTACTTTGTCCTGTTCCCATACCTTTTCCCACCTGGCTTTGCCCCTAACCCCACATTAGGAAGAGGAATGGAGAAGAAAGGATCTGAGTTCTGGGAAGTTTGAGTATGTAGGTTATGTATCCCTGGTCACTTGCAGCCACAGTGCAAATAGGAAGACTGAGTAAATACTGATTTTAACAATACTTTTAGGCACTTCTGCCTTAAATCACTTAAATCTCACTTTTGAGGACTTCTCTCTATAACCTTATTCATCTTTCACAAACAGCAACATTCCATAAAGCCCCACATGGGGCAGAGAGCTTTATATTTTAATAAACCTTCTTGAATTGATTTCTCCTGTGGGACACTAGGCCAGGAGTTTGTGTAAAGCAAGGCCAGAAAAAGACAGCAAAGCAAGACATCGCCAGCCAAACACGCAGAGCTTCAGTTCCCTCCCACGCTGCCAGCACACAGGAGGCTTTACCTGCAAACACATGTTGCTACCTTATAGATAGCTGGTTGCTACCTTATAGGCAGGCTGGAGCTCCATGGACTTCCCTTTGAGGGGAAAATACGAAAAAAGCAGGGAAGGGAGTTGCTTCTTTTCTTCCTTCCTGTTTATCCTAGATCTCATTTAGCAAAATAAAAATCAATCAAAAAGAACTGTGGAGACAAAGTACTTGTGTTGTTTTCCAAAGTCTGCTAATTTTTAAATTTTACCTTGGATAAAGGAACCTCTTTGTTCAGAACAGTGCCTTTTCACCCAATCACTTCACTGCCTCATTTACCGACAGTAAATAAGATTTAGAATATATATTGTTTCTACTTTCCAGTTAGATGTGCTGAACTACACAGATATGGAAAAGGAGCACAGGGTTCAATTCCAGAAGGCACTTCATTAACAAAAATGACATATAACCCCCACACACAGTTGGCAGCAACCTGAAAAGGGTTAATGAAAGACCTATTTGCCTCCCCCATCTGTGAAAAAGTGCCAATCAAAAAACAGCTGCTATAAAAGGCTGCAGCCCAGCAGGAATAGGAGTAGTAGGTGGAGAGGTGTTGGAGAAGCAAGCTGTAGGAGGCTAGCCTGCCAAAGAGGGCTGGTGGAGCTGGGAGGGGTAGGAACACTTGGTCTTTTGCTTGTTCAGTCCTGGCTTGGAAGCTGGAATAGAAGGTGGGTCCCTGGTTTCCAGTGGGAAGGGGACTGAACTTTCAGGAATGTATGACTTTCTGGGTTTTGGGGAGTGATTCTAATGTTAACTGCTACCATGGAGAGTGGGGAAAGGGGAATGGGCTTGAAAGACCCTTCTCAAATATCTTCCTGCCCTCCGTGGAAAAAAAAAAGTCAAAAGTGTTGAATGTGCCCCCCTCCCTCAAAAAAGATAAGTTTCATTTAAAAAATAAATCTAATAACATATTTGTATCATTCTATCCTCGTTCCACAGAACTCATACTTGCTTCTTAATAATCCCATTCTCACTACTATATTTTGTGTATATTTGTGCTGTTGCTTGCTATGAATGTGCTGCAAATGAGTAATTTTAGAAAAAAAGAGGTGTTTGCTGGGTTAGGATTCAAGCTCAGTAACTTCCCCTTTCTCTCCACCCCCAGATGTGCCAGAGAAACAAAATATAAGCAGGGAGCTAGAACATGATGGGCCTTACCAGGGAGGAGGCAGGAGTGTGGCATCCATACGGTCTTATGCTTCCTGTAAGACTTCTTTCCTCTGTGAGATTCCTTAGTTACTTCAGCCTTTATAATCTGTCTAGCGGGGACTGTACCCCTGTGGGTGTTGGTAAGTACAGGTATAATCCTGGGATCTCATTAAATTTAAAAAGCAGGTCTAGGGGAAAAAAAAAGGTCATTTAAATTAATATTAGCACAAAGGTGTGCACTGGAGTTGGGAAAGGAAAAACTTAAGGGAGTTGGAAAATGCCTTCAGCAAAATAAGATGTGATAAAAACAATGTGTCAGCTATCAAAGACATTGACTAGGAGCTGAAAATGGCAGTAGGAATACATTAATAAAATGAAAACAACAGCTTAAGGTGTTTAGTAGCTTGTGTCCTTCATATCTCTTGAAGAGAGGGAAAGATGATATGAGAGAATAGGGAATATTCCCCAGACTTGCTTATGTCGTTCTCCAACAAATCTGGTGTGGACTTTGTTAGTGATCTGTTTGTTTCTCAAGTGTTTAATTTTGTACTTATTAGCTTTATCTGTAAAATAGAAAGTGCAAGAAAGAGTGTGAGCCAAATGGCAGATCCCAAGGTACATTCATCAGTACGCTTCACTTCTGTGATTACAATTAAGCTTCCTGCATGTGACAGCACTGGACTGGATGTTGTGGCTGCCCACTAACCCAGCAAAAACCAGGCAGCTCCCCTGCCTGCACGAAGGGTGAACCATTGAGACTGGAATGGGGAAAGGGATCCCCAGTGTTCCTTGCTGTTGTCCAAAGCTGTTTTCTGCTGGGAGTTGTGCTTGCTATGTTTGAGATGGGACTACTAGAGATGTTATTGTTGGTATAGATGCTTTAATTTAATCTGTCCTATATTATTTAGGTGTCTTTTTGGTGTTGTGATGTGAATCTGCTGCCTTGTGTGGGGTTCTTGCCTGTGACAACCATTCTTGTGCCAGACTTGCCTAAGGCACTTGGTGGTCTCTCAGGTCTGTGCTCAGGATCTTAGGGTGCATGCAACCTGCCTTTGTTAGTGTGCCTCTGTGGAAAGGGAAACTTGCTGGAGGTTGTGATCCTGGAGGAAATGGGCCATCCTGGGCAAAGGAAGGATTTGTTCTTGAAGAAGAGTGACTCCATCCTATGACTTGAAATTGGGATTATTGATTCTTATTAAAGCCCTGTTTCTCTCCGGTGTTCAGGAAGAGGCAGGTTTAGAGTTTGCTAATGGAAATGAGTAGCAACCCTTGTTGAAGGAATATTTATTTCTGGTATGCAAAATTATCTCTGCTGTGCAGAATTTCCTCAGCTCTGTTACATGTTAAGGCTTTCCTTAGTGTCTCTCTTCTGTGTCAGCTCAATGCACTTTAGTACCATTTTATGGGTCTGCAATAGTTCACATTATTGAACATGGATTATTAATGGCCTGTGTATTCAGTTAAGAATATGGCAAAGGCCATCAACTTAGCTTTTTGTGAAGACTGGATGATGTATTAACAGTGATGGCAGCTGACAAACTGTGCTGTCTGAACTCTTGCTTTTTTTCCTCACCCTATCGTTTTGTCAGCTCACTCCAGGGACTCCAGCTACCACATTTCCCCTGCTCTTTTCAGTAGTCCATGCACCCTTTCCCTGTATTTTCTCATGACTCTACTTAACAACTTGCTTTGCAGCCTGTCTTGCTTTCCCTTCTTGCCAAGAAAGGAAAATGAACCATCTGAGGATGAGCAGGGATTTAGGAGTAGGAGTGGCCTCGGAGTGCAGGACCTCTGCTGCATGCTCCTTGGGTGCAGCCCTTGTTTTCAGCCTGGTCTTGTGCTGGCCGTTCAGCTGTCTGGAAAAGAGGCAGCTTTGCCAGCTGAAGAGTTTGTTGGTAGTAAAATAAACCGATCTAGATCTCAAAAGCCACTCTTCATCAATTTTTGCTGTTCCATAATGTATGGAATCATAGTTCATTTAATCAAGTTAGTGTTATTGAAGCAAGCTAATCTCTCTGCACCATGCACAGCTTAAAATTGAACAGTGTCATGTTTAACAGTATTGGTGGTTCCTTCTGAAGCTTGGTATGCTATAGACACTGAAACTGAGAATCTTGCACATCCTGTAGTACAAGAGAAGAGTTGTTCATATGTGTACTTGGATGAATAGATTGGTCCCACGGTGTGTGGGATACTGGTGGCTTCACTATTGGGATGCCAGGATGCTACTTAATACAACTTGGCTCTGTAAGGTTTTAGATCTTCGGTTGTGCCCCATTTACAATAGCTTTGCTACACTACTTATGTGGGGGTTATTTTTGTCCAGTCACATATCTGGAAATTTAAGTGGAAGGTAAGATAAGTGTGACTGTAGAAGCAGGGGGTAAATATGTGACAGAAATAGTGCCTGTGTTACTCCATCTGGGAACGCCATGGTGTTGGCTTCCTATGAATGAAAGTCCCTAGGATTATTGCTAGCTGCTGCTCCAGCAATTCTAAGAAGCTACTCAAGGAAATATCTTCATTATTCTGTGTTTGTCATGTCTCCACCTCCATCTTTTCAGCTGCTTGGGAAGTATTCTTGGACAAAACATGCTTGACAGGTGGGGGAAAAAAAATCAAGTAAAGGAAAATGCTGGCCTCTTCCAATGATGGAAGTGTTACAACATTGGCTGGGGCTCTAACATTGCCATGTTAGCCATATAGAAAAATGGCGTGGAAAGGAAAGCTTGAGTGTAGTTGGGAGTTCTCACAGTCCTGTTTTTGTGTTATTTGTGTTTGCGACAGTATCAGCTTTTTCCACATAAATACCCGGAAGGCAAAATTTCTTTTTTTTTCTGCAAAAGCTCCAATAAACAATCGTTTGGTGCCTGCTCTGCAAACTGACCCTCTTCCTGAGATAGAAATGTGAGGGCTTTGCTTGTTGTCAATGAGCCTGTCATGGTTTTCAACATGTTACTTTGCAAGAAATTCATTTCCAGTGATCAGCTTATAAACCTGCCATAAGGAAGTGTGTTTTCACACTAGTCTAGTGTACTTCTTGTTTTCAAACTCTCAGGGATGTAGAAATACACCAGATTTTTGGCAGCACATGGTTTAAAAATCAGCACCAACGTATCTATTGAACATCTCAAATGGGTAAAGGAAAGGGCAGGTTTCATCAGGGGTCAGTAAACAACGAACATCTGCCTTGCCAATCTTTTCCTTTACTACAGTTTTGTGCAGTCCCAAAAATCCTTCAGACATATGTTGAACAGAGTTTCAAAGCACCCAAGCCTCCTGCTTCTGTTAATATTTTGGCCAGTGCTTAACCCTATGTAGTTCAGTCAGGATTTTTTTTCTGACTGCAACTGAATCAGATTGGGTGGATTTGGCCAGTATTTCAGTCTGGGAAATGGAGGTTTCTGATTTCCAGCAGGTTAGATGTAGTATGGGCAGAAGCTCTCTAAGCCTCTTGTGCAGTTACCCAGGAAAAACAGATGAGTGAAGTACTAACTGATGTTCTTCACCCCTCTTTGTCAGATCTTGGCATGTGACACTTAGCATTAATGTGCTTATTACAGTACATCCCCAGTGCAATCTGTCCCAATTGGCCATAATAAATAGTTCCACAATGGTCTTCAGCCAAGTAAGTGTTTGACCTAATAATGCATCTTACGCTCTGCCTTGGAGCTCAGCGATGCCATGCTGCGTAGGATACAACAGTACTCTCTGAAGGTCGAACTAAGCTAGTTTGCCAGTAAGAAATAGCCATCTGGTGACCCCTCACTTAAAGCATCAGCCTTCATTCCATAGATGCGCAGCCAGTGGAGTGCTAGCAGATGTGTTTAATTCTGAGTCTGGGTGTTGTGGTGGTGCATAGGGAGAGAAATGATCCATAACAAAGCTCTGCTCCAGCCTGTGTGAGGCTTCATTGATAGACTGACACCCAGCAGCAAACAGCAGGTCAGCTCGCGGATCATGAGGAATAACTTACCCAGACTGCTCTGCTCTGTCAAAACATTGACAAACTGAAGCTTGTGAGTAGTCTTCGGGAATAGTCATGAGCAGAATCAATTAAGCTGCCCAACATGGACATGTTTTCCTTTTAGTTTCTAAAACCCAGAAGGCCACCATCTCCTGGTCCAAGTTCGCAGGTAGAAAATGAAAGGGACCAAAAAGAGTATTGGAGCAGCTGGGACTTAAGCACAGTCCCAAGAGCATTTTTTGGTAGTGTTGCACCGTGTGCCATTCTGTTCAATCCTTACTTAATTTGACTGAAATGTTAAGTAGCACAAATAGCGACTCTGATCTTAGACAGAGGTGTCCACTAAGGGCTGAGCAGAAATTCATTGTTCATTGTTCCATTTAACTTCATTAGATATTCTGATTCTTAAAATATGTTTGATTGTGTCTGAATTGAAAGATGGTGCTCTAGATTAAATGAAAAAAAAACACAAAAAAAAACACCCCCCCCAAAAAAAACCAAAACAAACAATTCCAAACCCCCTTTTCTTTATTTTTAATTAAGATCTGAATCAGGTGGGAAAGACTGTGCTGATGCACTACCTTTCATCCTGTACTCTGTAACTTGTCCAGAAGACTGTAGCTATATAACTACACTGTTCTGGTGATGTTTCTCACCTACTCTGCATGTTTTTAAGCAACTGCATGTTGTAGTAGGGTCACAGGTTTATGCTTTTTAGACCTATGTGTTGCTGCCAACACTGATGGAAAGGCAATTCTGTTCATGTCTTTGAAATGGAAAGAGAATTAGAAACGTTGCAGATGTAGTTAAGCAGCATGGCTGATCAGATACTGTTGGGGGGGAAAGCAATGAGTAGTCGAATTTTTGGATTATTTTCCCCCCCCCCTATAAAATGCAATTCTGTCAAACTGAGGAATTTCTGAAAACAAGCTGACTAGGCAAGTTTCACTCATTTGTATATTCCTTTTTGTGACAGAAGAAGAAATATTCTAGCAATGTCTAAATGTTTCTTTTGGACCTTTACAAATTAAGTGGTTAAATTTCAGCTGCCTGTACTGAGCCTTAAGTCAAAATGCAAATGGCACAATCTCATGGAATATTTTGAAAGTATTTTAAGTATTTTTCTTGGAGAACGCACATTTTTGGGGTTTAGCTTTTATTCTGAATAAATGAAACAAATAATGAAATCTTTCACGAAGCATAATATCTCCCTTTGTGGCTCTGGTAATAAAGTGTCGGTGAGATTTCCCCTTAAGATATAGAACAGGTCTTAAAATTATTTCAGTTTGGTGAAAAGAAGTATACTTTGAAAAATATTTGCTTACATTTAACTTCTATCATACACATGTCCAGCTTTCATCAAGAAGCCTTTCTGATATATAGTGACTTATCTCCACACCAGTCACAGGGCTAAATATGTAATAACTAACAATGTCTAGTTTGTGAGACAATTCTGTTAGCAAGCAAGTGAAGGCAAAAATCTTCTAAAGAATCCTGTACTGTTTGAGCAAGGAACCATTGCATTTATTCAGCTAACAACTCAGTGAAAACTACAAAGGTGTCACCCTAATAACCTCAGTTTTGCTAACTTTATTGTGATCAGAAACTAAAATAGTGCTTCTTACTGTTGTATTCTGGTCCCAAGTAGTTCTCTTCCAACAGTAGCTGGTTATGTCTGAGAGTGAAAAATATTCAAAGTCTTGCTTGAAACCAAGTGTTGTGTGCTCAAAATGAGTCAAAGCCCCTTGAATCCTCTGAAGGCTCAGTACTATGTGAACATGGATTCAGGATCTGAGTAAGAGTCAAGATGGTAAAATGTGGATTTTTCTTTCACACTAAAGCCTCTTTGAAGAAAGGATTCTCCCTGGCCACACGCAAATGCAAGTTTCTTTCAGATGCTATCATACAGCAGGGATGTGCACAGCCATTGTGGGTCCCAAGTTCCCATCATCTGATACTGATAGCCCCTTGATATCTGCCTGCAAAGTTAGAGACTTTATGCATTTTGATTAATCCTGGTACTCTGGGGCAGTGGGCAGGGGTGTGTGAGGTGGTTTCTCCATGCATGTGAGTCAGGTATCTTTTCTTCCTTCGTTATTTGCAATGCAGAAACAAGACTAGAGGTAGACAGGCCAGTAACACAAAGTTTTTAGCAGGTCTGTAATACTGCCTTCATCACAACCAAGATCCAGCTGAACTTCATGTCAGTAGCAAGTCAGACACTTATTCAGGAATAGCCACCTACTCCTGGGGATGTTGTGTGGTACCACCACAGCCCTTGATTGCAGGACATGAGCACAGCATCCTTCTGTTGCGCCTTTGTTGGATGGTTGTGCAAGGATGCGTTGGTGCTGAGCTGAATGACCCTTTCACAGCTGTATTGCTCCACACAAGGCTCTGTTATTACTGATTGCAAGGAATCATTTTGCACTTAAAGGGTCGAAGGCTTAGGTATCCACTGTATAATTCTTGTAGTACTGTAGTGAGGGAGGCTTGTGTTAATGCCGCCTCATCTTGGAAGCCTTCAAAGCCTGTCAGTATGTCTGATAGTGTTTGGCACTTAGATATGACAGTGAATGGTAATTTGCAAATGCCTCAAATGGACAGAAAATAGTTTTCATTATTTTTACTTGATTAGGAGTAGTGTCAAGCACCCTGTAAGAGCTCAGATACTAACTCGGTCTGTGGTGTTCCCTAGCAGGTGGCTGTGAGTGGTACAGCGTGTCCCATCCTTGGTGCAGGTCTTGAGAGGTTGGGTTCAATTGCTGGGCTCAGCACCGACCTTCTAGGTGACCTTGGGCGGAGGAAGCAGCTTGTTTATTGCCTTTTACAGAATGCTTTGAGAGTTACAGATGGAAATGCTATATAGAGGGAAGGCATGACTGATGTGTTGATGGGTGTTGGGGAAACATGGGTTGCAAAAGAACAAGTGGGTGTAACAAATTAGGAAGAGGAGCAGAAGAGTGGTGGAGGGGGTAGGAAGGGGTAGTTTCTCTTCTCTGCTGCTGTGGGACCTGGGTGAGGATGTCTGGATGCCAACATACTCCTGCCCTTGGCACCAGGACTTCTGACAAATTGGCCAGTCTACTCTTGTGTTGGCTTTTGCTGCTTCTCTCTGCAGACCAAATGATGTACTTATCCTTTGAAGAAGCTGTAATTACAGAAGAGCCTGGCAGCACTTGCCTGTGGTGGTAATGGATATATCAGCATTTCCACAAAGTCCCTTGCGAGGGATTTACAGCTCTGCCATTAATATTAGCCACACAGTGGATGTATAAGCTGCTTGCCCAAAAGTATTAAAAAGTAGTTTAAAACAGCGTAGCCAATTTTTGTAGGCCTTGTCTAGAAGCAAACTCGCACTGGTTTGATAAAGAGTGATTTTTAATGTAGTTTGGTTAGAGTATTTTTTTATTTGTATGTACTTGCTTGTATCTGTCTTGAGGGTGACTTTTTTCAGCATATTTTGATCTTAATAGACTAAAGCTGATGCAGAAATTCTGTAAGAATCCTCTTCATGTGTAGCATCCCCTGTGCCGAACAGATCTGGTATCTACTGGCTTAAATAAAACAAGCTTCTGACCATACAAACGAGGATCCATGCACAGACCTGGCAAGTATTTAGTCAAACTGGTTTTGAATATCACTGCAGCTAAAATGCTGTAGATTGTGCACAGCCACAGCCTAAAACTGAAGACAGGAGAAATATTTAGACTCCAGCTATGTTATTGCTATCACGATATTAAAACTGAGAGGAAATATCAGAACCACACAGCTCAGTTTAACACAGACCAGCACAAATGCCCTTTTATCTTCTCCCATCTTCTTCATTACATTGGGTAGGCATAAGAAAACATTTGTCTTCTATATATGTGAGCTAAAAATTACATGCATGCTTACTGAAATAAACAAAAGCTTTGAATGTCAGAGGTAAAGCTGAAGGCTTTTTCCAATGGATGATCTTCAGTATCAGGAATTCATGGTTCAAAAGGCACTTTCCTCTGGTAACAGAGTCTGAGGCAGTGTTAATATGTATGGTTTTTCCCACTCTGAGAAAATACCTCTGGCAGGACTAAGGGGGGGGGGGGGGGGGGGGGGGGGGGCGGGGTGAGCAAGGAGGATACTTTAGTGTGGAGATTTCCCTACAAGTAAGGAATATGAAGCAATACAGGAGGCCTCGTACTGTCATCAAAGCAGGACTCCTTAAAAATGAAGTCAGATCCTGGGATGTCCATAGCATGGTGGACTGACCCTGGGCTGGTGCTTGGACACTTTCTCAGTACTTTTTTTTTTCTTTTGATGTTCTACATGCTTTGCAATCCCTTTGCCTATTTATGGCTTCAGAGTGGAAGTTCTTCTGCACAAGGACTTTGAGAGTGGAAGTTCTTCTGCACAAGGACTGTCCCTTCTCTGCTTCTGTAGTGCAAGTGCAATGGGTTCCATCGGTCACTTTGCTCATCGCTAATATTAACATTTGTTATTACTGATATTGCCACCACTTAACAAATTTGATTAGAAAATGGAGAACAGCATTCCAAGAAAGCCTAACAGACCCTCTTGGTCAGCTCTTAAGACCCAACTTGATTTGTGGTTTTTTTTTTTCTTCTGTTTTTGAAGACAACCTATGTTAGGAGTTTAAGAAAACAGAAAGCTGTCTGTCTAGGAACATTATGTGGGATATGCACTATGTTGAAAACCAGAGTGCATGAATCCACATTTAACATTTTTTTTTTTTTTTTTTAGCCTATAAAGGTATGCTTTCCTCCTGAATGTAAGGATTTATTTTTTTTTCCACTTAGGAGAAAAAAAATACCGAAGGCTTATATTAGGATGATAAATAAGCTTAAAAATTTTTGTACCTCTGTGAGCTATAGCTGTAACCTTTCTCCTCCCAAGAAGCTCCTAGTGATAAGCAGTAGTGCTAATGAACAGCTGGAGAAGTGTTCTGCTTTTCTCTTTAATATGGCACAAACATTACAATGAAAACTGAAATAACACTTAAATATAGAATTTATGGAAGTGGCTTCATGCTAAAATTCAGAATTTAATAGCACCGCTGCTTATGCTACTATTATGATAAATATTGGCAAGTTTCAAAGTGCTGTTAAATATAACAATGCTAGTATCTACATGAGTCAGTACATGTGAGCTACTGACTTCCTGAAGGGATGTGCTGAATAGTGTAACTAAATAGCAGAAATAATTGCATTTGTGCCCTCAAAGGTGGTCTGAAGGACTAGAGAGGAGAAACTTTATCATGGAGATCCCAGAAAGGAAATGTGGGGGATATGTTAAACCCTCGCGATGATGTGTGGAACCCTTGCGGTGATGTTCCAGCCATCTAACTACACCAGTCTTCAGAGGAAGATGTCAGTTTGGCCAGGAGGCAGGAGCCGGTACATTGCAAGCTTCCAAAAAGAGAAGCTTTTATTAATTTTATCTGGGTTTTGCACTTTGTATGTGGAAGTTCCTTACATGCCCATGAAAATAATCCTGGCACTTCAGCTTCAACTTGTCAGGCAAAGTGGTAGAGGTCCCCATGGAGCTTGTTTCTGTAAGACTAGAACTGGGGGTGCTGTTTGGTTGAGTTCACACAACTTAATATACAGGAGGATGTTTCTGAGAAGTCAGTCTAACGTTTTAGTTATAACTGAGTAATATTGTAGACTTGTAAGACACTCAACTCATTCCGTATTTAATACTTTCAGAATTAATAACCGATTCAGCTTGGGACATGATGAATGTCCATGTCAAAGTCTAATCATATCTGGCTTTTGTTCCAGCATATTCCAGAGACAAAACATTCTTTTATGACTCTCCTAGTCTATGCATTTTTAAAACACAGAATAAAAACTCTTGGCAGCAATCCAGTCACTAGAATGATATTCATTCCAGGAATATTTTTAAGACTACTGCTTGCTGTTCATCCTCCTGGTATTCTTCAGTTCCTTGTTCTTCTCTTTACAATTGAGACATCCTTCCCAAGCCCCGCCCCCCCCCTTAAAAAAAATAATTATATGGTTTCAGCTTGCTTTAGAAAGAAGACTTAAATTCTAATGATAAAAGCTATTTATTTACCTGTATTTATTCACAAGCCATCACAGTCCTTTAAACTTCACAAAGCAAGTTTGAACAAAGCTATAAAATCAGAATATGATTATGTATTTGAATCTTCATCCCTTATGAGATACTCACTGAGCTACTACTGCTTCCATTTCTATAGAGAAAAACTTTATCATCTGAAGCTCCAGAAATGGAAAAGAACAACTTTTTTTTTCCTGATGATACTCAAGCGTGAATAACTGGTCATTTGTCTACCCTGCCTATGCTTGGAGATGTAACACCGAGCTAATAGAGCAACTGCAGTGTAAGATACTCTGAAATGTCTCAGAAATAACTTCAGAGGTAGTATGTGCACTAGTGAATACTTGGTATGTCTAGCATGACCTAGAGAATCTGGCCTACAGTAAAAGAGGAGTCCAATAGAATCCATCTACTTTGGAGATACTATGACTTACAAAAATAAGCCCATGCATTTACTTTTGGTCATAAAATTAATGACATTTGAATAACGATGCTTGGAAAAAGATAATTTGATATTAACAAAATGTGCACTCCTTGAAGTTGTTTCCATTATTGATTGCTGGATTATGGCATTTGCAATAACTCAGAAATTTCAAAATGTTTTGAAGTAGCCTTTTCATTTTCATATAGAGATTGCAGAGGTGCTTGTTCAGCAGGATGTGAAGATGAACTCTGCATCCAAATACATAAATAACTGACTAGACTTTTAGTTTTTTCCATCATAATGGTTGCTTCAATTACCACCCTTCTACAGGAAAATATATTTTAACTTTTGGTCTTATAAAGACAAAAATACCTTGGAGATCATTAGTGTTTGGAATGTCTTTCTATAAGAAAGAAATCTTAATCTTAAGGCTGTCATATGCAAACTGGCAGGGATCGAACACTTGTACCTGTTCTGACATCAAATAGCACTTTTGTTAAAGTAACAATTCCAAGGTGACAGATTGTAAACTTGTAGGTTATTTTAGGGCAAAAAAGGTCAATATGATCATGTAGCTGTGCTTTGTGGGCCATGGAAATGTAGCCATTCCTTTTGGATGTAAGCCCAAAGACCAAGTCTGTTTGACATTTCAGTGCTCTCATTCTCTTCAAGTGATTTTTCTTCTTATAAAAAAATAATAGCTTTTTGCTTCAGGAGTACTGTATGATTTTACAATTATGTCTGGTCCAAAGACAATTCTGATTTTGTAATTGGGGTGTTCAGATGGAGAGAAAATAGAAACTACAGTGACTAACTTTGATCTTTGAACAGCTTATCTAGGGAAGGGATAGATTTTTCTCATCACTTGTAGGCTTCAAGTTAGGATTTGATATTTTAGCTAGGTAAGAAGGCATGAGTACAGATAGTGGACTAACGGGGAAATTCTGTGGCACAGCTTATTGAGGAGGATCTGACTAGATGCACAAATGATCCCTCCTGGCCTTCAGACTGCTGAATTACTTCATGCATGTTAACCATAGTTAACAGTAAATGTGTGCGGTGGAAATTATCAACATAATGAAACGGGCTGTAACACTACTGTATTTTTTTTTATTTTTCCACATGTGAACAAAATGTTAAACAATTAGTAGTATGTAACAAGATAGCACATTACAAATTATATTACCTATGCTTTTCTAAGACAGCTTCCCTTGTGTCTAGTTGTGAAGGAAAAAGGGGGGTATTCTTGTAATAACTGCTACATTTGTAATAATTAAGGGTTAAGGTATGTGATTGGTATGAGAGGGGTGTTGACACTGGTGCACTTCTGTGCAAAAATGATGGGTTCCGCTTCCAACTCCCGCCTATTGCTGGCTGGCTAGCTAAAACAAATAACACTGCATGCTAAATATAAATGGCTAGATCCTACTGTGGATCCATCTGCAAACATACCACGTGCCAGTTGCTCTAGGTAGGGTATCTTGGCATGGACATCTGTTTATGGGGGAAGCCTTTTTTTTTCTTTTTTTTTTTTTTCCTGCCCTAATTGTTTCCGTGTATTTCAAACTTGGGTTTCTCCCACTTCATGGACATGACAGCAATTAGCCAAGAACTTACAATCTCAGCAGAGTTAGGGGAGTAGCTTATAAACAAATCAAAGTTGCTCACAAGGTATGTTTTCTCAGATCCGGTGAAATGGTAAATACAGTCATCTCTCAATTAGTCTGACCAGCGAGGAGGAGATGGGATAACCTGGATAAAAAAAAACCAAACAAACCCACAGATACTCCAAAACACATGTAAATGAGTCAATAAGATTGTATGATAAAAGCATAAAAGGGAAAAGGTTTATGATGCTTTTGGCTTAGATTCATGGATGCTAATGAGCTCCTGAGATGGGATGTCTACACAACAGGCTGCTATATACCTTAGCCCAAGTCTACTACTTACGGTATAAACATATCCCTGGTTCCACGGCCCTCAGAAATCCCATTTCTTAGTTGGGAATCTGTGTTCATGCACAGGGCTGTAAGGAAGAACAGTGCCTCTCCTGAGTCATGTCTGGCTTGGCTGGCTTCTGTACCAACATCATGAGGACTTCTGGTTATAGGGACAGTGCAGGTGCAACCCCCTCCGTGGTTATAACATAGCTGATGTGCTGCACAGGCACCCTGCCCTATGGGTGCCAGAGCTCACTACATGCAAGGCTTTCCTGGGATCTAATTTGTGTAGATATTCCTCTATCTGCTCTCTGTATTGTTGTTGCTCTCTCCTACTTCTTTAATTGAATAGCTTCTGTCTGCTTTTCCAATATTATCTACTTGCCAGTACTTCAACTGACATTTTCATATACTTCTCTAAACACACTGCATCAAAATTCAGTCTGATTTACACCAGTGGGCTCTTCTGAGCTCTGAGGAAAACATGGTGGAAAGTGTCTTACAAAAAGTTAACTTGTAAAGCATAAAATAACCAAGCATACTGTACTACGTAGTATCTTAAAAGCTGCTGACTCATGGTCATGAAGTGTGCTAGGAAACTGAAGTATACTATTGTACCAAATGTCAAAAAAAACCCAAAACCCAACTTCTAAGGAGTTGCTGTGGTATAGGTTAAGTGCTCTGTAGCACTTGCTTTCAGAATTAGTATTTATTAGCACATCATATTTTGGAACATGTAAATATTGTTAACTATTCCTGAACACTTAGATATCTACTCTGGCTTCAAATTCTATTACTACACATTTCATTCCTTCAGTGCAACCAGGTTGATGCAGTTAAGTATGCTTACTTTTTTTAGAATAGACCCTCAAGAGTTAAAGCCCTCTATTCTGAATGGGTAATAATATCTCAAGGTATTTTTTCAAAACCCAAAGGCTTATCTTGGACAAGATTTTGTCTTTCTGCTGCTAACGGATACCAGTTGGCCAAGTGATGTTGGGAGTGATGATGAAGGCATATGTTGTAGGCGTTGCACACAGTTGTAAAGCAATCTGGACCTTCTTGGTTCACAGGCTGTTACGGATGGGAGCCTATCTCTAAGACTGGTTACACCAGAGGGTTCCTATCCAGCATCCTCGTCCTGAGCAGCAGCAATGTTTATGCAGGTAGCTCCATGGAATTCCACTGGGCTCCCAGGAGGCTCATCTTGTGGGAAAGGCTTGGAGAATGAGGCCTTGAATATGCGATAGGTGAATGTCCGTGTCTGCCTGCTCTCTTGGTAAAGTTAAGGTTTCAGCACTGATGCTGAAAGTTTTCAGACTCAAGCCCTTGTCTGGTTTGTCACTGCCAAACCTGGCGAGGACAGTCCTGGTACGCATCCACTTTGTAAATGTCTAAGGAGTTGGGTTTTTAAGAGGAGCCAGGTACATGTATACTAGTTGTCTCCTTAGCACAGAGCCTCTCCAGCACTCTAACCCTATTCTTTAGTCACTACTGACAGGTAGAGGGCAAATTTGCATAATGAACTGTTTAAATATTCAGTTTTATCAAGGCTTCAAGGCACTATTTGTCCTCCGCATCTTCAATAGCTAGTGACCCTATCTAAATCAACATCATTTGTCAAATCAAATTAGGCTTGTTGTTAATTTCAGACAGTGATGTTCATCTTTTTGATGCTTTCAAACAACTCTGAGGTAAATCCCTGTGACATAATGCTGCTTAGATATGCTAAATGAGTCACTTGTTCAATGCTGCAATTGTCAGAAAAATATGAAACTTAGCTCTAAGGTAAATATTGTTGGGTCACTTGAAATGTATGCAAATTTGACATTTCTCTGCTGATTAGCATATCTACACATCAAAGTTTTCTATATATCACATCAGATATTTTTGATTCAGGAGAGTTAAGGTCAGTGGCACTTGGCATACTCTTTACTTTGCATCAGACAAGATGAGAAATGAAAATCTTCTTAGGGAAACTTTCCAGCTCAAACCTTACTTAGCTGAAATAAGAACATTGCAGAGGAGCAGGGGAAAATAGCAGAGGTTTCTGTTTTTCAGTATAAAACTAATAAGGGAACATAAAGAGACAATTTGTTTAACTAATGAATTCCAAAGAGAGGAAAAAGAGGAACATATTAGATACTTGGGTGCAGAAAGAGTAAAAACCTTTACTCTCAGCAATGAATTTGCCTATACAAAGTATACACCTGCATAGAGGTATGCTTGTTTGCTTTTGAAATCAGTCCTTTTTTAATGAAAAAAAAAAAAAGAGATGTCCTGTTCTTTTAAAGTTATGATATGATTTGATTTGTGGCTGAAATGCATCAGTGGGAGTTTTGCACTGTTCTTCCACAAATCTATCTGCACATGATGGAGTGCTGCAGTTCACAAGTTCATTAGCTCAGTGATTGCTTCCATAGATGCTAATTTAACTGGTCATAGGAGTTAATTGTCCACATATTTTGTGCATCAGGCCTTTAAAGATCATCAATAAATTGTCAGCAGATTCAGGTCTCCAAAACCCTCTGTAAAAATCCATCAAGTTCAGCGATAGATGGGTCCTGGTTTGAATGGTCCTAGGTTGCCATGTACATCATCATGGGAAGGATAATTTATGTAGCCCCTTTGAAGTCCTGACACCTGAACAGATCTGTGTCAGTGAGGGTAAGGAAGTACATAGCAAGTGGACAGTAGGCACTGAAAAGTCTCCAGCAGCTTGCCGGAGAATAAGCTCGGTGCACAAGCACAGGGACTTTCTGTTCCGCTGCAGTGGAGTAACTCGGTCATGTAGATGTTTATTTCTTTCAAAAAGAGTGAAAGTCTCTCAACTGCAGCATCCAGTGAATGCCAGCAAAATTTTGGTTTAAAAATAAAACAAACATTTTTCAAATTATTGGAGCAGAAAGATGTGTCAGACACCACTAACATATGTTTATTTTTCTTTTTCTCTCCTGTAACTGAAACATGGCCAAACTCTGTTTCCTTCTCCTTTACATTGTGTGAGTTATGCGTGTGTATGTATATACAGATATAAATTTTATACTTGCTCTGCGTGGAGACCTTACATGCTATGTTCTAGGAATGACTGAATGGACTTACTCTACTCCAGAAAATAAGACAAGAGAAATGCTGGTTGATCCATTATTACTGCAGGGCATATAGCACCACTCAACTACATTAGTAGTTGATGTTTGATGATAAATC
Organism: Falco naumanni; assembly: GCF_017639655.2. NCBI lineage: Eukaryota > Metazoa > Chordata > Aves > Falconiformes > Falconidae > Falco > Falco naumanni. The sequence continues at coordinate 31,390,763 of NC_054064.1, read as the reverse complement.
AATAATAGCTTTTATCTTCTAAGTAAAAGATATTTTATTCTCTTCTGCCTCTCCTGTGATGGGTGATATAAAACCAGGAACTGCACTCACATTCTTAAGGCAAGATTTTAAAACTATTTTGGTGTAAGATTCACATTTGCAAGCTGCCCATGCTTCCCATATTGGCAATGATTTTGACAAATGTAAAAAAGTCACTAATATTTTGACACTTTCACTGCCCAACTATGATACCAGCTGGCTGTGAATTCAGTTATTCATTGTTCTGCTGTATTTTAAAGACTGGTCCAGAGCCAATGTACTGGACCAGCTCCATTCATTCATTTTCAAGATTGAAGTTTCAGCTAACCGTAGTGGCCATTTTTCAAATAGATCTGGAAACCTCTTCCAATTTAACAGGATCATACAGAACAGAAAAAGTCAAGTGTGCATGTAGATTTAAAGCTTTTCTCTTCAAGGGAAGGAATAGATATGTTTCAGCATGAATCAGCCTAGTCTATAGAGGATATGTGAATGCTCTTATTTTTTTTAAGATGTGAGCATTGTTTTCTTTACAGTAAGGCAGGCAAAAAAAAAATCTTTATAATGGTTAGATGGATTTAAAAAGAATAATTGACCTAAAGGAAAACTGTTCTGAATTCATAAAATGAGAAATTACTTCACTGGACTCATGCTGTCTGAGACTTATAGCAACTCAAACATTACTTTCAAAGAAACTAAAAAGAAACTTACACATTTTTGGCTCCAGATAGGCAAATACAACTTTAAAATGGAAAGAGATGGAGCTCTCAGAAGTCCTTAGTGCACTTGCCGTGCAGACCAAAAGTGCAGGACTCTTCATAAGTCTAATCTTTTCTGATCTGAGCATCCTGGAGAGCAGGTAGGCATCTAAGTTAGTATGTCCTTTTGAAGTGCGCTTCTTTCACAAATATAATAAAAATGTGCTTACTTAGTAAGTCTTCTTTATTATGCCTGCTAACATTTTACACTATTTTCCAAAGCCAGTAACTATTCATCCCTCTGGCTTGTAATGCACTGATTAAAAAACAGATTGCCAGCAGTCATCTGCTATTGTCTGGCTTCTTAAATTCTGTATCTGGTTTAATTTACTTGATTGTTCCATGCACTATTCATGAGTTCTATAATATTCCAAACTTTAATTTCAACAGATTAATTCTTACTAATTATTCAACATATGAACCTGCACATGAGAATTGTACTGTATGCACCATCCTGAGGCACAGAATGCAACGTCGAATCGTTTTCTGATTTCAAGTGGAAAACAAACTAATTATGTGGAAATATGATAATATATTGTGCTGCAGGGACCAGCCCTTTGTCTGTTTAGAAATGTTTACTTATGATCGGCTCCCTGTGTTATTTCTTCCAGGAGGAGCTGCCCTTTCTTAATGCATAAACATTATTGACTGGTCCATGATTCTTTACTTCAAGAAAGCTGATTTACATAATTTTATATTACTTCCGTCTGGTGGAAACAAACAAGACATCCCAGGAAAGTAATAATTGAGCTAGCTGTAGCAATCTTCTGTAAAGATAAGATACGGAAGTCCTTGGAAATGAAGGATCACTTATTTCTCTTTTATTTCTCCTCCTTTTTTTTTTTAAGCTGTCATGCAGCTTTACCTCTGAGATGCTTGATTTGATGTGTATCAGCATCCAGCACTTCATCACAGCATGGGGTGCAAATCAACCATCAAAAAACTGAAGCAGAACATGCTTTCTCCAGTTTGTTGTCAATGTATCCCAGTTGAACCTAGCTGGGTAATGTTGGTACTGTGAAATACAGGGATACTGATCGTTCACTGTTTGGGAGAAGTGCTGTGAAGTACTCTCGCGGTCAGTGAAGCTGTCAGCAGTCTGACCTGTGGCGTCTCAGCCCTACCAGGCTGGGAACTGTGGCAACACAGCAAAACCCCACAGTAATGCTGCTCAGCTGGAAAAGAAATGATTGCGTCAAATATAAGGCAGGGGCAGGGGAGTAAGACCTCCAAAAAGTAATACATTTTTGCTTCCCATCCCATGTGAAATGTGATATATGCTAAAAACTGAAAGGTTGAAATATGTCTTCAGAAATTAACCACCAGAGAAAACTAAAAATAAAATAGAGGAATTGAATTTCTCAGGGGACCCTGATCATAAGTGCCATTATGTAGCAAGTCAAGGCTTTATGAAAACAAACACCAGTAACAATGGAGGAAGATAAAATCTGGACCCTAGAACTACATTTTAATTGATCTACCCTTTAACAGACCATGAGACATCACGGTTAGCATACATCATAATGCTTTCATTCCCCCCAGCTCTTAAATAACAGGGAGGATATCTAGCTTTCCATGCTTCCACCTTCCCCAAAAATTTTTAGTTTATGGATTTTACATTATCTAACACATTTCACTATTTATCCCATTTACTTTTTTACTTTATAATGGCAAAATAATTTTCAGATAGTCTACTTTCTGATTTATCTGTATTTTTGCTATTATTTCTACTGTGTCTTCCCTAAAGACCCTAAGGGGCAATCAGAGGTATATATAACAAAACCCCTGTCCTAAAAATTCCCATTCTAGGATCCAATTTCTGGATCAAAAAAAGAAGCCTGGCATTAATTTAGTAGTTTTATTTAGTAATCCTAATAGAAGTTTGCAATTATGTTATCCATATCTTGAAGTGTAAAAACTGAGTCAGTGCTGTGACCAGAAGTTATTTCACTCCTCTCTGAAAGAATGTCTTCTCTCCTTTGTGCTGCCTTAGTATCTAGCTGAATGTTGGGTTAAAAGTCCCCTTATGCTCTGCATCTGCCTGTCCCAATCCTGTTGCTCATTACTGGTTGAAAGGAGAGATGGAAAACAACTGATCTTGGGATAAATCCCTTCATTTGTTCCAGCCACTGGATTTCTGAATATTTTTCCTGCCACAAAGAAAAATGGAGGAATCAATTTTTCATAATGAAAATGTTCCCAGAGAGACCAGGACAGCTCAGGAAGGATGTGCAAATTCAAAGAGGCAGTGCAGAGGGGAATTTTTAATATGAATTTTAGATCTTGCATTCAGGTTTGATACAAATCTAAAAAGTATTGTTTTAAAAGACTCTTGTATGGATTTCCTGATATCAGTTAAAGATGGTTTTGTTTGCACTTCATGAAGTGATCAGGGAACAAGGAGAAAGATGGGGTTATATAGATGTGATGGTTATTTTTCTCTTTTGGGCTCAGACTTGAAAAGTAACTTTCTGCTTTGCTCAGAAATGGGGACTGTGGAAAACTTCCTTTGGAAATGGCTGTAAAGCATCTTTTAATGGTATTTAAACAATTGAAATTTAAATATCATCGTAACCCAGCAGATTGTGTTTTCTCTCTGTTGCAGTAGTGCTCAGCATGTTGGAAAGGCAACACAAGGAAGCAGGGGAGAAAGGAGGATGTTTCCCCAGTCCCAGAGTGTACACGGATCCTGCTACAGGCTGCTGTTGTACCGCTGGCTCGAGGCTGTGTTCTCATCTGATCCCCAGCTCAGCCGTGTCAGATCAGGTCAGTCCTTGGCTGAGGGATGTTCCTGGAAAATAAAATCAGGGATGTGTTTCCATAAATGAGAGATGACTGAAGGCTAGGGCTGGATCAGACACTCCCGGCCAGGGAAGAGACCTTTCTGCCACCTCTAGCCCTACACCTGTAACCAAACCAGCAATGCTTGCTGGCAGTCTGTGGAGCTGATGATGCTAACTGTGCAGCATGGTGCACTACCCCTTAGAAGTGCTGTTGCTCCGCTTCACAGGTTGGGAGTGATGTGATGAAATATCTTGATCAGGACCAGGTAAGAGTATGTCTGGCAGTCCAAGAACATGAAACTGTATCTTCCATGTCCTGAGCTACTGCTGTGAAAAGGGCAGTCCTTTGATCTATGTGTTCTGAGTCCCTTTAATTCAGCTTTCTTAAATCCTGTGCATCTTTTTGCAAGAAGGCAAGATTTTCAGATTATTTTTTTTTCCAGCACTACGATTTTATGTGAGTATAAAATGAGAACGGGAGGATTTTCTCACACTTGCCTGGAGAGCTGGGAGGGCTCTGGGCTGGCCGATGCAGTTGCCTGGGTAGTGTTAATGTAGGAGATGCAGGACTTGTTAGAGGTGGGAGGATTGTTGCAAAGCCTGAAGTCTGTTCCTGACCGAGGGTACCACCATCCCCTTCCCCCCCTTAGCACAGTTTAAGCCCTGAGCTGAGAGCAGCTGGCAGAGCAGTGCCTCTTGCCCATATGGGTGCATCCCACCGAGGTCTCTGCGGATGATGGGGTGTGGAGTGCTAATACATGTGCCATCAGTTAATGCCTCTGCACTGGCACGGAGCAACTTGTTAATTCCTGGCATCTCTGAACACGTGACTGAGTTGATTAAGTTTTGATGTCTTCTGCGGGGGCCGTTGAAGGCATTGGGAAAGTTTGCTCTCTGCTGCTCTGACCTACCTTGAGCCTCAGGCATTCCCTGTTTGAGAAGCGTTCTGGCTCGGATTTATGATGATGTTAAGTGGGTTTGCTTAAAGCAGTGGGGCAAGTTGCATCCTTGCTTCTGGATAAAGGGAGTTTTTCAGTACCTCCTTCTGGTTATGTTCAGACTCCCCCTTTTTTGCTTTCCTTCCTCTATGTATATCTCCTCATAGAACGGCAAGTTCCTCCTCTCAGGCCATTTCTCCCAGGTGGTCCCCAGCAGATTTTCTTTCTATCTCCTTGACATTCATTCCACTCCTTTCACTGCATCAGCTCCTCTCTGCTAGCAGCCCAGGGCTTGCAGGACATCTTCTTTAAAGGACAGGTTCCTGCTCCACTGTGGTTTGTCATTACCAACTCATAAAAACCTCAGGGAAGCTAAAATATGGTATGTCCTCAGCCAGGTTATCTGAGCAGGGCTGTGCCTTGAACCCATGCTGTTTCTGGTGCACACACCAGCTCCTGCAGGCTGGCACTTTCCTAACCAGTTCACACCCTTTAGCCAGGATTTATGGACATTGGTTAGCCCGGCTGCGCTACCAGAAATTGCTGTAAATAAGGTGGTAAGCATGCTCAGATTTATCATACACATTTTTTTGTGGTGTCTGCAGTAGGTTAGCTGGTGCCACCCATACTGCATTTCACTGGAAAGAAGCCTGCCACAGTTAATAACTTAAATGATATATACTGCAAGAGTTCTGTTGAGGGGGTGACCGATCCAAAGCCTGTTGAATTAAATGCAAAGAGTAGCTTTGTCTCCAGTGGGCTTTGGGTCAGGCCCAGAATCATGATCATAATATACTGTCTTTTTTGCATAATTTTGTGAGAATGGCTTTTTCTTTTGTGCAACAAACCATAGCTAAGGGGAGTGGGGAAGAAAGGAAGGCAAAGACAACCACAGAAACTGTGCTAAAGGAATTGAAAATGAAAAATGCATTAAAAATTTAGTACGTGAGCGAAAACAGACTACTTTGCTCTGGAAGGGTAAAAGGGAGGAAAAATTATTATTTTAATATGTACCAGGCAAGGACAAGCACAAATCTGACCACGTCTGAGAGCAGCAGAGAGCCACAACCTTGGCTTACATTGAAAAGTTCTGGCAAATATCTCTGTTTAAAAAGAAGGTGTGAGGAGGAAAGAGCCAGATCTGGTGCATAAGTCCCTACCTGTTTCTGTGAAGCTATATGACACTTAAGTTTTGAGACTTATCTGATTTGAGTGCATATGTTTGATAATAGGTAATTACATGTTTATGTTCATTGCTTCTGTGACTTAGGAGTCTTTTAAAGGAGTTAGTACAAATGGTTCTGCAAGATTCTGTCATTCTCACCAAAGCAACCCGAGAATTAAGTGTTGCACTCTGTAAGGCATGTAAATCTAATGGCACTGGGAGGTCATGAGACATGAAGGTAACTGAGATTGCTTGCTGGGAAAGACAATTTTCTCATGTGAGCAGGGTGAGTTTGGGTTGGCTTCATCTGCACAGACCCTTGGCCATGCAAAGACTCCCAGTGAGACCTGTTGTGTCCCACCCAGTCATGTCCACCTGCGAGCATCACCTTGCAAACTGAGACTTTAAAGTGAGGTGGTCAGACATCCTCTCAGTGTTTCCATATGTTTTGAGTTTTTCTAATGGGGTCCACTTGAATCATCCATGTTTTTTAATAATTTTTTTTTTTCACTGGGAAAAGTTGTCTTCTAGGTGCTAAGAGACAAATCAAGAGAAAATCTGGTTGTGCCTTTCAGGACTCTTGAGTCAGTTTCTTTATGGAACTGGATGTGCCTGTCCACTGTATGGAGACTTCTGGAAAGAGCATTATTGTGGAGTCTCTTAGAGGAAACTGTTCTTCTCTGGGTGATTTTTTTCCTTCTAAAAGCCACTGTGCAATCAAGGAGGAGACACATACGTGAAAGCGGGAAGATGCAAATGCACAAGTCGAGGCCATCCACATTAAACACCCAAGAGGGGGAAACAAACCCCCTCATTTTCCTGCAGGAGTAGACACGAGCAAGAGATGTCAGTGCAGCTATGACATCTGTTTACATGGGGATTTTATGCACCTGTTCGCTAGGCAATAACAAATGCTTACCATGGTGGTAGCTGTATCACACGGTACATATGCTGCTTCTGACATACATAACACCTCTTTAAGGAAACACATGGCCCCATATGTCATGAGAACTTGTTTACATTCTACAATACAGTAATGGAAAATATGTTTCATAATAAATGTTTTCATCATTTTTGCGTTTAAGGAAAGAATGGGAGTTTTACACCCTAGCTGTCAAGCTGAGTGTCCTCCCTCATTGTTCTCAGTGAGAGATGTGTGGCTGTGGACTAAACTTCCTACAAGCTTTCAAAGAAGTTGGGGTCTCAACTGGTCAGTTTTAAGAGCTGAAACCCATGGAAAACATAAAATTAAAAGAAGTAAGATTGGAACATATATTTGGGTGCAAATCAGAGTATTTATTTGGCATGCTATCAAATGACCTATTTCTGGTCACTTTGACAACAGCAAATGTCACATATTGCCTGCGTAGAGCTCTTGAGATACTAAAGCAACCTCAGGAATGGTATTACAAGAGCTTTGCAACCCCATCCTTTACTTCATTCACCCTGGAACCAGGTATTACTTCATATGCATAAAATGAAGCAGGTTCCTGCTTGAAAGTTATCTAGTCCAACCTCCTGAGAAATTAATTTGAATAGTTTTTAGCTTTGATGTGGTTTGGTTAAGATTGTTCAGATTTATGCTGTCATTTTAAGGCTTTTCCCTTCTAGTTCTTCTGTTTTCAATTGTCAGTGTTTCCACCATGAAAACTGCTTGTACATGGGAGTCTTTGTCCTCCATTCACTCCTCACTGCTGAGGCAAGATTTTGTCCTAAAATTAAACTATCAGTACTGTAAGAACTCAAAAGAAACAGCTGTTACTTCCTATGAAAGACAGTCCAAGAGCTAACAGTTGTTATGATAGGGAATTTTTCTGTTGATACTTTAGCTGTCACTTTCAGGTATTTCTTTTTGTGGAGTTAGCCAAGAGTGAAAATCAGACTCTACCTTGTTAGGGGAATCCACTTATTTACAGAGAAAACTGAAGTGTGAATGTTAGATGGGTAGACAAGCAACTTTTATTATTTTGGTGTAAGGAATGATACATTGTTTGAATACATCTTTTCTCTGTTTAGTCCTTCTACAAAGCAGTATTCACTACTATTTCAGCAGTTCACTTCATATAAAAGAATGGTTGAATAGATCATTTATTCCACAATATAACAGCCTAAGCTGGTCTCTTTGTGCGTAGATTTAGTGTTATTTAACAACAAAGAATTTTTATGAGTTTCATAGCATGTCCACCCCAAGTACTTTTTACAACCTTTTGTCGCCTCTACTTCATCTATCACATATATATAGTAAATAATATTTTTTTTTATTTATTATATTTATTTTAAACTGCCTCCCTGATAACTTCTTTAAGTGTCTTTAACTGTGGTCTTGTGAGAAATGTAAACAGGGTTTGCTTATTTCTTTTTTTGCACTGGTTTAGATTTTACGCAGTGCAATATTTATTCCTCTCTCCCAGCCTCCTTCCTGGACTGGAAAGTCCTTGTCTGTTTTGGCCAAGCTGGGACGAGTGACGTTAACTCTGTGATCTGACAAACAAGGGCCACAGAGCAATTCAAAACCTTCTTATGAAATGTGTCAATGGTAAAATGACAAAAAAGTATAAAAATAGATTAAACTGTGTTTTTAGTGACATTTTCTGGCTTATACTTTCTCGATGTTAGTTTCTGAGTATCTTGGGGCTTGTGCAATATGTTAGGGCTTGAAGGTACTCTTGCCCATATGTATTTGGGGACAAAGATACATATTTTGATTACTCTATGAGCTGAGCATGTGTTCTCATATTTTCTGTTTCAAACATGCTGCTCCACTGTAGTACCACATGAAAATACTCATGCTAAAGTAATCCATTTTGCAGAAAGTCAGATGTTCCCAGGATAGCAAAGAGCAGCTCTGACCTTCAGCATCTGCAGGGCAAAATTTAATCCTACTCTTGACTCTGACACTTACAATGTAATTGCAAAAAGTTAAAACGAAACACCTCCCAAACCGTCCGGTCCCTGCAGTTCACATAATAGAGAGAAATATGATATATTCTTTTAATACCCCAAGAAGCCTAAAGCCCTAATTCAACAAAGCACGCGTCTCATTGACTTCAAGGATGCTTAAAGTTAACAATGTGCTTCATTGCATTGTTTAATTGTGGCCATAGATAGAGTGATAATGCATACCCAATTAAAAACTGACCTGGCTAAAAGCATGGGCTTAGCAGGCTTTAATAGTGCTCAGTTTCATTTATAAATAATAACACTTTCTTAAAAGTATCCCTGTAACACAAAAGAACATAAGAGGTTCTTTTTCTCCCTAGGATGAATTCTCAGCTGATGGAATCATACCTAAGATTCTATTTCTCCCAATACCGAAGCTTGGTTTTCATCTCACAGATACATATATATACACACATATATATAAAATACATATATAATTGTAAGCTATTTGCACAATTGGGCCCAAGACTCTTTTTACATTTATAATTGTACATGGAGTAAAAGGGATAGCAAATCTTGTTTGACTTAAAATTCTTGGCAGTTGTTTCTTACTTTTAAACACATTTTCCCCATTTTTTTTTTTGTTTTATTCATTACAACTAAATAAATAGAGCAATGAAAAAAATACTGGGGACTTGTTTAAGTGTTGCATCTTAATCCATCTATTTATTTTTTATGTCTTTTAGAAGAGGATGGTGTTTTCAACTGCAACTGTTTTAGAGTACACAAGTACCTTTTAAAACAGTGATTGTGATCCTGTGTCAGGCTTTTGTACATTAAATATGTTACTGAAATTGGCAGTGAAATTTTACCTATTCATTTCTCCTATAAACTTTACTGAACTGGTCTAACTGGATTAGTGCACATGCACTCAGGTATCTCACAGCAGAGTGCTGACAAGCTTTATGAATGGAAGAACGGCATCATTTAAAAAAGAAGATACCTTGAAATCCCTACGGAAGAACAGTTTCCCAATATTTTGTGGCAGCATACAGTTCCATCAGTCTGAAGCCAACCTTTTTTGACTTATTTTCAAGTCAAGAAACAATATGATAACAACCTACAGAAACTTGGCAGGATAATTAAATAATCATTTTTCTTCCAATGTCTGATCAAACTGTAAAGAGAAAAATCACAAAGATGAGACATTTTATTTTGCTATCATATGCGGTGAGCAGTTTCTGAGAAATATTGTTTCCTCACTACAGGGAACCAGCACTCACTAATAGCCGAGCCAAGCAAAATTTCTGAAAATTGTTATTGTAATGTTTACATAATGAGATCATATTTTTTCCCTTATGAAGTACAGGTGCAATATCTAAACACTCCGCTCCCAGAAGTGCAACTTTCCAGCCACTTCTTTCTTAAGCAGTCTTTGCAAATGTAACCAGCCAGCTACTAATGGGCTATTGACAACTTTGGTAAATATCTTTTTGTTTGGTTGGTTTTTATTTTTTGCCTCCTGCAATCCTACCAATGGGAAAAAAATCCAAAACCAACAAAAAAAGCGCCATCAATTCCAAATCTTTCTGCTCTTGAATTTTCTTTCTCTCTCTTTTTCTCATATTTTATTTTTTGAGGACCAGTCAACCTACAGAAGAGCATCTGCTGGACCCTGAGTGGGGAAGCAAACATGCGGAAGCATAGCAAATGTAAAAGCCAGGAGTGGGTCGGACCCCAGATGGTGAGTGTTTGCTATTAACAAGGAGGCTCTTTCTCCTTCAAAAGAAGGGAGGTAGCACCCTCTAGCACTGAGCCTTTGCTACCACTCCAATGACAGGCACTGCCAAACATAAATCAGAGCGATAACTGTCTCTGCTGGGGATTCAGACCCACATTTTCCTGCATGGAAGATAAAATCTTCTCTGGTTCTTAATTCAATCACATACCCAACTGGCAATCTTGCATATCAAAATGGGAATCCTGGGAGGCTGCTGGTATATGCAGATCAACAGAAGCTAATTAGCATTTACTTGCAGCCATCCTTAACTGATTGGCAGCACAGCTGTGGGGACCAAGCAGAACATGCTGAGTTGCATATTTGTATGGCCACCTGCCATTTGGTGGGATCCAAAATAGTGTAAACTACCACTTCACAATAACTCAGTGACCTTAGTTTTGAAGTAATATTGAACAGACATATTTGACTAAGTGTATAATTAGTGCTTATTTCACCTGACATACAGTTCAACAATAGGCTGTGCAGCAGTACCTTCTTAATTTGACATGTTGATGTCTTAATTGAGATTGACAACTTGTTACAGAGGTACTGTATTTCCAACGCTGGCTGAGATCTAGCCATCATCGCCGACTTTCCTGAGCATATGAAACAATGCACTTTTATGCCTTAAAACATATTCCAGCTATTCAGAACAAAACAATCAAACATGAGGAGAGCTCACTGATGAAAGCAATGGGTCCATTTCTTGCAGGGGTTTTATGTGAGTACTTTTATTGCTTTGTTCAAAATATGCAGTGGAATGGGGTGTGACCCAGAAAATAAAAACGTCGGGAAGCAGAACAAAGAAAATAGAGGGGGAAAGCACGTTTAGACAGGAGGAATGTCAGCGTTGTAGGCCAATTCACACAATGGTGGTGAAGTGAAAATGAATGAAGGCTGTACCAATGATTTACTGTAAGCCCTTGAGAAGAGAGTGGTGCCTCTTGCAGTTAAGCAAGCAAAGGTCTGTAGCCTGGTTGCCTAATCAAGAAATCTAATGTGGGAAATCTGGGTTAACTGAATGTTATGATACCTCTGCTTACAGGCAAAAATAACCAAAACTGATCAAATTTGTGTATCTGTGACAAACCGTATATAAATGACCTCTGTGAATCGGCATGTGTGGCTGGACTGGCTTGTAGCAACAAGGAGTTTGGTCCCGTTTCAGACTGCATGCTAGAGAATTTAAAAAAAAAATAATGGGTCTGATAAGTGATAGGAAGGGTACATCTAGGATTGCTGATCTATGTGAACTATAGTGAAATATGTAGGCAGCGCCATAATACTTGGCGGAAGACGTAGTAGCGTAGTGATAGATAAAAATGGAGTTCTTGTTTGTGTGTTTCCAAAAGTGCACAGTAGCCTATGGAAAAATACGTCACTTCAATCAAAACTATCATCATTCCTGTGTCACATGTGGACAGAAGCAAGATTTGGAGTTCATCTGCTATTTTTTACCTGAGGATAAGAAAGACTCGCTGTGCCTTAACCATTACCTGTCTGTCTTGGTGTCCTTGGGATAAGTATGTTCAGAGATACTTTGGAGGGATGTGACCATAAGGCATTTCATGTTCATTAAAGCACACACCCATAAACCATGTTCCAGGTAATGCAAAGGAATAAGAGGCCACGTTAACAAAACCCCTCTTCTGTGCCCCCATGAGCTGAGAGCTACACACGGAAAGAGCTTACCTGGCCACTAAGTCCGGGTGACGTGCCTCTGTAGAAGGCATTCCAATAATTGCTTGTTGTTTGTTCTTTGCTGCGTTCTCCATCATTTTGTCAGTGCTCTTCAAGCAGAGGCAGATGTTGAATGTTACAGCAGAGGGAGAGTGATTCTGTTCTTGAGCCCTGGTGTGAAAGCTTTGCACACATGGCCCCAGAATTGCCTTGGCTCTTTCTGTAGCCACACTGAATCAAACCATCTGCCACATTCAGCTACTGGAAGAGAAAAATATCAACTTGACTAGTAAAAAGCCCTGCCACATAAGTAAATACTTCCGAGCTAAGGTTTTGTATGGAATTTATCATGATTGCAATTGATTTTGCAATATGTAGTAAATACTGCAAAGTGTTGTAGGTGGAGCTTGCTGGCCCAAAGGCAACTGGAGGTAACAGGAATTCTCCCGCTGTCTTGGATGTCCTTTGGATCACACCCATAATTATGAAATTGTGTAGTTCTGTATCTAGACATAAACAGGATGCCCTCAGGCTAGGGAGGTCGTATGTGTCAAGAGTCTTGCTCCTGCCTAGACAGATGTTGATTTCCAGAAAGTTACTTGGACTCTTTGTTTTGTGAAAATCTGAGCAGGCTTGGTAGCTGGTTGAATGTAGAGTGGAAGAGTCATAGGAATGCAGGCTGATGGGCAACTTGACAGCCCGTTGGGCAGGTTGCTGCAGCTCTGAGCGTCGTGTATGTATAGGAAGCCAGGAGCCTAGGAGCATTGGCTTCTGAGCCCCGAGACTCCCATTTATCTGGGTCTTCCAAGTTCCTGTCTCTGTATTATGCAGCCAAGTGGAATTTTAATTAGAAATTTATCCAAATTATTTGATAATTTTTCAAACCTTCTAGATTTCTTTCTTTTCCTTCCAAAGCAGAATGAAAACAAACTTTGGAATATTAAAATAATTCCTGTGCCAGAATTACAGATCTTCATCCAGATCCACTTCTAAATTTGTGTCACAATAGGGTTTGCGACTGAGCTATGTTGTGTTGCATCATGCTGCGTGAATGACAGACTGACATTCTAAGTGCTCATCACAGTGCCGTATATGTATAAAGATGTTCTACGTTCTGCCAACAGACAGACATGGTTGTTCGAGAAAATGTATACTTGCTAAACCACGGTAGTAGTAGTAGTAGGGGCAAAGCAGTGAATTCATTCTCAGTCAGCCTACCATTGTGGTGCTTGCAGGAGCGAAAATCTGATGATGATTGTGGTGTGTGGTGTGTTTACTCAGAGGGCTGGGATGCATGGTCACATACCTTCCTAAAGACATCTGAGCTGGCAGGTGCTGTCAGCTCCGTATTGGGCATATCTGATATAACGGCTGGTGAAATGTGCTGCTAAAG